>NW_027508794.1:320000-322500 GCF_051911475.1 Siphateles boraxobius
CAGTTCAAAAGAGTCATTTGCTCAAGAACTGGACTCCTCTGGTGGTGCTTTATGTTTTTGATTTGCTACAAAGAATCAACTCAGAGCTCAAAAGAGTCACTTGTTTGGGAATCTTTATATACTGTTCCCACTTTGTGCATGAATCACTAAAAAAGAACCAGCTCAAAAGAGTCATGCGTTCAGGAATCAGCTGTCTTACATTGGTCTCCCAGTACATTTTCAATTCACTATAAGAAACTCAAAAGAGTCACTTGTTTGGGAATCGAACTACTCTGGTTGTTTTTGATTCACTAAAAAGAACCAGCTCAAATGAGTCACTCATTTGTGAATACGACTACACTGCTCGAGTTTTGTGTATGATTTACTAAAACAAGCAGCTCAAAAGAGTCATCTATTCAGGAATCGGTGTAATCACACCGGTCACGATGCGTTTATGATTCGCTACAAAGAACTGACTCAAAAGAGTCATTTGCTTGAGAATCTGAGTCGTTCTCAGTGTTTAGAGAACTGAAAACAATCTCTGTTACTTTAAATTCCTATTATCACTGTAAATCTGATTTGAAACAGTCTATATTGTTAAAAGCGCTATATAAATGAGGAGACTTCACCAACAGCAATTGGTTAAAATTGCACAACCGATCCATTTTCACAACGTAAATGGCCTCGTCTCAATCTGAAGTGTATAACCCCAGAAGTTAAAGCTCAGCAGGCTCTCCTCTCTGTCAGATCGAAGCTCTTCCCTGCTGTGCTGACGACGGGTTACAGGGTTTCGTACAGTTCGACGGGTCACAGGCGTGAGCTCTGAGAGGAGCAGACAGACATGCGCTCACACAGGGAGGCTAAACGCCCGATCCGAACCCACAGCGCTCAGACATCTGCGCCTCACGCTTCCCAGAGTCCGGTTAAACCGAGACGAGGAGACAGAGACGGTTCAAAACCAGTAGCCCTGCAGAAAGGCCAACAGTAGGCGCGTTTCCATTACAGATTTGCGGGAAACTTTAGCAATTTTTTCTAAATGTCGACAAAAAACTATTGCGAAATGACGGCGTTTCCATTAACTGATATTATGCGACTAAAACGTCATTTTAAAAATCATGACGACGGATGTTGGTAGGTTTACGCATATATCAGCCACTGCACTGGCCATTATTATTAATGGACGGAGACGTGTGTGTGTGTGTGTGTGTTATCAAGCATTAATAAGGAAAGACCCTGATACTGAGAGCGACACATGAGGAGTTTCTCACTCATTTCTGCTTCGAGGTCGTGATTGTCTCATTTCTTTGAGGTTTAGAATCCAGTATTCCTGTAATTCTTTTGTCTTTTATGAATTTAATAAAGAACAGTGTCTCGTATGCTGTCCAAACACACCGCGTCTTCTACGTCAGGTGACCTTTAAATGCGCAAAAACTCTTTCCATTGCACTTTTGCGAAATATTTTTTTTTTAATTTCCCGGAAAACCTCCTCATGCGAGCGTAAAAAACGTTTTTGCGATAAATGGGAGTTTTTGCGAAATTGACGTGTTTCCATTGGGCGTATTTTCCATTTCCTGTTTGTCAATTTTATAAAAAAAGAATTATTCATAAACAAGAACAAAATTAATGAGTAAAATGCATTCAAAAATACTATTAAAAAAGTGCACTCACCTGGAGGTTACATAGTAACCAATTTATGTAACATGCATATATAAAAGAATTTTTTAAAAAAATATGTAAAAGGGCATATAATTGTTAGAAAACAAAAGAAAAAGGAGAACAGTCATTCTCAGTATTTAGAGAATCCGCTTTTAAGGACTACAAAAAAAACGACTGATAGGCTCTACGTGAGCTTCCTCACGGGTTAGTGACATCACAAACCCCAAAATTTACATAAACCCGCCTCGCAACAAAGGGCTCTATATGGCTCTGCTAAAAGCGAGCTGTTGAAGCTCCGCCCCCTGAGCCGGAAGCAGCACCTGATTTGCATTTAAAGGGACACACACAAAACAACGAATTTTGCTCACTCTCAAAAAAAGACAATTTTAACATGCTATAAAAAATTATCTGTGGGGCACATACACACTGGGGACATCAGAGACTTATTTTACATCTTGTAAAAAGGGGCATTATACGATCCCTTTAAAGTGTCCGAGAAAGATGCAAAAATGGGCGTTTGCAGACACGGTTCTGCTGAATTGTCTAGACGGCGCATCTGCAAAAACTTACAGCACAAGTCAAGTCAGCGTGTGTGTACATTTAACGAGGATCTTTAAAGAGAGTTTACTATGCGCATTAAGTTGTGAAAAAAATAGCTCACTGTTGTATCGCGCTGTATAATAATAATAATAATTTACTTCCCATTTCCTGTTCGTCAATTTTATAAAAAAAATATTATTCAAATAACAAAATGAATGGGTAAAATGCATAAAGAAATTATATTAAAAGAATGAATTCTGAATGCCGCGCACCAGAAGCGCTTTCTGAGACGGCGTGCAATCCCGAGTTCACTTCTCTTTGCGCC
>NW_027508794.1:325000-397500 GCF_051911475.1 Siphateles boraxobius
TGGACTTGTGAAACGTCATCAGTCGCTGCCCAAGTACTGTCTCAATACACAAGTTTGCATTTTGGCAAGAACGGTTAAAAATCCCGGAAGTGTTCTTGACACGCCCATTTTCCCGAGGATGCATCGGTTGGTAACTTGTGTGAACTTGACGGCAGAAATATCCCAGGATTCATTTCGGCATTCAAGGAAGGAGCGGGGAGCAGAAAGGCAGAACAACAGTTAGTCGTTTTTCTACAATTTCGTATGCTATTTCATCACTAAATTCACTTCTGAGAGCATTTGATGCGAGAAATCTACTGTGTTGATTTCAAATATTGCCATTTTTACGAAAATTTATGGCGAATCGAAAATATGCTCAAACATTTTCGGTAGTGAAGAATCTCCATAAGCGCACGCCGGTGTAGCTAGCGAGCCAACCGGCCAGTCATGCTAAAAACCTGGCTGTTATCATCAATAATTCTTGTTATGTTTGTGTACTGAAGACGGCGCTGTGCGGGGGTAAAGCGCAATACCAGCAAGAACACATCGCCTCAAACTGTCAGCAGCGTTCTGTGTGCTTGTCACCTTGTAAGTTTATTCTTCCAAGAACAACTAGCAAGAGCGTTCTCCCCAAGAACACAAGTCCGTTCTTTGCATTCTTGGTTTTGAGAAACGGCCTTTATATACTGTTCCCACTTTGTGTATGAATCACTAAAAAGGACCAGCTCAAAAGAGTCATGCGTTCAGGAATCAGCTGTCTTACATTGGTCTCCCAGTACATTTTCAATTCACTATGAGAAACACAAAAGAGTCACTTGTTTGGGAATCGAACTACTCTGGTTGTTTTTGATTCACTAAAAAGAAACAGCTCAAATGAGTCACTCATTTGTGAATACGACTACACTGCTCGAGTTTTGTGTATGATTTACTAAAACAAGCAGCTCAAAAGAGTCATCTATTCAGGAATCGGTGTAATCACACCGGTCACGCTGCGTTTATGATTCGCTACAAAGAACCGACTCAAAAGAGTCATTTGCTTGAGAATCTGAGTCGTTCTCAGTGTTTAGAGAATTGAGAACAATCTCTGTTACTTTAATTTCCTATTATCACTGTAAAGCTGCTTTGAAACGGTCTATATTGTTAAAAGCGCTATATAAATGGAGACTTTACTAGTGCAAATGGTTAAAATTGCACAAACGATCCATTTTCACAACGTAAATGGCCTCGTCTCAATCTGAAGTGTAACCCCAGAAGTTAAAGCTCAGCAGGCTCTCCTCTCCGTCAGATCGAAGCTCTTCCCTGCTGTGCTGACGACGGGTTACAGGGTTTCGTACAGTTCACTATAAGGAACTCAAAAGTGTCACTTGTTTGGGAATCAAACAACAACAGTCCTGTGCGTTATATTTAACATCTGTGTTTTTGTATTAAAAAAAAAATAAAGCAATTGGTTCTGAATGAGAACTGGCTCTCAGCTCCCAACACAAATTATTCCACCATTGAGATTTAACTTAATTTCACTGTCGCTGAAGTCTAGCATCGAGCTGATTTGCGCGTCTGTAATGAACCGAAAGCTGTCGTGTTTCGTTGTGTCATCGGACGCCTACAATCTGTAAACCAACAGCCATCTCACACAATATCCATCTGAATTCATCATGATGGCCCATATTATGTCCTAAATGATCAATGGGAGCTCCGGCTCTCATATGGCTAATCGCATTAGTGCGTTTCTCTGGGTGTGAGAGAGGCTGGCGTTTAGCGCCTACGCTAGGCCTGTGGTGCAGATATTTAACACTATTACTCCACTGCCAAGCCCTCTGACTGAGGGGAAACAGGCGAAAATGAGAAAAGGGAGAGGAAACATTATTTCTCTAATGGCTAGAGTCCATATCTCTGCTTTATTCTCTCTGCACCATGGCATGCAAACACAAAAAAATAGATGGAAAACATCGAAACTGATGGCCAAGAAACAAAGAGTGGTCTTGGCTCCTGTGCAAAACTGCAGTCTCTAGACATTTGACTACTAGAAAATCATTTGAACCCACTGGTTTTATACAGATGAGTTTTGGCAGAGGCCTGATCAACTGCTGTGTTATTGAACAGAGTTTCAGAAATGTGGCCTGTGGGAAATGAAGTTCTTACCAATGGTGCAGTTTGCTGTGATTTTTCTTCGTTTGGGGTTGTGTCGCAGCAACTCCAGCTCTCGCTTCGTAGGCTCCCACATCGAATATTTCTCTCCGATACCTGACGTTTTAGGGGATATGCACATTATATTTCATACGAGAAATAAGCTTTATATATACACAAGACTGCATTAAAAAGTAAAGATGGATTCAATTGAATTAAAGATATTTTAAATACATGTTCTTTTGAACTTTCTATTCATCAAAGAATCCTGAAAGACAAACGTATCATGATTTCCATATGTATGAATAATCATAAATGTTTCTTGAGCTGGAAATCATCATATTCAAATGATTTCTGAATGATCATGTGACACTGAAGACTGGAGTAATGATGCTGAAAATTCAGCTTTGGTCACAGGAATAAATTACACTTTACTATATATTCACATAGAAAACACAAGAATTAACATGTTAACATGATTACCGTGTGGCTAGCCTGATTTAACATGTTGTTAGCATGTTGCTGACACTTGTTTAACACATTGTTAACATGAATTAACACAAATTGTTCCTTTTGCATGCAGACTTTTTGGATTTCATAAACTTTGCACATCAGAAATGTTAAGTTTGAAACAACTTTACAGTGATATCGTCAATGCAAGCCTGAAAACTAAACTTGCACGCTATTATTTTGAGGCCTTGCAAACAACAGCAAACGCAAATCCATTTTAGGCTTACGCGACACGTCACACTTGTGCAGATTCAATAGAAAGCTTAAAGAAAATAATGAAAGATTAGCTCTTATCGGCGGCACAAGCCAAACACACACTCTTTCCCTCCTGTGGCTCGCAACACAACCGTTTCGAATATTAATTTTCCGAATTAACGGCCTCTTAAGCCACAGGCCAAGTTGAACTACAGCGTAAGAGGAACCAACCTTGCAATTTCCAGGCTTTTCTTTGTTCTTCTTTGGCAATCTGCTCCATGTCTTTGTCGTATATGTAGTCTTGGCACACAAAGCAATATATTCCACCATACAAAAGGTCTATAGCTGAATAAGAGAAGGAGAGAGAGAAAAAAAAACAGAAGGAAAGGACCTATTAGAGACCTTTTGGAGAAGTTGACGTTTTCATCTTCCCGTATCTGCCCTGTAAATATGGATGAGGCATTAAGTAAGCATCCCAAGCATTGCTCAGTGCAGCAAATCTGCCTCCTTTAATAAGTGATGGGAATAATAATTAGGGAGCAGCACAGAAACATCCATCGCTGCTCGTGCCACAACATCGTGTCCTCTGTGAAATGTCATGGAGAGCAATCGCTTTTACCTGTCGGCTTCATATTGCCCTGACTGATGCTACAGTTGTGAATGAGTAGCAGCATTTATGAATTTATGCTTATGAAGTGCAATGTAAAGAAAAAAGGAGACTGTAAAGGCGCTACAGTAAAAACCTGTGTACTGTAAGTTCCCTTATTCTATACAGGGAAAAACTATAACCTTTAATGATGTAATTTTGCAGTAAACCTCTGTTAAAATGTACCTTTTGTATAGTTTAATGCATCTTTGCTGAATATAAGTAACAATAAAAACGAACATATATTGGAAGATACCAATATGCTGGCCGATATATCATGCATCCCTGATAATGGTACAATAGTAATAAATGCTGCTCTATTGGACAACTGTTCTTTGACATTGATAATAATCATAAATGTGTCTTCTTGAGCAGCAAATCATCTTATTATACTGATTTCTGAAGGATCATGTGACACTGAAGACTGGAGTAATGAAAATACAGCTTTGATCACAGGAATAAATTACAGTTTAAGACATATTTAAATTGAAAATATTATGAAAATAATATGAAAATGTTATTTTAAAACTTATTTTTCCACAATTTTTTACATTATTTTAGTGTTGTGTGTTATGATGGTGTTTTGTCCATCTTCTATATATTAGTAATTACCACAGCTTGTGGAGAAGCTACATGTGATGAACTTTAATCATATTGCTTTCTCATTAAAACCTGCGTTATTACAGTTATATGTTAAAGGTAATGCAGGTTTTAGTAGCAGTGTGACTTTGCCATTTCAGCAGAAAAGGGCTGTTGGATTTACTGATAACATTTTTTAAAATATATTTTCTAAATATTAAAAACCCGTAATGTACATACCTGATAATAAGAAATATGGTTAATAAAACAAAAAGTGTCACTCTGTAAATTATAAGATGATCCCTTGATTTTCATGTTTTTTGAAGGATATCTCACCAAGGCTATTTGATGGAAAAAAAATACACAGACAAAAAAATAGACATATTGTGGAAAACATGTTTATATATATATACATATATACATATATATATAAATAATGTGTGTGTGTGTGTGTGTATATATACATATATATATATACACACACACACATATATATATACATACACACACACACTATATATACCCACATATATACACACATATATACATACATTTACACACACACATTATATATACCCACACATATACACACACACATATATATATATATACACACACACACACACATTATATATACCCACACATATACACACACACATATATATATATACACACACACACACACATTATATATACCCACATATATACACACACAAATATACATACACACACAATATGTAAATGTTGCCATTTTTACTGTTTTAACAAAAAAATCATGTAATTTTTACAGAATAATTCTATTTACTTTTTTTACACAGTGCCATTCGACCATTTCTCCAAGCCTGCAGTTGCAGTACCTGTTTTTCAGTTCCCATGGTAACCCGATGATGGTCTGTTTCACACAGATGCACTAAATGTTCGCAGGTGGAGTGAAGCGGGGGGGAACCGGCTTCTATTTGTGACACGACACTAATGCACAGCCTGGCACCAGCTGTCGACAGGTGCTCGGACTATGAAGCTTTTAGAGGCTTTCAGTGCCAATGTTTGCACGACTATTTTCAGTTATTGCAAAGGGACAGAAGTCTTATTATGAGCGCTAGTTGAACTGGCAGGACGTTAACAATCCGCACAGGCATGTGGTAAATCTGTTAAATCTGTTCAAAAACGACCCCATTTACTTCCTAAATTAATGTATTTAGTCTCTTTGTGCAAGATTAGGATTTATTAATGCATCACGAGAAATGCATTGCATAATATTTCATTAAAATACAATGCAATCTAATATTTAAAATAATATAAGCCAATAATAAATACCAATGCAACGATACATCAAATTAAATCCTAATAGATTTTTTTATTTTTTATTAAACAGGCTTTATTATTTTCCCTTGCAATATCTCTGTCACACTTGCAGATGCATCACATAATGTAAGTTGAATGCGTTCTGCTGCTGTCTATTTTTGTCTAAACACATTCTGCGGATGATATTGTCATGGCAATACATTCCTATTAAACTATAATCCTGTTCACACTATTCATGATGTATAAAGATTCATTAAAATGTAAAATTTGCATTGAATGGTAACACTTTAAAATTGGATTCACTTCATTGATACATTGGGCATCATAAACTAACTATAAACATCAATATTTTACAGCATTTACAGAATCTAGGTTGATGTTAGTTATTATGAATACAGTATTGTATGTTTCTTCATAATGCATTAGTTAATGTAAATGTAACTTAAATTGTTAAATATGTCTATTTAGAATTAAACTTAACATAGATTAATAAATGCTGCTAAATTCAGGGTTATCAATAAAAAAAAATCCCATTGCTCGAAATAAAATAAACATTAACATGAATACATATACATACACACACAGATATATACACACACACATATATAAGCATTTTAATTCAGCTACTAGTCTCATTTAGTTTATTTCAAAATATTAACAAACTATAACATTATATAATGATAAAAAACTGGTTGTTTTACACTTAATATGTATTTAACATTATTTATTGTAATGTGTTACCATTTCTTTGGGGTCCTTCATTTCAGAGTCACACTCAGGACCTTCGGGTCCAAATGGGCCGGAAGGGTTTGATTCATATTTATTAAAAGAAAATCATAAAAAAAAAGTTTACTTGTTTTTTATAATATTTTTTCTTTTCTTTTTTGGTGTTTTGAGAATTTTATGATTTATAATTAATATTTATGCAATAAATATGACCCATTTCCCCCCAGTTTTCCCCCCATTGAATATAATAGAAAATTATTTTTAAAAAAATATATATTATTTTTTATTTTTTTTAAAGCTGTATTTAATTTTAGAGTCAATCCTGGACCTCATGAAAGCAATTTTTGAAATGAGATGGATGCCATCTGGTGGACAAACTGGGCATTTTAAAAATGCACAACACATAGGTAATCTGAATTTATTGGTTTGTATAAAATATATAAAATATATAAAAGTGTGTGTGTGTGTGTGTGTGTGTGTGTGTGGACGTGGATGTGGATGTTTTGCACTCTTGATGTTTTATAGATTCACCCCTTCACTGTTGTGTGCTTTTTTTCTGGATCGTGGCTGATTTGTAGATTGTACGCACACAAAAAACTCGGTATTTTCACATTTTTGCCATTTGATTTCCTATCCGGGTCCATTTGGACCCGAAGGTCCTGAGTGTGACAATTTTTTTTACAACCACTTAGATTATTCAAATCCTGTCCCCAATTTTTTTGGATGTTCATATACCAAGTACCAAAAAAGTCACCAAATTTCAGACCATTCCGATGAAGCTATGATTTTTAAAAAAAAAATATTTAAATGCGTCGGGTCCATTTGGACCGAAGGACCCCAGACAGTTAAGACTATTTTTACCATTTTTCTTGTCACTTATTTTACCATGTTGAATGTGGCAAACAATAAAAGCAGTTTAATGGTGAACGTTAAAGTGTCATGAAACCCGTTTTAGCACTGGTCGTTCAAGAAATGGGTGTGTAAAGCAGAGGAAAACGACTAATAAAACACAGACCTGCAACACACTGATTACACAGACATATGAATATTTGTGATATTTATGAATAAATGTGAGCAGAGAAAGAAAAAAATGCAACAGAGTTGAAGGAAACTTGATGCATTTTAAAAATATAAACCTGTGACAAACTAGTGTCCTGGAATTTCCAACTTCAATCCGATGCCTATCGATATTCGATACCAAGAGGAAAACTGCCATACAGATAATTTGTTAATATATCATAATTTTTTGACAATTTGGGCAATTTTGTTGTAAAAAGTTACAGACAGAACAGGGAAGCTTTATTTGAATCGTTGAACTACATTTACGGTACAAAGACGAGAAGTAAAGAGTCAGTAAAAAAATTAAATTCATAGCAAATGAGGGCACAAATTAATACAAGAGAATAAAGAATCAAATGAAATAAACATGGCTTTAAGTATGTGGGTCTAACAGTAGTAAAACTACCACAGAAATGAAAGTAATCAAATGTAAAATAACCCTGGATAGTTTTCATTGTAAAAATTACATAATGCTTACAAGTAACATTACAAAACAAGATCATCGAGTGATTTCCTTTAGAAACTGATCCGTATGCAAGACAGACATTTTTTTGACACTTTTTTAATAATGTATTTGACCATTTAAGCGCAATAAGATGCAAAAATGACTCATTTTGGTTCTCGTAAGCTGTTTTGAGAGGCGGCTTTATGAGAGATCAGCGGTGAGCGAAACCTGCGGGAATGAGTAAAATAACACACAATACAGGTGTGTGTCAGTTTAGAGAGAGCGAGAATGCGTGTATCAGTGTATCGATACTGCAGAAAAGGAGGATTCGAACCGTTTTTAGATATTCAGTGTCGATACATATCGAAAAACTTATATTTTTGACAACACTACAACTAACTCACAAAAAATCTTATTATTAGAGACTACTAAAAACTATCATGAACAAAAATGCATTCCTGATAAATAATTAGCCTAATTCTTAGAAATATCAACAAATCAGCATTGTAAATTGGCAGAGTTATGGGTCTGTATTAGGGCTGTCACTTTACGTTCGAAAATCGATTGCACAATCGATCGGACCAACCAACACAAGTTTCGAAAACGAAAATAGGGAATCGATTTTAACTGCCTTTTTTTTTTTTTTTTACCAAAAATGTGTTTTAGTGTGACAGATCAATACAGTGCACAGAACATGTAGGATGTTGGGAAATAACAATGTCTTTTCTGTTAACCAAATGCTTTTTAATATTCGCTATTGCTTCAGTGCAAGTGAACAAGCGCGTTGTTACTGTTACTTGATGCTTAGTGACGTGTGTGTTTTCAAGCAAGCCAGAAATGCGCAGATTCTGCGCAACACGCTGTATTTAATATATCATGAGGACTCACGAGTTGCGTATTTGCGCTAAATCCACGCAGATTTGGCTTACACGAACTTCCCCAGCAAAGTGACTAAACATAGAAACACGCAAAATTGGCTCGTGATATGACAGCGTTACCCGCCAAAGTTCATTTTTATCCGAATTTGGCGTGTGTCCATTTCAATCCTTGAATGTTGCACTCCTGTTTGTCACCTTGCAAAAAACTTCACGCCAATAAATCATCAGAAACATTGCTGACTTGTGCGCGTCTCAAGCGCCCTCCTTACGTTCGTCCTAATGCCTGTTAGTTGTCCGTGGATTTGTAAATATTTGGTGTTGAAAATGGAAACGTCTTTAGACATGGAAAAATCGATTTTACAATCGATTCAATGAACACATATGTCTCAAAAATCGAACAGGATTTTTTCACAAAAGTGACAGCCCTAGTCTGTATGAAGTGAGAGAGAAGGTAAATAATAATTTTGTCATTACGTTTATGAGCTGAACAAATGACACAGAAAAGAATAAAAGGAATTTTAAATGTATTTTTTAAACCGTCAAAATGTAAAAAACTGTGACTCATGCAGGATAGATTTAAACAGTATTTTTCAAAAGAGAGAAGTTGCACAAGAGAATGAGGTGGGGTTGCATGACACACACACACACACACACACACACACACACACCAAAAGCATAGCAGGCCTTCAGGTAACCATGGGAACCAGCACAGGAAAAAGAGGAAAGAACACCGAGATCAAGCCTGACAAGTGTGAGCCGACAAAACCGCCACGGCAAATAGAGGGCGAAAAAACGAAACCCACTCTAAATAAATTGCAACAACAGAGACGCACAAGCCGAAAGAATCGGTGGCTCATTCAGACTTAATTACTCCCCGGTCGTCTTTGGAGAATAATCACAGTTTTCCTCCTCGGGAACGGCGCGCTCATTCACAGACATCCCATGTACGGAGACTAACCTAATTAAATGTTCAATCAAACTCCGAGGGGAACGCGAGTGTAAAGACTGAGCGACGCCTCGACGCCACCTGGGAAACGCAGCACGACTCCAGCGATCGCTTTCGCCTCTTTGGTGACATGAAACTGCGGATTCGTCGGGATGAATGATAAATCATGGAGTAAAACAAATCACACTGGACCAGTGGCAAGGGACTCGGATTTGTTGGCAAAAACACACAACAAAATTACTATAACTAACTAAAAGAAAAAAAAGAAAACAGAAAAATAAGTCAGGTTCGAGGCCTTCCATATTGAATTAAACACAGGCGAGGCTGAGGCCGAGTTTTTGCCTACTGAAAGTTATTTTGGAAAGATATTTAAAAGCGAAAAAAGTGAAAGCGAGTCCCATACTCAGAATTTGCACACACACATTATTGAACACACACACGGCGTAGTGGGCACCCATTATTTTTTGCTGCTGTGGATGAAAGAGCTTGCTGTTCATTCATTTCATGGCCGTACAGAGACTCAAACCCGAGACCTTCGGGTTACAAGTTGAACAGTACAATCCATTAATGCACTGTATTCTGTCCCTCACGGCGCTACTCTGACTAAAGTCTATAGTATATCAATGATGCTAAAGCAACACTGGTTAATGTATAGTTTGCTGTTTAATATTTCACCTTATTTATTGTAGTTTTACCATTTAATAAATATTTTTACTTTTAAAGTGCCTTATTATGCTACTTTAAATGTTCCTATGTTGTTCTAGAGTCTCCTACAACAGGTTTACATGCATCCAAGGTCAAAAACACTTTAATTTTCTCATAATACACATTACAGCATCAGCTCTTTTCTCACAGTGACTGAAACTGGTCAATCAAGGATTCAGTCTCTCTAAACCCCGCCTCTCTGAGAGCTGCTCTGCTCTGATTGGTCAGAAACCAAATGCTCATCAAATCTGAATCTCAGCTCTTGACACACAGTGATACGAACAGTAAGGATGGCGTGGGTTTTAAGTGGATTTGGTTTGTCAGCAGAAAACAGCGCCTTCTCGACACGAACAACACGAACCAAACTCTTCCAGTCTCAGATAAACTACAGTGTTGGAGGGCGGAGCTAAGAGACACTGTTCAGCCAATCAAAACCTTAGACTGGAATTATGCAAATTAGTAATAAACTTTACAATAACTCCATTTATCTGCAATTTGATCTTTGAAACTTTGCTGACCTTTTATATTCAAATATGTGCATTATGAAAGGTAATGTCTGAAAAAGGCATAATGGGGCACTTTAACTTTGATTGTGAGCCACATTCACCATTAAAATGAGTGCAATTTTTAACTCTCCAGTTGCTAAAGTGTACAATTAGTTGTGCTTTAAATTGGGCTTTCTTTACTAAAACGACTGATCGATAAAATCTGGATTACATTACATTTATTCATTTTCGATAATCCGAGCATCACAATAAGTCTGATATCTGTCGCCATTTCAGGTTCATTGCCACTTTTAATCTATTGTGAAGGACTTGGATTAGTTCAAGAAACCCGTTCCAATAATCAGTGACATCAAGAGTCTTAAATGGACGACAAAGTCCAACAGTACCACACTTTAATGTTCTCCTCTCTGCTTCTTTATTGGCTGTTCAGGCCATCTGTGACAAAGACTGCCAACAGCGTTACAGAAAGAGATGCTCATGCTCTCCTTCTCGAAAAATAAACCTAATTTAGGATTTTTCTAAATAACACCACCACTTTTCTGGCCCATTTTTAATCATAAATGTTTTAATGTTTTAGAGCACAAACTTTTGGTTTAAAAACATATGGATGGTGTCAGGACAGAAGTTGTCTAAGTACAACTTCATATTAGTTGATGCAATTCATATTAGTTAATGCATTAATTAATGAGACCTTATTGTAAAGTGTTAGAAATATATGTCCGTCATAATTTCTTCCAGTTTAACTTTTATTTTGACGGGTTGGTATCGAAGAGCTTTGAGTTTCATTTTCATGTTTTGTTGCCGTAGAACAAACATGTTTGCCCATATATATATATATATATTTCTATCTGATCACACTACAAGGCACGCTAGCTACTTTAACATGCAAACAAATAATCCATAAGTAATCGTTCTGAAAACCTACATTCTTTTTAATTATTTTCTTCAATCTACAGCATTTTAGTGTTTTTAATTATTTGTATTGGGAGTAACCCACAAGCAATGTTCTCCAGTTATCCTAGATACAGTCAAACCAACATTTATTCAGACACCTTCAACATTTCTCACATAATCAGTTTATTCGCTATAGTTTAGAAAATGGTAATGAAATATGACAAGAACTCAGTTGATATTTCACTTCTGT
The DNA here is from genome assembly GCF_051911475.1 of Siphateles boraxobius. Taxonomy (NCBI): domain Eukaryota; kingdom Metazoa; phylum Chordata; class Actinopteri; order Cypriniformes; family Leuciscidae; genus Siphateles; species Siphateles boraxobius. The sequence continues at coordinate 336,745 of NW_027508794.1, forward strand.
TAGACTCTCACACATGAATTATGCTGAATATCTGTCAGCTGTTAAATCTAACTACACAATTAGATGATATAAATTTAGCCCAATTAATCACCAAGCAATGCTTCATGTTGTTCAGTCTGTGGTGTAAAAAGGTGCATTAGCAATTAAAGAAAAAACACTTCAGCAAAACATGATCAGCTCAAAGTGTCCCAATCATTTTTGGTCCTAAATCTTTATAAATTTCACTGTATGAAGAATTTTTGGGTATAATATGTCACAGTTTACTTTATTTTGCTCTCCTCACTTACATAAATGAACTATAGTGTCCTGCACACACTAGTAAAAAAAATCAAAAATTATATCTGGTGTCTGAATAATTTTTGGTTTGACTGTATTTTCCAATACACAAGAGGAAATCCTACAAGATGGCAGACAGAGATGGCAGCTTCAAATCTCTAGGTAGAAATTAAATTAATTGTGTGAAGCTCGAGGGTGATTTGGAAAAACCCCACACCTCTGAAACAGGTGTTTGATGAACTCGAAGCCATCGCTGGAAGCAAACACTGCAAGTCACACAGAGTCAGGGCCTATTATCCCCTCGCACACTATAATTACCCAAATTCACGTCTGTTTGCGCTTCTTATGTGTTTGTTGTTGGAGGGTGGCGCCCTTCCTCATTAAAACAGAGGGGATAATTACATGCCACCGATGCATTAAGGAACTGGGAGATTTCCAAGACCCCATCCAAACATCCACTGCCGTATTTGTGCACTTGCTGCCTCTTGCTTTTGTCGGGTACAATCAGAAAAGCTTTTTTTAATGGCTTTTGGAGCAGAAATGAAACTAGTTTTTGTGCACGTATGGTGGGGTATTTGATTAAACCACTACTTCTCTGCTCAGTATTCAATATTAGGGCCCTACGATTTCCGTGATGTGAAAAAGCAAATAGAATCGACGAAACACGGTCACAGAAATGGAGTTTACTGTATAAACTTATAAAATTAATAAATGAAAAGTAGGGCTTATAATGTGTAACGAAAAGTAATTTGATCAAATTTTTATCTAGACTAATATCTGTGAATATTTAAGCAGAAAATGAAACACGAAGCTCTTCAACACCAACCCATCAAAATAAAAGTTCAACTTGAATAAATTATGACAGAAATATATTTGTAACACTTTACAATAAGGTCTCATTAATTAATGCATTAACTAATATGAATTAACAATGAGTAATATATTCTTGTAGCATTTATTAACCCTTGTTAAACACTTTTGGATTTTAAAAATGTATTAGTAAATGTAAAAAATTAACATTAATTAACAATACTTCTACAGCATTTATTAATCTTAATGTACAGTAGTTAACTAATGTCAAATTAACCCTTGCTGTAAAAGGTTACCAATATACCACTATTGTATAGTAGAATGTACTGTACTTAAAGTCATAATAAAAAAACTTTAATAAGGAGTATCAAAATAAAATCTCCATGTTTTAACTGTAAACCATAAATACAGGAAAATTAAAACAGACAATAAAAAAATACATATTTGACTAAATTATTAAATTGGATTAGACAGGATTTTTGATTACTAAAAAGTAATTAAATCATTAAAAAAAATCTAGTCAAATTAAAAAAATAAAACATGAAATATTTGGAAAATTAAAATGTGTTTCAATGTTAAACATTTAATAAACTGCTGTTAATTTGTATAAATTTCATGATTTCAAATAATTAGCTACGCTCCCTGGTTAATACAATTTAATTTAAGCATTAAAATGGAATCTAGAAAAATGAAAACGAAAAAATAGAATTCGGGTGGAAAAATAAAACACTAAAATATGCACCTCATGCAGAGTTGTGACTGTCTATTATTCATCGTCTCTATCGGAGTTTAATTGTCATGATTGTGTGTTCTGCGCACGAGTCGTGCTCATATGTTCTGTTTCCTGCGTGTCTTACCTTAGATGTTGAGAAGCTGAAATGCGTACGAGTAAGTCTTTGTGAAGAACGCTCGTGTGCATCTTACCTAGGTTGTGTCTCTTGTTTTTGGCGTGCTCGTGGATGTGTTTCTTGCTGAAACAGCCGAAGAACACACAATGGAGACAGGAGTGAAGTCGATTTAAATGAGCTCCACACATGTGACACATACATGACTTTGCCTAGAATGAAAAGAGAAAGAGATGTACAGGCGTTTAGTTAGTTTATTATAGCACAGCAGAAGGGGTTCAGGAAGCAAAAATTGATTTTCTCAACAGAAAAACCTTTTAAGACAGATCAACCAACAATTATAAGGGACAATTTGCAATTTATCGCACAAAAATCTTTAAAAATAATGCATAATAAGGGGCCGATTGAACAGCAGAGGATCTGAAGTCCTGAAATTAAATTTAAAGGCGGTGAATCTATTACAGAAGCGGTGCTTTGATGGCTATAGCAACAGTGTTTCAGAGAGATTGAATTTAAGAAACAAAATCTATATATTTTGACTTGTTCATGATCAGTTTAATCTCTGAATGTCTAAATGCAGTGAATTTGGACGTGTAGTCCAGTACCCGCAGCTGAATGACTTTTCCCATGTAACGCATAAGTCACGATCCCACAGTCGCTAATCATCCTCTGGCTCCGCCTGCTTACAATAGCCACGCCCCCAAACTCTCACTATTGGTTGAACTGGAAAGTGATTGACAGATCTGAGCACACACTATGTTTTGATTAGGGACGTGCGATATATCGGCTACCATATCGGTATCTGCCGATATAAGTTCGTTTTTAATGTTATCGTTAACGACCCGATAATATAGTTTGGCTGATACATTAAAAACCAATAAATAATGTATTATTTCCTTCACCTGAGACACTTCAGATGTGCACGGTTCAACATGATGGTTTTGAATTGCTTGAAATATGATTGAATCACTTCAAAAAAGGAAAATATAGTTAAGTGCAACATGTGCCGTCATATCGGCTACATTAAATTTTAATGAGAACATAATAATTGTGTGTTTGGGACATGGCTTTCATGGTGAGACTTTAGTTCTTGTAATCAGGCTTTCAAACACTATATAAAAATTTGGATTTAGATTTATCGGCCAATATATCGGTCACCGGATTTCAACTATAAAGAATTATCGGTATCGGCCAAAAATTTTAATATCGGTGCATCCCTAGTTTTGATGACCGCTGGGACTTTTAAGCGAGATAAACACATGAATGGCACACTACTATTAATTAGTCAAAGAACAATAAGCTGGGTTAAGAGAATGCATTTTTACATTAAAAAAAAAATCTTGCTTCACCTTTACAATATGCATTAAACAGAAAGAGCAAAGTCAACCACAATAAGACTCCCATTCCCAATTCGTACTCGCTGACTATCCCAACACCCTGATCTCCAATTTAGTACAGTAGTGTTGGTTTTAGATCATTAAACAGCTCCAGTGTTTTACACTTTGCTCAGCTTTTACCTCCAGACTAGCTATTTTTATAGAGACCCCATTTTCAGCTTCACACTTCGCCCTTTCGTTATTCCCCGGCGACACGCCACCCAGCAGATGACTGAGAATAACTTTCCTAGCGCATGAATGGAGCGCTCGAGCGTCACACCACCGGTGACACGAGAACACAGAGATCTGGAGCACTTCTGCATGTTTCTTTTTCATTACAACAGCTTTATTGAAAAGCGACTGTGCTACAACCACAATGTCCTGAAGTCTAGCGAGTCGGATGGCAGCAAGGGACATATGAAAAAATGAGGATTTTACAGAGAAAAGATGCATTTAAATCATGCTAACGTCATTATTAAACCTTAACGTTCTCATTCGAGTTGAAAGGCGAGTTGAAAGGTGCTGTGGATGTTTCGGGAGAGAGAACGAGAAGGGAAAGGCCTTGTTTTGTCAGTCTTTCATCAGAGTAATTTGATCGGAGACATGGAGGGAGAAAGGCCTGCGGTAAGGTGAACTTGGCAAACATATGATACGGTGTTAAAGACACACAACAGCGCAACAAACATCTTCATGCGATCACTAGAGCATGACAGGGCTATTATAGGTTTTGCAAGCTGCAGTGAAGCCTAATATCATTAAGTATTACAGTAATATGGTATTCAAAAGTTCCTGATCACGTCATGAAACGGGATCATTTCATGACCAAACATCTCGACTCGGATCCAATAGCTTTGCCACACCCAGACTCTACGACACAACCTGACTGATGAGCAGAACATGTAGTGTACACTACGTGTAGTATGCAAATTATCTGTTAGAATAAAAAAAGTTACCAAAAAGTGCATTACAGAACAACGTTCTTGACATAACTATCCATTTCTGTTGTGACAAATGCCACAAATTTCTTTATTTTTTATGAAGCGCAAAAAAAAAGCATAATCACTTTTATTAAACTTGATATGAGCTCATGCAAAAACGATTTTGAACAATTAACCATCTGAAACATTTAGCAATGCATAATGCATGCAGTTTCACATACTATTTTTAAAGAATAGACAAAAAATAATGTAAATAATGACACAATGTTCATTTTTGGATGAAATTTCACAATTATTAACATCATAATTCTAGCTAAGTACATTAATTTTTAAACCATGTAATGTACTGGAGATGCACCTGAGTATCGGCTGCAGATATTTATCAGCCGGTTTTGATCAATTTAAAACCATTGGCATATCGGCTATAAAAAGGAAGATATAACAAATGAATATCTGATTAATTAACAGCGGGAAAGCACTACATAAGAAATATGTAATGTTCTGTAATAAGTCAACTTAGTTAATGTTGTTAAGAAATATTTGATAGGAAGATTAACCTCTGAAGGTTGTCTTATTTGCATTTTATCTTATTTTGTGCCTCTCTTATTTTGTTGGCCTGTTGAATGTTAAATGGCTACAATCCATGTTCAATGAAAATTATTTGTTTTTGAACTTTAAAACATGATCAAAACAATCTATTTTAAAGATAAAAGTGAGCGAGCAAGTGACAAATATCGGTATCTACTAATAGTTGTTTATTAAAATCTGTATCTCCCAAAAAAAAAAATTTTTTTTTTTTTAAATCAGTTCATCCCTATAATGTACATTGAGTACTTTGTGTTAAATTATCTTGGCTTTAAATTAAGAAAAAAATAATTACTGTTGTTATTTTTTCCCTGTTTCTAACAGAACAGCTGAGGGAATGTCTCTTTACAGACCAACGTAATTCAATCTCCTGATTTTTTTCCCCTCCGTATTTTAGAAAGTCATATAAACACTAACACTATTTCTTTTGCTATTAGGACAAATGGAAATGCAAAAGTTATATTTATTGTAGTCATTCAAACTGCCTTACAAACTTAATGTATTTGTACGGTGGTTCATACTGCACAGTACACAGTGATCTGAACATTTCATTCTGAACATCTCTGATGACGCCTACAGTCTCTCTCTCTCTCTCTCTCTCTCTCTCTCTCTCTCTCTCTCTCTCTCTCTCTCTCTCTCTCTCTCTCTCTCTCTCTCTCTCTCTCTCTCTCTCTCTCTCTCTCTCTCTCTCTCTCTCTCTCTCTCTCTCTCTCTCTCTCTCTCTCTCTCTCTCTCTCTCTCTCTCTCTCTCTCTCTCTCTCTCTCTCTCTCTCTCTCTCTCTCTCTCTCTCTCTCTCTCTCTCTCTCTCTCTCTCTCTCTCTCTCTCTCTACAAACGTCATCACAAAATATTATTAAGAAGTATTACTATTTTTTTTTTAATTATTAAATGATATATTCTCTTCATTTGGAAGTCGCTTTGGATAAAGCGTCTGCTAAATGATTAAATGCAAAAGTTAATTATTATGATAATGTGATGTTTCAGTCGTCGGTATATCGCGAAACATACAGTGCAACCAACGCAGTCTGATTCCCAAACAAATGAGTCACATGAGCCGGTTCTTTAGATGAATCAGAATCAAATTAAAACGAAAATGAAATCTGTATGAATAGGTGAGCAGAACGAGTGTGTGCCAATGACATCAGAGCAGAGAGAAGGGCTCCTCTGTCAGCCACGGACACCAGGCGATGATCCCGACTCAAAACAGCCTCAATCGCTCTCATTGGACAGATCCAGTATAACCAGCACTGTCATCCCTCGTAACGCATGTGCCTTTCAATCATTCAGCCAATCAACATACTCGAGGACAGTGGGATCCTCCATGCACTATATAGAGTGTGTGTGTGTGTGTGTGTGTGTGTGTGTGTGTGTGTGTGTGTGTGTGTGTGTGTGTGTGTGTGTGTGTGTGTGTGTGTGTGTGTGTGTGTGTGTGTGTGTGTGAGAGTGTGTTGTCTGGCCATCCCATTTTATTTAGTCACCGTATGTCGGCACCTCTCCGACCGGGACTAACAAATCACTCCAGTTTGGATAATTTCTGTATGGTTAACAAACTCTGACTGACTGTTGTGAAATGCTTTGTTTGAGGTCAAAAGTTATGAAGTTAATGCATTTTAAATAGGGATGCTTTAAAAAAAAAAATCTGTGGCCAAAATTTTAGTGCATCCCTATATTGAAAATACAGTCTAAGTGAAATAAAATGTGTTTTTATAGAGTACATGTGTGCTGAAATTCTTTATAGGGTAAAAATGTGCCTATATTGTGCCAAAAGTCTTTTTTTTGTCTCAACTATGGTGATTAGCTTCAATTTTTACAAAATTATTTTAGAATATTTTAATAATTGATTGGGCCTAGATGTTATGGTAATGAGATCTGAAATATTAACATAAAAATATATATATAATTATATTTTAAATTTATTACGTTATTGCAAATAAAGTCTTTATTTTATCAACCATTTTAAATAAAATGTAAAATATTTATTAGGTTTATATATTTATAATTAAATACATTAAATACATTAAAATAAAAAGTAAATATAAATAAATTATATATATTATTATATATTATAATAATAATAATAATAATATAGTATTAATAATAATAATTATTATTATTATAATAATAATAATAATTATAATAATAATATTACTAATATTAATACATTATTAATACTAATACTTATAATAATATATTATTAATACTAATAATTATAATATATATATATATATATATATATATATATATATATATATATATATATAATTAATAATAATAATTATAATATATCAATATATAATCAAGGATCAATAACGACAGTGACTATAACCAGCTTTCTAACCGCCAATCACATCGTCTCTCGCAGTTTCTGCGGCAACCGAACATCCAATCACTGCGTGGCTGCCGTGTTTCCAAGATCACAAGTGTAGTAGGAGGCGTGTGGGTGATGAGGAGAATCAAGGGAGGCAAGAGACATGAAAGAGGAGAAACAAAAGAGAGACAGAGAGAGAAGGTGCTGATGATAAAGGATGGATGACAGTTCAAACACATGCAGATGAGGAACGAGAACGCCTCGACTGTGTTAAGCCTGCTCGAGGCTAAATAACCGAGATCAGCTGAGAGAAACCGCGAGCGAACGCAAAGGGAGTGTAAGACTGATGCTAGAAAGCTGAAGGCAACATCACAACGCAATTAGTGGAGAGGCCTTGTCAATTACCCAGAGTCCCATTCTGCTGAAGGACTACTTCTGAATGGGAAGGACGCTCACTGTGTGAAACGTTATTTCACTTAATCCCGGAGTCTATCCCTTCTCTGCAATTAAAAGACTCATTAAGATCTGTAGAAGAGAAATAGTGAAACTGTGGTTTCTTTAAAGTAATTCCAGCAACATGATGAGACAATACATTATGACCGCCTGTCTAATATAGTGTCGGTTCTCCGTATTTAATTTTGGTTCTAGCTATTTTTTAATTTAGTCTTAGTCCTGTGTCAAATGTGTACTTTAGTTATCATCAGGGATGAACTGATATGAAAACTTTGGTCGATAACCGATAATTCTTTTTATTTGAAAACCGATATATTGGCCGATAAATCTAAATAATAAAAATAAAAATAAAATTGAGAGCCTGATTAGAAAAACTAAAGCCTCATAATGTCCCAAGCACACCATTATAACGATGTTCTCATAATTTTATGTAGCTTATATGAGACTTTGCACATTTTGCACGGAACTGGATTTTCCTTTTTGACGTGATTTCAATCATATTTCAAGCAATTCAAAACCATCATGTTGAACAGTGCGCATCTGAAGTGTCTCAGCTGAAGGAAATAATACATTATTTATCGGCTTTAATATATTGGCGAAATTTTCTGATCGGGCCGATAACGATAGCATTAAAAATTAACATATTCAGACCAATACCGATATGGTGGCCGATATATCGCGCATACCTAGTTATCATATTTGGTCAACCTCATCCTGTTTTTGTTTAGTCAAGTTTTACTCAACTAAATGTTTGAACATTTTAGTCTAGTTTTAGTCAATAAAAACTTTACTTTTTTGTCATGCTGCATAATGGTTGAATTGATAATCCCGATTATTTTGCTCAAAATTATAATTATTTTTACATTTCATTAGGATTACTGCACTTTCACCTATAAACACAAATCAAGCCAATATAGTCGTCAAACACAACCGCTAATATAGTCAATAGATTCATGTTTAGATTTATTACAGTTCATTTCCGAGAAGGTTCGATCGTAGATTTAGTCGCAGAAAACACAGAACGCGTGACAGAACACAGACCGACTGAACGACACTTTCATTTAAGCAGAAACCTCAAATGGGTTAATATAAACGAGGTCATCCACACGACTTCTGCAGTGTAGAGAGAGCGTGTGCACAGGGTTGCCAGATTGCAAATATTAAGTAAAACCCCAGGTAGAAAGCGTGTTCTTTTAACAGAAAAGCTCTGAATTAGCACAAAATCTGCGTGCAAATAAAGAGAGGTATATTGGCTTTATAAAACTGTATAATAGGACCATGTGTCAGGTCTTAAAGCGACAGTAGCCTAATATATCGGCTGCCAAATTATGAGATAATGCTAAAAATACCTATATGGCAGTTTTTCTCCATGGTATCGATGCCAAAATTGTGGCCAGTGAAGTAACTTTGGGAAACTACTAGCCACTGCGGCTGGTAAGTAAAAGAGTTAATGTCAAGCCCTGATGGTCATATATGTGTATATGATGTATATATGAATATTTTTGTTGCTGAATTTGATTGTAAACCAGTTCATTTACATGAACTGCCCAAATAAATGTTTAGGAGAGTGTGTCTGATTATTTGACCACAAAGTTGCATGCAGGCTACGGTCACACTACTGAAAATTAAATTAAATGCATGTATTAAGTAAGAGTTCGTAGTCTCTACTTTTCACTTATTAGTCCAACAAAAGTTCTGCAGTTTGTGGTACCTTGAATGTAATCTTCAATGCATCTGGAACGAAGCCGCCCTCCTCCACCACACACTAAAACCCAGAGAACAAAACAATATCTTGAGATAAAAATGATCAAACGTTCTTGATTTGTATTCAAGTCACAAAAGCGGTGTTTGAGCATTTGCAAGGCTATGAATTATGAGCCAGTGAAACTAGTCCTTTATCTCCCTCCTTGAGTCGCATTGCTCCTTTTCTTCAGCTTTTCTGATTTAAAACATCCTCTACGCCTTGAGAAACTCCTCTGTGGCCTGATGTCGAGCGCTTTAGACTTGCACCTTATCCGTAAATATTCCCGTTGAGGCTCAGGAGAGACATGCAGATGCTGTGGGACCGTATATATTAAACACGGGAAGCCGGTATCAATATGATAAACGGCCCATGGTCCAATTAATTATTGATGGTGAGCTGGAAGCCCTTATAACATCACATGCAGAATAGATGTGGAACAGCCGCCCTATAAAAATAGTTTTAATGGTAAATGAAGACTATGCGAATAATTGGACAAGCTTCAGTGAAGGCTTGTGTTATCACTGCCATGGCTAAGATGAACTTTTTATGGATGATGGTTGTGCAATTTTTTTTAAAGAAAGCCATAAATCTCACCCTCAGACTAACGAACACTCTTATTATTGAACGTCGACAAACACAATATGGATTAAATGTTCATTAGTAAATCTTAATGGACCGAAATGAATGAAGTCATCTTGATGGGTTGTGTACTTTGTGTCATGTTTTTTCCAGAGGCCCAATGAACAGCTGGTATTAATGAATCTTATTTTAGTGCCCGTGACCCTGAGATCATATTTTACCAGGGAAGTAATATGTATGCATTACATATAAATATATGAAGCGGTTATATATTACAGAAATTTCAGTAATACTGGTGTACGAACACCGGTACAATTTCATGGTTCTCTGCACCGTTTTTTATGCCATAGCAAAAACTGCTGGAGAACTAATTAAAGTAACCATTTGAAAATAAGAAAATTACTGATGCTAATAACAAATGAATAAATATACATACATACTAAAGTATGGTCAAATTGGTACCCAGAAGAACCATGAACCAAAGGTCCATTCGTAAAGAGAGCAATTTACCTTATTCCTGAATGAATCAGCTGTTTGAACCAATCAAATTAAGGACTCATTAAGCCAGCTAATGGCAGTTTTAGTTTTTTATTTAGAGTACCATTTCATTAAAAAAAAAAAACACACAAATTAATTTTCCCATATTAATTAAAAACCAATTAAGTAGGCGTATAGTTCACCCAAAAATGAAAATTCTGTCATCATTTACTCTCCCTCATGGCGATTGAAGCCTAAAAGTTTATATCCAATAATTTTTTTCTAAAGCTACTTTTTGTAATGTCTATTTTATGGTTTTCTCCTTAAAAATAATGACTTTATATTATATCATGAGAGTAATTTCTCACCCAAATTGAATGCATGATTGATAAGATAAAAAAATGTAATCGCTTTACAGCCCTAATATATGCATGTATGTATATATATATATATATATATATATATATATATATATATATATATATAAAACACTTATGCATGCATGTATATATGCATGCAATGCATAAAATTCTTATATATATATTTATTATGTACACACACACACACGATTGATGCTTTATGCATGTCATTTGAGTGATTAGATCAAAAAAAGGCAGATACCATCATTAACTAGGCCAGAGATGTGAAGCTAAGCTGAGGTGAATACAAGCACATACAATAAATAAATAAACACCCGCAGGCGTCTCTGCATACGTAATGATGCTCTGTTCACTTGCTGTTTGAGCAAAGCAAACACCGTTGTCTACATGAAATACATAAAGCCAGCTCAGCAAGGATCCTTATGATCACTGCATGGATTTAATAAACCCTAAGCGAGGTGTCTCTAGTGCTCATCGCATAGTATAACAGCTCTCGTATTTATAGTAAGTCACATGGTGGGGAAAACAAAAACTCGATTGCACACTTATCTTTGAATCTACTGTTTCAGGGCATGGGAGGGAACGCATCCATAATAATCCATGTAATCTGACTCACTACTCAACAATCACTCCTCAATTGTGCCGACTTAAAATACTACAGCTAATAATGCAATGTTCAGTGGCGTCAACACATCTGAGCGAAACCGCTCGGGTAATCTGGTAATCTGAACCGAGTCCTCAAACTGAAGGACAGTCCTTGTGTTTTGCAGAATATTTTTCATAAGAATGAGACGGGACGAGACTACTTGACTAAAAAGTGAAGCAACTAATCACATTTGGCCTTGTTTATGTGTGGCACTGATAATCTGTAATGGATAATGGTCACAATAGTAGGCCGATGTGAAGCAGGATCACATTGCTCGTGTTATCGTGACTTATCGTTATCTTCTACTAGCTATTTTAAAAAAAGCCTCTTTTTTTTAAACAAATTAACACTACGCTAGTAGGCTAAGCTGTTAGCTTGCAAGCTGAAGGTCAACTGAAAACAAATAATTTAACTATTTTTAGCCATAGTAACATAATGAGATGTGATTTACCAATTAACATCTTCATGTTTAAAAATTAATACGCTAAAAATAATTATTTTCTCATTTAAGGCTCTGATACAAGTGAAATCAAAGAATGAACTGGTGTGACGTCATTTTAAACAAAATCAGGAAAGCAAAGTTTGTTTTAAACATTTTCCAGAAGCGCCTTCGAACTAAATCGTTTACAAACATCGGTGGAGATTAATGACATAGTAAAGTTATAAATAACTTTTTAATGGCAACTATCATAAAAACTGCCTTAAGTGCAACTTAAATGTTCATACAAATCCATTGTTAATTTTATCCTGTAATATTATTGTAATGCAAGAGAAATTTACATGTAGTCTATACTGTTTATATCCAAATTAGGGCTGCCCAGATTAGTCGACTAATTGCACTTTATATTAATTTAATGACTAAAATATATACTGGGAGGAGGAATATACAGCCTATTCAACACTGATTATAATGTATATGATAATGATTGTGAAGGTGTCGAAAAAATGGCAAGGAGACATAATTGATTTATTAATGAACTAGTATTATTTTCTGAGTCTGCACAGATGAAGTTGACGATGCCGACTCGCCATCTCCACAGTAGCCGATAGTGGACGCGCCTATAGAGAGAAACGCACCATTACATAATCAGCAAGCATTTGATTTCTATTTGAATTGGTTTGTTTAAAAGTAGACATGCTCAGAAAAGTTGTTAAAGGAGATCGAGACGGCAAAAAGCAAATCTTGTTTGTTTTCTTTATTTTAAAAACATTTTGGTATTGTGAGTTCACACAAATAAAATTAGACCCTTTACAGTTTCGAATGAACCAAACAAATGTAGTATTTTTAGAGTATTTTAAGCCGTTTCTGCTCTTAGAAAGCCGTTTCCGGCGCCTCCATGTCATGCAGTGAAGCTCACTATCCACACTTGGATATGCACCTAATAATAAGCGAACGTTTTGATGTCCTGTCCGACATACTGTAATTAGCAGAGGGACTCGTCGTTAAAGATCTGTGCCTCACGAATTGCGTAACTTCGCCACTTCCTGTAGTTTTTTTTCTACGACTAAAATTTTGGTTGACTAAGCCTCTTCTCATCGACTAAAGGCCCGTTCACACTAGGGGTGTCGAAATTAATCGTTTCTAGACCATAACCGGTTATAATGTACTGACGCTTTTCTGACGTCATTTGTCACGTATGTGCTTTGTCGTGATACCATACACTGGCAGAAGGAGGCGAGATGTGTGCGCATAATTAAAAATACTCCAGCTACTTTAAAAGCCTACATCTGGACACATTTCGGCTTTTATGAACAACCTGGTAAGCACGACCTGGAGAAGACACTCGCTGTGTGCGCTCATGTCACGCACAAATAGAATAGGCAGGAGGTAATAGCTATATTAACTTGATAAACAATGTTAGCCGTGTTCACCCCGAGCTGTTACGCCGGACTGCTTTAGAGTAAGAGAATGAGCTTCAACGTCACTCGAATCCGCAGCCAAAACAAATAATCCACCCGCCTCAATATTGTTCTCTGATTTAAGTATTCGCCACCAGCCGATGGTGAAATTACAATTATTCTGTGTTGTTACGGGTGATTATAAATGATCGTCATCTTCAACAGTGAACTCTCGACGGTTGATGCGCGCGCCTCTAATGGTGACATACACACTGATGAATGAGCGCTGCTTTTAAATAAATATCTCTTTAAAACAAAATTGATTTGATAAAATTTTATTTTCTTAATGGCATAAACAGGCCTTAGAAATTCAAACTGGAATGTCACTGTTTCTGTCACTGCGACTTCCCGAACAGACGAACACACACGCACGCGCACGGATCACTTTTAAAGTAAATTTGAAAATTGGGGATGCGGTGCATCGAAATGCATTGTGATACCGAATTGAACTGAATCGATGACATGATAATCGTAACCGAACCGAACCGTGAGACCAGTGTAGGTTCACAGCCCTAGTTCACACCAAGTAAGAGAACCATAAAGATTACTATATTGGTGTCCTCACCAACTGACGATATCTTGGTTTATTCTCAGCCGCTTTAAATGCTTGTTATAGCTCGTTATTTTTATCGTTCATCAGCTGGATAAAATCGTTCTAAAAAAGTGATTCCAACGATATCGTTTCTCTATGCCGTTATCGTTATAGCTGTGGTGTGAACTCTGCTATTCTTTAATATTGAGAACAATTCTTAGAACTATATCTTTATCGTTATAGTCCTTGGTGCGTTACATTTTTTACAGTAAACACTATGCATGCAGTTTAATTACAATTATATTTATATTATTGCATTTCTGTACCTGAAGACTAAAACCTAACTATTTATAACTGTTCTATAGTATTTAAGTATGTTATTATTTGTGTCTGTTCATTTGTCTTTAATAATGTTTGAACTATTACCGGTAGTTAGAAGTTTTTGTTCTTACAGTACTTAAAAGTGTTCAATGTGTAATAAATGGGAAGCAAAGTTACATTGGTTTCAAAACCACCCATTTTTATTTATTTTATTATTTTTTTGCTGATCCGAAAAATTATCCGATCCGTGACTCGAAAACTGTAATATGATCCTAACCGTGAGTTTTGTGATCCGTTGCCCCACTAGCTAAGAATGTTTTTTATTGTTCATCAGCTGGATAAAATGGTTCTGAAAGTGATTCGAACGATATCGTTTCTTTGTGCCGTTATCGTATAGCCAGGGTTTGAAATGAACACCTGCTAAATGCAGGTAAAAATCACCCGTGGCGGGTAACGCTGTCAAATCACGAGCCAATTTGGCGTGTTACTTAGGTTAACTCACTTTGCTGGGGAAGTTCGTGTATGCCAAATCTGTGCAAATTTAGCGCAAATACTCAACTCGTGAATCTTTATATTAAATACAGCGCATTGCGCAGAATCTGCTCATATCTGGCCTTCTTGAACACACACACACACACACACGTCACTACGCAACAAATAACGGCACGCTCGTTCAGTTGCATTGAAGCAATAACGAAGATTAAAAAGCATTTGGTTTACAGAAAAGACTTACTTTCCAACATACTAGGCCTACATATTTTTTGATGTTCTTTGCACTGTATTGATCTGTCCAACTAAAACACATTTTGGGCGAAAAGGATGAAAGTGGAAGGGAAGAGATGGCTGGGTGACAGGATTTTGTTTGAATAATAAATCAAATTCTATAATTATATATATAAAATAAAATTGTATTTATTATTCAAACAGATTCCTGTCACCCAGCCGTCTCCATAGCTTTGATACAGTTAATCTGGTTCATTTCTTTTCTTTTTTTGGCTAGTAGAAGTTTTGAATGGCCGGCAACTTAAAGTCAGTAGCCAAATTGGTGGATTAGTGAAAAAGTTAATTTCAAACCCCGGTTAAAGCCGTGCTGTGTGTGAACGCTGCTATTCTTTAATATTGAAAATGATTTGTGACCCTGGATCACAAAACCGGTCTTATGTAGAACGGGTATATTTGTGGGAATAGCCAACAATACATTGTATGGGTCAAAATTATCAATTTTTATTTTATGCCCGAAAAACATTAGGATATTAAGTAAAGATCATGTTCCATGAAGATATTTTGTAAATTTCCTACCGTAAATGTATAAAAAATGTATTTTTGTGAGTGAATGCAGCACAATCTTGAACATAAATGGACGACTTTAAAGGCGATTTTCTCAATGTTTCGATTTTTCTGCACTCTCAGATTCCAGATTTTCAACTAGTTGTATCTCGACCAAATATTGTCCTATCCTAACAAACCATACATCAATGGAAAGCTTATTTATTCAGATTTATACATGTGATGTATAAATCTCAATTTCAAAAAAATGACCCATATGACTGGTTTTGTCATCCGGGGTCACATTTTTAGAACTATATCTTTATATAGTTATATTATATCTTTGTTATGTTAATCGTTATCGTCCTTGGTGTGAACGGGCCTCAACTATTGGGGGCAAATTCAAATGAATCACTTGTGAATCAAAACCCCAGGCGTATATTGTGAGCATCAGACGGATGGGTGTGTCATCTGGAGCTGAGACTCTGCACTGGTGTAGAAAACACCACTAAAGGCCTTCATCACAGTGCGTGTTGTTCTGCAGCAGGGCTTTACCGCGCTTACTGAGCTCCTCGTGTTCCTGCTGTTTAGCCTGACAGATGAGAGCCGAGCTGGTCCCTTTCCCGCTTGATGAGATCTGCTTTCTGAGAACTTATGATTAATCGGTCAACTGCAACCTAAGATGGGTAACTTCATTATTTCACCATGTCTAAACGCTGCATTAAAGGATTAGTTCACCTAAAAATGAAAATTCTGTCATCAATTACTCTCTTGAGTTGTTGCAAACCCATAAGACTTTCTTTCATCTTCAGAAAGAATATATTTGGTAACACTTTACAAGTTTCATTTGTTATCATGAACTAACAATAAGCACTAAATTTGTTACAGTATTTATTAATCTTTGTCAATGTTAGTTAATAAAAATAAAGCTGTTCATCGTTTGTTCATATTGCTTCTCAGTGCATTAACGAATGTTAATTTTAACATTTTAATAACTTAGTAAATGTTGAAATTAATATTAACTAAGATTATTAAATGCTTAAGAAGTATTGTTCATTCTTAGTTCATGTTAACTAAGGTAGTTATCCAATTAACCTTATTGTAAGTGTTACTGATATTTGTATTGAAATCTGAGAGATTTCTGTCCTTACCATTTGAAACGCAAAACTCTGACGCTTCAAAACGTTCATAAAGAGATCGCAAAATGAACCAAGCGTGTCTTCTGAAGAGTCACGATCGCTTGATGAACATTTAATTTAGGCTTTTATTCACATATAACATTGATCCGCGAACGTACACAGAGCACTCGTACACTCAAATATAGTAAACGGAAGCTAGGGATGCGCCGATATGAACATGTTGGCCGATACCGATAACTCTTTACATTTAAAAGCCGATAAATTGGTTGATAAATCTAAATTTTATTTAATTTGAGAGCTTGATTACAAAAACATCCCATGTCCACCATTACAATCTTCTCTTTATAACTTTATGTAGCTTATATGACAGACTTGTGCTGCATATGTTGCATTTTACTGTATTTTCCTTTTTTGATGTAATTCCAATCATATTTCAAGTAATTCAAAACAAGAATGTTGAACAGTGCGCATCTGAAGTGTCTCAGCTTTAGGAAATAAAGCATTATTTACCAGTTTTAATAAAACAGCCCAATTAATTTTCTTATCGGGCTGATAACGATGACATAAAAATGACCATATATCGGTCGATACCGATATGGTGACCGATATATCGTGCATCCCTAACAAAAGCTCAACCGTACTTGCTCGGTTCATATGGATTTATTTTATGAATGCTTTGAAGTGTTGGGTTTCAATGGAGGGACAGAAATATCACAGACTTCATTAAAAATATCTTAACGAAAGTCTTATGGGTTTGGTGAACAATTGAAGACAGAATTTTAATTTTTGGGTGAACAGTCCCTTTAAGTAAACTGTATAAGGATGAGAATAGCGGGTGTGTCTAATACGTCAGATGTGCAGTAATACAAACCAAATTACAGTTTTACATGAGATATGGAGATTATGGACTTTCAAAGCGTGCCATATGGAACAGTCATGATTGAAACTATCACCACTATATGCATTAATTCCTTACTTGTCATTGAATGCATAGTATATTAAAACCGTGACATTTACTCACTGAATCTGGAAGTTAATGCACACAGGGAAATTATTAAAAGTTGATGTTTTTTATGCATTATTTTAAAAAAAAACAATAATTCTTATCTATAAACCAGTCACATGATGGCCGGTTTATATAGATAAGAATTATTATTTATTTTTTTAATAATGCATAAAAAACATCAACTTTCAATAATTTCTTGAAGAATAAAAAAAAATAATGCAATAAGAAATCATAAAACTCAGTTGACTTGACCTCAATTGTGACGATGATGAGTCATGCAATCCTGAGTGAACCAGATGTAACTTGACGGCACTCAACCTATATTAATAAACAGCCCATTACCAAAGATTCACGCATAAAATGATTATCATCAATATGTGTTATCATGCGTGACATATCAATCTGGCAAGCCTGTGAGACTGGCATTTCTTTCAGAGCAGAGACGCGTATATCGAGGGTGACATTTGATTTGCATGAATCATGATGCACATTTCAGGATAATCCTTTGTTTTCCAGAGGGAGATGGGTTGAGTTAGTATAGTTGGCTATTAAACTGTCATTTGATGCCACACGCTTTGACGACATTGAAAAAGTGATAAAAGTCTGACTCATTTCTGCGAATTGGTTCTTTCGAACACTTATTTAATGAAGTGATTAAAAAGTAGGATTTTCTTCCATTTATTTTCCCATAGGGATTTTAAAAAGGCCATGAAACAAGCAAACTAGCTACGAGATTACATTATACGATTTGAAGGAAAAAAATATTTGAAAACGGCACAGAAAGACAAAGGCACCAGAGTGTGAACTTTAATGAGGGAAGAAACCACAATCCCATGACACATTGGACTAAAGTTTAAAAACAGTATATTTTGACTTTTTGTCAATTCAGGGAACTGACTATGTCATTTGCAGTGCATCATGGGAGTGGGTGGGCAAGAGTAAAAGAGTTATTTTGCTGCAGTTTTTTTGTTTTCATTCTCTGATTGGTGGAGAGTGTGAGCAGAATCATGGGTCATGTAGTTATTCACCATAAATTATCTGTTAAAAATGATTATTTACTAAATAAGTTGTAAGTATGTGGGCTAGCGGCTTTAACAAACGCATATACAATCATTTAACGCCTAGTTTTTCACGTCACAGTAGGTCTATCTTTAAAGGTTATTGTTAATAATCAGTTCCACTAAGGAGAATATAAATGAGATTTTGACATCCGACTGTTGTACTATAAAGCCATTATGTAGATTTGTTACTATTAAGGGTTTTTATTTAAATGTAATGTTCGGTTTGTTGAATCAGACTCAACTCTTTAAAAACGTCATTTAGTTCAATTTTTGAATTAACGGTTCTCGGTTCAAACAAGTTGCCGAACCGATTCAGTGCGGTTGTTAAACAAAGCATTCGAACCGGTTCAAACAATTCACTGAAATGATCCGTTTCAAAAAGGTTCACGAATTGTTGTTATAATAATAGAATTATTAAAAATGGAGGAAGTGAACATAACTTGTTTGTCCTGAATGACACACAACGGACACATTCCGTGATAACTGTGAAACTGAAACCTCTATTCGTGCATTGGGCAATCAATGATTTTAAAGGCCTGGTAAGCATCAAACAACGAAGAAATGAGGTCTAGTGTGGTCGAAATGACATCTCGTGGCAATTAAACTCGCTTAAAGCAAGTAAAAAACACTGGCAGCTGAATAGCATCTCTTGAGCCCCACGTCCAGCCCAATGAAAGCAAAGGAGTCTGCGCAGGCCAGCCAATGCATCAGCATAGGGACAAACGTGGATTCATATCTCTTGGTGAAAATAAATCACGAATTGTGTTTGAGGGGGCAATGCGACTTGGCATCGGGAAGGATGGGCCGATGCAATGCACCACTGGGTTCTGCTGGTTTTATTTACCTTGCGTTTCCTGGTTTCGGCAGAGCCGCTCCACACAAAGCACTGGTATATGACCCGCAGATTCTGCTTCCAGTTGTCCACTTTGAACCCGTTCACATGGGAGCACCCGGCCGGACTCATGACAGAAAACACATTCGAGTTCCTCTGTATTTCAGCGATGAAATGAAGTCACGAGGAGAATTATCCACCAATTGTTCCGTTTTGCCAGGCAATGCGGGGTCGAAGATGCGTACCTTATACATGCGTGGAGCGTTTCTCAATATTCTCGCTGCATAAATATGTCATTCCTGACAATAATAACGCGCGCAAGCTTGTGCTAAAACTGAGCACACTTTGATATTGTATTTTCCAAGTCGGTTGTTTTAATGGACGGCAATGGAATTCAACTGAGCACCGTGGGCGACGCAATCCTTGCGATACTAAACGCTGATTGGCAGATGGCTTTTAGCCCGTGGCTTTGATTGGCTATCGCGCGTGTCATTTCCGTTAAAGCCCCACCGACGTTTCAGAACTTTGAAATCTGATTGGCTGGCGCGTCCGCTTGTCTTTGTTCAAAGACTTGGAGCGCTTGTGATTGGCTGCAGTAGCACCTCGCGTTGGTCCCTCTGTTCTTGATGGTTATGTCATTCAAGTAGAAAACACACATGCCTACCTGCATTGAAGTTGTGAAAATGAAAATCAGTGTTGTCATGAGTATGAAAGTGGAGCGTCTCTGTCCCATTCGTTCATTACGGAAGAACCGCTTGCTGATTCCATGGACTGGTTGGATAAATTAATTAAACAAGGCATTTGAACCGGTTTTAATATTTTGTTGATTGCATATAATAGTGGCATAAGCTATTTTTGTCATATTTTTGACCCAACCCATAGATACAATACAAATATAAATTCGGCTTACAGAAAATGATTAGGATTATTTTCTGAAAGAAACAAACAATTAAGACAAACATCAATTTTATCATCTTATTTGGTAGTGGCACAGGAATATAACATAGGGTAGTATCAAGAAACACCCCAATATCATCAATTATTAGTTTATAAATAATATTTCAACGAAATGTAACAATTCTAATGACATATTTTGATAGTAACACAGGAAATTTAAATATAATAAGACCAAGAAACATCCCAAAATCATCAATAAATGGTTGATGACTAATATTGCAAGAAAAATTAAGCCTGTAAGTTGAAATGTAACTAGACAACCTTCAATTTCAACTTAAAAAAAATAATTTCTTTTTTGCTAGTGATACATGAGTTTATGATATTCATATGCTCTCAAAAACACCCCCAAATCATCAATATAACTGTTTATAAATAATATTAAAAGAACAATTAATTGAAATTTAACAAGAAAGCCTTTGATTTTATTGTCTAATTTGATAGTGCCACATGAATATAAGATAAGAAAACACCTCAAAATCATCAATAATTTGTTTATGAATATTACAAGGAAAATGTAGCCTAAAATTTAACTAGACAACCCTCAATTTAATTATCTATTTTGTTAGTGACACAAGAATATAAGATAACTATCTCTCAAGAAACAACCCAAATCATCAATAGATTGTTTATAAATAATATTGAAATAAAATTAATTGAAATTTAACAAGAAATCCCTTCATTTTATTGTCTAATTTGATAGTTGCACATGAATATAAGGCAAGAAACACCCCAAAATCATCAATAAATGCATCTAAATAATATTACAAGTAAATGAGGTTCAATAAAAACTTTAAATTGTACAAGCGACCCTCAATTTAATGATCTATTTGGGTAGTGACAGAAATATAAGACATTCCTCTGAAGAAACACCCTAAAATCATCAATAGATTGTTAATATATAATATTACAAGTAATTTAACAAGACCTAATTTGATAGTGGCACATGAATATGAAGCAAGAAACACCGCAAAATCATAAATATATGGTATCTAAATAATATTACAAACAACCCTAAATTTTATAATCTATTTTGATAGTGACAGAAATATTAGACATTCCTCTGAAGAAACACCCATTTCTTCAAAATAATATTAAACACCTATTTTTGAAAAGCCTGGTTTGAAATGCCCATAATGACCTAAACATGTTTTCGTGGAAGTCAGGCTCAGGTAGCATTAGTTTCGAGGTATGTGTGATGTGTAATCTATTTATGGTAAATCCCAAATCACGAGAGACCTCTAGAGGACTGGAACAAAAGCACACCTTTACCACGAGCCACGTCGATGCTGAATCACTGTGAACCGCTCGAGGGAGAACTAAACATTAGATCAGCTGATGGATGAAACTGTCTGTGGGTGAAAGAGCATCACATCAGAGAAGCTGTCGAAAGATCATGGAAATGTCAGTGCACTGAATGAAGCCTGGAGATGCATTTTAAGATGACAACATTGCTTTTTGCACGTATATGATCTTAAGATAGTATTTTATTTAGTTCTGTGGTGTTTCAATAAAGACAAGTAGCAACTCTTTTGAACAAAGAAGTCTAGTTTCTTTATTTCGTATGAGCATAAATGATGCAAGTGGCCTGGCAACCTAGCATTGATAAATAAACACTGACAAAAATGAGTTCTTGTTTAGGGTGCACTGTGACAGAACCAAAAAAAAAAAGAAGAAAGGGTCATTCCACACATTTATGTTTTCCTCCAATATAGTCCATATTCAACAAAGCATGAAGGTTTTCCAGCTTTTGGATGAGGAAGGGGACGCGGGGAACGCAGTGATCCACCCAAAAGCTTCAAGAGTAGCTTGACGTCTTGCTGCCGACATCATCCTCCTGCGTTCCCATACTCTAGAAACAGGAAAACACACAAATTAATACTGGAATCAACACCTGGTTATAGCGATGGGCGATGTTCCCAACATTTCATATCATGATCTTATAACAATCCGAGATCTGAATCGTGATCGTCCCAATTTTAAGATCGAGAATATCCAGACTGATCTATTCGCAAAATTTAAAACACAGTAAACAATCAGTTATCAAAATACTCTGAGTTAAACTTTAACACACTGCATATCACTGTATGATTTAAATATACATTGATTCGTATTAAAACTACTAGTTATTTAGTAAAGAGCAGTGAGTGCTGTTGTCTTCGTCTTTTAACATTAATAACCGACAGCTGCAGATATTTGCACGAGGCTTTAAGACCAAATGCATGGATCTAATATAATGACACGCATCTGATTTCTTTATTCACCTGAAGTGATAAGTTCACTTCAGAATTAAAATGTCCTGATAATTTACTCTCCTCCACGTCATCCAAGATGTTCATGTCTTTCTTTCTTCAGTGGAAAAGAAATGAAGGTTTTTGAGGAAAACACTCCAGGATTTTCTCCATATAGTGACTTCAATGAAGTCCAACGGGTCGAAGGTCCAAATTATAGTTTCAAAGTCTCGACACGATCCAGCCGAGGAATAAGAGTCTGATCTAGACAAACCATCACTCATTTTATATAAAAATGTAAAAAAAAATGACAGCGATGCGCGTCCACGACTTCACGCGTGACAAAGGTGAAAGCACAGACCCAGTGTTTACAAGTGTGTTTATCCAACTACAAAATCGTCCAACATCGTTGTTGTACCTTTTTTTTTTGTAAAGGGCGTTTGACTTAGTCTTTGCAAGTTCTGATTGTAAACACTGGGGGCCCTATCTTGCACCCGGCGCAAATGACTTTGTACACTGACGCATGTATCATTCCTATTTTGCACCCGCGCGAAGCGGACTTTTCCCTCCACAGACACACGTCGGCTAACTAAGAAATACACTCGCGCTCCCCGGGGCGATTCAGCGCAAAGAGGAGGCGTGTTCCGGCGCAAACTTTCCCTCATGCTATTTTGCTGTTCTAAAAAACAATTGCGCCACTGACCAGAAAAAAACTAGTCTAAAGGCAATGGCGCGTTGCGCGTACATTCAGATGCTATTTTAAGCGCGCATGCTTGGCCATAATACAGAGTGTGAACAACGCGCATACACTGTAGATGATTCTCTCATCTACACAGATGCATTTAACTTTTTAAAAAAATGATACATTATTATAAGGAAAAATTTTTAAACACGAGGGAAATCATTGTTGTGTCTATGACGATGGGAAAAATAGGCATAAAGCTTACACATTTACCCAAATTATTATATGCATGTTTAACCGAAGCTAATTTGGGTGGGTTTGTCCATTCCCCAATGTCACTTCTCTTTCTTTTACGGCCCTGACAAGAACATCGATCTCCTCGGCTGTGAACCGATTCTGAAGCGCGCCTGGTAAATGCGCCGTTATAATAGTATTGCGCCATGGAACAAGCGCACCTCGTTCATCATGCTCTTAAAGGTGCAGTATGTGACTTTTAGCGACATCTAGCGGTTCGGTTGCGAGTTTACACTAAGGGCTCAGCCCACCGCTCACCCCTCCCTTTCGAAGAAGCTACGGTGGCTAAAACGGGACAAACATCGTCGTCTGAGACGGCAGAGAATAGCCAGAGTAAACCAAGTTTCTGTACCACAGTCCATTATAAACCACATCATGGATAAAGTTTACAAAGCCATAGTCAGGTGAGGATCAAGGGTCTTAATACGTAATATAATAATAGTAATTAGTTGATTGTCTCACGAACGTAACCAGCACATTTCTCCCCACATATCAAACTTATAATACAGCGAGGGAGAAGAACCACATGAAACTAAGCAACTATATATTTTTTTCTAACAGGGTAGTAAAAGTTTAGCTGGCTAATATGAGCTGTCACTGTGGCTGAGCTGGTTAAAGCATTAAGCCTTGTTTATACTCGACACGTCCGCATGAGCCCAAAGGTGCGCGCGGCAAAAATAACGTGATTGTAACAGCGCGCGCGCCTCCGCATCCCCTAGACACCATTTACTACACACAATAGGCTTTTTTTCTCTGATTTTGAAACTCAATCGACTTAAAATGCTTCCAAGATCGACGGGTTGGTGATTCCTGTAACTGTTTTACGGTCAATGACAAGAGTATGTTACTAATCAGCTGTCTCACGAACGTAACCAGCACATTTATCCCCACATAGCAAAGCCATAACACAGCGAGGGAGAAGAATTAAGTTACATGAAACAATCCAACTACATATTTTACACCACTGACAAGGGAAAAGTCACTACTCACGGTGTTTATGGCTCGCTTCTAGCTTTCTGCTGCTTCTCTTTCAAGGTAGTGATGAAACGCGCTCTGTAACGCTGTGTGTTCGCTGTCGGCTACGGTAGAAACATGACGTCACAATATGTCGACCTTCATAGAAGGGGATTCCCGCGGTTATGTAGATATAAATGCCTCATTCTAAGGTAATAAAAACATTACGGTTTATAACTTAAGTTCTTTATACACCACTGAACACATAGTTATGGATGGCATATTGCATTTCTGTTAATAGATACTCAAAATTTTGACACATTGCACCTTTAAAAGGAATGTGATATAAAGCTCTCATTGGTTTGTTTCTCGTTACGCCCAAACCACACCTATGAATAATGAAGCTACTTCAGACCAACCCCTTTTAGATTTGCGCCAGGCGCAAGAGGCATTTATCCCGCCGGGAAAATAGCAACAGCGCCGGGATCCGCCCACAAAGTTACTTGCGCTTTGACACTTGTCTAGTTTGTCTAGACACTGGTTTGTCTAGATCAGACTTATTCCTTATCTTATTCCTCGGCTAGATCGTGTCGAGACTTTGTAGCTGCACTGAAACTCACATTTGGACCTTCGACCCGTTGGACTCGATTGAAGTCACTATATGGAGAAAATACTGGAGTGTTTTCCAGGAAAGAAAGACACAAACATTTTATGTAAATAATCGCCAAGGCGGATATTTTGACATTTGTGTGTATATTTACAAACAACGAGGATAATTCTCTTTCGCAGTTTAATGCGTTTTTTACAACTCTTTTTAAAATAAAATGTAGACGGCAAGGAACGGCATTCGGCACAATGATCATTTTATCTTCATTATCACATTTTCATAATCGTTTTGGAAGCCAAAATCAGCCCTACTCCTGATGAAATGTTTTTATCAAATGTGTCGCCATGCATGAAAGACAAGACACATGATATAATATGGCCAGCGAATCAGACATCTTCAAGATTAATCATCAAATCGCCCACCACTATCTGGTTATAAGAGCTTTAACTCCTAATAATAATCTCAAACTGGTACCTTTTGCACAAACTGGGGATTTACGGTGATTTCCTGATCCATGGACTTTAGTTTTTCATCCAATTCTATACATTTCAGCATCTGCATTAATCAAAGACAGATTAACATCGAGACATCTGTGGACTCGAGACTCAAACACTCTGCAGTAACATATAAATGAGTCCATGCATTTCAGGTGATCTTATGCGTGTAAATATCTGAAATAAACATTATATAATGAATAAAAAATCAGTTGTGCATAAACATACGGGTGAAACTCGAAAAATTAGAATATCGTGCTAAAGTTATAATTTTGATGATTATGGTTTACAGCTTATGAAAACCCCCAAATTCAAAATCTCAGAATATTAGAATATTACATGAAATCAATAAAAAAAAAAAGGATTTTAAATACAGAAATGTCGGCCCTCTGAAAAGTATAATCATGCATATGTATTAGGGGTGTAACGATACACAAAACTGACGGTTCGGTTTTCCCACGGTTTTGACGTCTCGGTTCGGTTTAGAAAGCTAAAAAAAAATTTAAACAGTGGTTTAATGAAAAAATTGTGTCTTTGTCTTTAAATTACAATTAAACGTTTTGCAAGGATTAAAAATCTGCTAATGCTGTAAACTATATAGGGAGCCGCACATTACTATAACATTAAAGGTTAACAACAGAGCCTAAATTCAGATGCTATTTATTTTTTAGATATAATAATCAACACCCAACACATTGTATGAAAACATGTAAACTGAACATAGGGCAGTTTTTGCATTAACTTTACTCTAATTTGTTATTGAAATATAATAATTTACACAGTTGCTGTCATTTTCATGAAAGATATTTTAAACGTACATTAAATAATCAAGATATAATTAACAGGTTAAGTAAAATATAATATATAGGATAATATAGTGCATTTATTTAGTGCAAGAGTTCATTTCTCTAGGAACCAACAAGTTGTGGACACTGAATCGCTTGCCTGATGAGGTAAATATAATGCTAGTGACAAGCTATGGAGTTATATTGACGTCTTTCCGCTGCTGAAACACTGATTGAGCGATTACACGAGGTATGAGGCCTTTCAGTAAGTATACTGTATTTTTCAACATACCTCCAGGTGTCCATTCATGTTTATTCTGTATATGAGGAAGAGATGATCGCGTTTACTCGCGCCCCGCGCTGCCGCTTGAAATGAGGAGCTAGTACAGTGATCTCACGCCACATCAGAGAGCGCCAAAACAGCATTTATTGTTTGATTTTTGAGATCAAATAATCAGAATTTGAAGATTACACCTTGCTTATTATCGAAAGTAACAAAACACGGAGCTTGCTATTTGGTGTTAATGGTGGTTAGGCTACAAAACTGAATTCGTTGTGTACACATTCCAGGTCCAATGAGCCGGGCTGGGTGGGGCCGGGGTAGCAGGGGGCGGGGCGTGTTCGGTTCGCCATGAGAGTATCGCGATTCGAATCGTGGGTTCTGTATCGCGGTTCTTCGGTTCGGTTCGAATATCGTTACACCCCTAATATGTATATAGTTATATATACTAAATATATTAGTTTCACCTTTTAATTTGAATTACTGAAATACATGAACTGTTGCACGATATTCTAATTTTCCGAGTTTCACCTGTATTATGTTGCATTTATAGTTTAATTCAAGTAGTGCAGAATCTGACTTTCTTCTTCATATACATTACATTTAACATAAAAATATAAGAATGTATTCAAATTTCTCTCAAATGTCCTTGAAAGAGCTGATTAAAGAGATAATGAGGGTGTAAATATAGACTGCATGCTGGTATTTTCTTCTACATCAGCAGAGGATTGAGAAAAGCACTGTTTTATAATTACTAACCTCTTGGTCAATTTTGTGGAGCATTGCAGGGTTGTTGTATTTCTCAGGGTTGTCATGGAAACAGACCATGCCGTCTTTCTGGTTGATACTTGCATAAATCTCTCCGTCCTCAATCTGAGAGATGAAAAAGGAAAGATTTGAGCACCAACAATCTGTAAATATTAAACAAACATGAAGCAGAGCATGCAAGACAATTTGATTAAAAGGTTTCAGTAGTCACCACAAAAAAAAAATCCAGTGATTCTCAACAGGATATAATCAATTAGAAAATACATATATATTCATGTTATTTTCAATTACACAGAGTAATATATGTAAGCTTGTTTCTTCCAGAGAATAAAACAATTAATTCACTCACAATTCGGACTTTATTTCCCATCGCAACTGTGAGTTTATTTCAGGGTTATTATCGTAACTAATACTAAAACTATTAAAAACATTTCTGTTAATTGAAATAAAGCCGAAATAGAATAAAATAGAAATACAAGTTGAATAACTAACAGAAAATTAGAAAGTTGAATCACTAAAATCAACTGGAAATAAAAAACGAAAACTAAATTAACTAAAATAAAGAATAAATTAAACCTTAATAGCAATATTTAAAAAAATAACTATAAAACGACAAAAGCGCATAATGAAATCTAAAAATTAAACTAAAATTAACATGAATACGAAAAATATAAAAAAAGCTCATTCAAAATATTAATAAAACTATGATAAAATTTTTTTTACAATTACACTAGTTCAAGTCTAATTTTCCTCAGAGTAACTTGCAAATAATAAAAGAAAAAAAGTCAGAATTGTGAAATAAAAAGAACCAATTTACTTTTTTGTGCCACGCCAGAAACAAGCTTCCATAGTTACATAGCGGATGCACATTACCTAGTCGCTTACACATAATTACTTACTTTTATTAGGCTTTTCATTTGGATGTATATTTACAGATTATCCAAAACTACTGTGGCTGATTAATAATAATATATTATAGAATTTCCCATTCATTTCCAATGGCGAACATCACAAAACATGTGATTAGAGTGTGTCGTTATGAAGCTGATTTCCTACCATATGCAGGACGTATTTCTCGGCTTCTTGAGGGCCGGAGAGCTGAACTCGACTCGCCATGTCTTGTAAGGATAATGTCAAGAACGTCTGTCAATCAAAAGAACAGAGATCAGCGTTTCCGTTTATCAGCACTGTATATCACGTCTGCAAACTTACAAAACAAAACACACGCAGGACATGTGATTATTGTAACTTCAGACCTTGGTTAGCCTCTGAATGTTCTTCTTGTAGAGTGAGGACAGGCATTGTTTGACCAGGCCGGTGTTGTTGTCTCGTGCAAACGTCTCGCTGTGTTTGCTGACCTGAAGACGCAGCTCTGCCGGGTTATTGGTGGCGTACACCTGAGCCAGCTCGTGGTAAGCATTACTGAGGGGCTTTACATCACAAACACACACACAAAAGATGATTAGCTTATGGAGCCTTTAAAGTGCTCTCCTGAAGTGAAAGTGAAAGTGACACGTGATGGCCAAGTATGGTAACCCATACTTGGAATTTGACCTCTGCATTTAACCCATCCAATTAAGTGCACACACATTAGGAGCAGAGTAGTGAGTAGTGAAGACACACACACTGCAAACGTGGAAACACACACCCGGAGCAGCGGGCAGCCTTGAGTGGCGCCCGGGGAGCGATTGGGGGTTAGGTGCCTTGCTCAAGGACACCTCAGTCATATTCCTGCCGGTACTGGAATCGAACCAGCAACCTTTGGGTCACCAGTCCAACTCTGTTACCATTAGGCCATGACCTGCTCTTGAAGTCCAGGTCAAGAGCAGAAATGCCAGATTACATGTCGAGTAGGGCGGCACGATTAATCGTAATGAAACTGAGCGCAATTTGGCAAAGGCTGAGATTATTTAATGCGCAGTGAAGTATGGCTGATCGCCAGAGGGCGTCACACACACACACACACACACACACACACACACACACACACACACACACACACACAGAGAGAAGTAGATAACACATCATTTCAGGAAATCCCTATCAGGCATCATAATCTGAATATACAGAAGATTGAAACGCTTTGATTCATTTTTTAAATGTTGTATTTTGTTGGACGAGAGATTCATAAATGCTTCTCATGTTTGGAAAGATGTCTGACATGTGTTGCTTTTTCAAATGCATGTTATAAGCGACTCAAACTCACGGTGCTTTCAGAGTGAGCAGCGTTTACTACTGATCACAGAGCCGTACATCTCTAGCTGCGTTTCCATTACCCTTCAAATTGCGCAAATTGAAATTGCGAATCGAAAATACGCCCAATGGAAACACGTCAATTACGCAAAAACTCCCATTTATCGCAAAAAAGTTTTTACGTTCGCATGAGGTGGTTTTTCAGGCAATTCGGAAAAAAAATATTTCGCAAAACTTCGGTTTTGAAACAGTTTTTGCGCATTTACAGGTCACCTGACGTAGAAGACGCGGTGTGTCTGGACAGAATACGAGACAGAGTTCTTTATTAAATTCATAAAAGACAAAATAATTACAGGAATGCTGGATTCTAAACCTCAAAGAAATCCCACAATCACGACCTCGAAGCAGAAATGAGTGAGAAACTCCAAGAAATATGTGCCGCTCTCTAGTATAAGGGTCTTGAATGAAAAAAATTACGTTTTAGTCGCATAACATCGGTTAATGGAAACGCCGTCATTACGCATTAGTATTTTGTCGACATTTAGAACAAATTTGTAAAAGTTTTACGCAAATCTGTAATGGAAACGCGCCTACTGACATGATGCACATTAAAAAAAAATAATCGCAGCCTTTGTGATTTCATAATTGGAATAATCCTAAACAGTTTAAGCGCTAGTTCATGTTAATTGTGATTAATCTTGCAGCCCTAATGTCGAGGCAGAGCGGCTCACCTTGATGAATCGGCCCACGATCTGTGACGTGTATTTGGGAAGCTGCTGGACTTTGCCATGAAGGATGAGGGACACGAGGATGTACTTCTTGTACGCTTCTAACATGATGTGACTGACAGCCATCGCAGGAGTGGTTATTGCCTGAATAGACAGAAAGAGAAGAGTAGAAGACATGCTTATTTACTGGGAAACATGAGACATGAGGATGCAAAATATACTGGACATTTACAAAATATTTGTAATACCATTTATTAATTGTGAATTTGACAATGATTTTAATGTGCTTTTTAATTGGTCATTAACTTTCTGTTAAAACAACTGCAAAATCAGTGTTAGAGTTTGATTCATCTCAGTGAATCAGTTCATCTCAGTGAATCAGTTCATCTCAGTGAATCAGTTCATCTCATTGAATCAGTTCATCTCAGTGAATCAGTTCATCTCAGTGAATCAGTTCATCTCATTGAATCAGTTCATCTCATTGAATCAGTTCATCTCAGTGAATCAGTTCTGATTCGCTAGGCCCATCACTCAGTGAAGTTTATGGAGGTATGCATGTGGCATGTAATACATTTTTTAGTATGTAGGTAAATACATAAATAAATAAATAAATAAATAGAGAGAAGTTGCTACGGTTGCTTTGACGCGTGTCTGGTGTGTGAGTGTTAGAGATGCGCGGATGGGCTATTATTTCATCCGCAACCGCATCACAAAACTCATCATCCGTCTGCCATCCATCCGCACCAACATTTTTGACCAATTTTCCCGCCCGCCATCCGCTGATACAAGGCGCTGCTGATGACAGCCGCGAGACTAGAAACCGGCCGCCACCCGCCCGAATTTAATAAAAAAATTTTTTTTCATCACGTCATCCGCCCGATCCGCGGTTTATCCACGGCTATAACCGCCAACCGCGCATCTCTAGTGAGTGTGTTTCAGTTGGTTGGTTGATATGTGTGTGTGAGAGTGAGTGAGTGTGAATGTGTGAGTGTGAGTGTGAGTTTGAGTGTGTGTGTGTGTGTGTGTGTGTGTGTGTGTGTGTGTGTGTGTGTGTGTGTGTGTGTGTGTGTGTGTGTGTGTGTGTGTGTGTGTGTGTGTGTGTGTGTGTGTGTGTGTGTGTGTGTGTGTGTGTGTGTGAGAACAGAGAGTCTGCTGGAGAAAAGGAAACGAGACCGAGCTTGTAATAAAACAAGAATCAACATCAGCTCAACTTCAGGAGACGGAGAGAACTGAGGAACTATAAATGTTGTAAAAGTGAAACGGAGATGATGGGAGTTTTTAATACTCCACAGGAGAGAAAGATGTTTTATTGAACAGATAAACTGTCATATATCTAACAGAGTTCACTGTAAAGCATTATCTGTCATCATGGTTGTTGTAGCACTGACTGTACTGAAGTTTATTATCCAGAAGTATCATGTCTATTAATGGCTAAAGCTACAGCTAGTCAGCTTGAGATCCTTTCCATCTAAACTGGTTACATCTCTTAAGCCTAGCAGAGAGTGAATGTTTTATGAGCGGTAGGATAATCTCTCAATTTTTTTACTCATTAGAAAGAACCATATTCATCCACACAGTCACGCAGAGCCGAAGCACAAACCAGAACGATGTTCTTCCACAAAACGCATGCAAGACTGTACAAAAAAATAAATACCTGTTCAAAAAAATACAGTGCCCGTTCAAAGTTCTTCAGGCCCGTGTAGATCATGCCTCCATAGTAGTAATAACAAAGAAAGGGCTTTGCGTCGTACGCTCCGTTCTCCTTGCAAATATCCATCATGTCCAGCTCCAGGAACGGTACTGCAGGTTTGAAGCACTTGGCTAATAGGCATAACTGTAAATACAGGGCTGCATTATTAATAGTTGCACAAATAACAACTGAAATAAAGAAAAAGTGTTTAACCCTCTGATGTTTATCACTTACGGTCCACATCCTTTCTTTTTTTTTCATGAAATGAATGCACTATATTTTGTTTCAATAATATTCATTCTTTAAAATGTTGTACTTTCATGGTACTAATATTTAGCTTTTAATCAGGCACCATTTGTATCTATATAAAAGACTACTCAAAGGAGCGGTTTCCAGGACAGACATTAAGCCTACTCCAAGACTAAAATGGGCTTTTACACCAGATTAACAGAAATCTGCTTTCTCTGTCATGCTTTTAATAGTCTAGTCCATTAAATAGTCCTAAACTTAAGTCTAGTCCACAGATTAATAAACTGATATCCTGGAGGAAGACTAGCGCTATTTCAGGACTAAACTGAGGCTTAAACTAAACCTAACACGAGGGAGGTTTAACTTCAGATTAATGTTGTTTCAAAGATTACACACTTGTGGACTATGTCAGTGAATGCATATATACAAACACACGTGTCTTCTTTTAAACACAACTTTAATCTGAAGCCTCCTGGCAGGTTTAATTTGAGCCTCGATTTAGCTCTAGCCTTCCTCCAGGAAATCATGGGCGTCAACAACAGTTTTTTTTTTTTAAGGTTTATTTGTATATTCTTCCAAAACACCTAATGTCCAAAAAACAGTAAGGTAATAAAGCTTATGATTCAATCTTACCTGAAGTTGTTGTTATGCTCTAGATGGGTTCATTTGCATTGAATTAATTACAAATAGATTTCCAGGCATTCCTTTTCATTGATTCCACAGATGAAGTTTTTCTTTGCTAAGTAAAGTTTTTTCCTTGGAGTTTCTACTTGGTTCCATACAATTTGAAGCTTTTCACAATTCATTCCATGTTTTATAAGCAAATCATGCTAATTAAGATTAACACCGTTGGTTTTAAATTTAAGGACTGCATAGCCCAAGTTTTAGTAATATGTACTTTCAGAAAAGCCATGTTTAATTAATCGTTCTAGATTAAGGCCTACTCCTGTCTTCATTTAAACGCTGTCTGGGAAACCTCCCGAAAGACTATCAAAGTCTCCTCTATCATGACTGATCTGTAGATTGTATTTGCATATTCATAGATCCGCATCTACTAAATGAGACAAGGGTGTCGAGAACCTCCCGAAAGACTATCAAAGGCCACGTCCACACGAAGCCGGTGCGTTCCCTATCCGATATTTTTTTTTCCTCGTTCTAAAAAAAAACTCCGTAAACACGGCGTCGTCTCAAGAAATATCTGCGTCCACACGAAACCACTGAAACCGACTGAAAAGTGTGTAGTATATATGTCAGACCAGTATGGGGCGCTGTAATTGTGCCACAGAGATACACTATACACGGAGAAGAAGACTTTGAGCATGCGCCGACACGTGATGTGATGACATCATCGTTTCACAAAATATACGGATTGGCTGTACACACGAAACCGCAAGGGTGTCGTTTTCAGATTTATCCACTTTGGGACCCGGTTTCAAAAAATAGCGGTTTCACTCTCCCAAAACGGCGGATCCGTGTGGACGAAACGCCAATACGATTAAAAAATGTATACGTATACAACGAAACGCGTCTTCGTGTGGACGGGCCCAAAGTCTCCTCTATCATGACTGATCTGTAGATTGTATTTGCATATTCATAGATCCGCATCTACTAAATGAGACAAGGGTGTCGAGTTACAGTCAAACTATTTTAAGGCATGGAAAAACGCTTAAACGTAATTCTGGTGATCAAAGATGAGTTTTAAGAGATAAAATGATTGACTACAGGGGGACTTTAAACAATACAAATTATAAAAAGGCAAATTTTCCTGTCTAAAATTATCAAACGCCAACTTGACTAATAAACATCTGGGCTAAAGTCGCCTGCGTTTCTTGCCAGAACGACACCTTTGTAGGGATTTCATTTCGATTGTTCATATTTGTCAGACATAAAGTTTAGTTTGTTCTAAAGGGCCACTATTACAATGATAGACTTTCTACTACAAAAAATAATAACTAAATTATCCCTGTATTATCATTTTCACAGCGTTTAATGTTGCCTCTTACTTTACTTACACCACAATTACATCTTTAATTATCTATAACAAGTTAATAAAACTGTACTAACACAAAATAATGTTCTCTGATCCAGACTCACCTGACACAGGTCTGCGTGCACTGAGGTAAGCTGATTTGTGTTCATCTGCATCTTGTCTATGGCCTGTTTAAGTATACTTATTCCACGCAAGGGCTGTGAAGAACAACACAACTTAACATCACTCTTGTAATTTAAAGAGAACGACTCTAAAATGACAGAAAGACACTTGCCTGTTTTCTTTCTACAAGGGCATTTGTCAACTGATGGCACAGACCAGCAACTGAAAGGAGAACAAAACTTTAAAAGAGGAATACAAATGAAACAGAGTGATGAAAAAAAACAAAAAAACAACTGAAGTGTTTTCATACACGTGTCTGTGGCGTATCGGATGTGCTCTCCGTTGCAGGTGCTGATGAAGAGTTGGACTTGGGAAAACAAGGTCTCGAAATCAGGGATGTTTGGCATGGAAAACTTCACAAACCTGCAAAACAGTAACTCTTTCAGATGGCCACAAAACACTTCATGAACTCTCAGTGCTCAACAAGTCACGGACTTACAGAACAGCTAAAACACCCAGCGAGTGCTCTTGGATGTCCAACGCCCCGAGAACAGTGTCCAGATGAGAGAGATTCTTGGCCAGAAGCTCCCCGCTTTTATTGATCAGTTCACATAGTTGAGTCATCTGACCTGAGAAGCATAAGAAGCATTATTATGCAAGAAAACACGATTTCATGTTAGTGATATTATTCTAAAGTAAATGCACATGCGATCAAGGTCTAATTTTTTGTTTGTTAAATGATGATGAACAGTTCCGTCTCCCTGCAGATTTGCTATATGTGACAGAGAAACATTGATAAGAAACATCAAGTCTATAATATTTGAATCTTCATACATCCAAAAATTGTCTTTTTCAGTGACAGAGATGTTATAACTTTAAAAAAAAAAAAATTATCATAAGAGATCTTTAAGTCAGTGGAAAGCAGTCTGCCATTTGGTACAGATGACATGTATTTTGCTGTATGTATATGAATTTTAATTATATGGTCCATCTCTAATTAAACATGCCATAAAGATGATCGTAGTATCAGATATTAAAAATAAATGTACTCATTCCTCTTTACAGAAATAACACACGGTGTTAATTTTTTTTATCCATCATGTCAATGCAACTAATAGTAAGATCAGGAAGAGAACCAATCACAGGTTTACTACAATTGTTATGAAGGTATTTCATGCCATATTTTATAAATGACTAGGCTAATATGACACGTCCAGTAATTTCATTAATTTAAATGCTAAGCGGTTATGATGTGCACATATTCAGCAGCTTTAAGTTTTTATATTAGTAGTCGGACGAACAGAGTAAGATAAACAAATCCCATGTGTTACTGCCTGAAGTATAAACAGCTAGCATGCTATCGCGCTAACTAGTTTTAGCATTAAGCTAGTTAGCCCATGCATCCGTTACTCTGAGTGTTCACGAGCGGTGTAAATGTCCGTACCTTGCGCAGAAAGTTGCCGCACATTATTCACGAACTGCTCCAGAGCTGAAGCCATCGTTTTTACGATTTTGGGAGGTTGTTTTTCATTCAAATGTCCAGAAGCAGCTTTCCAGTACAGAAGGGACGGGCCCACAGCCGCCAACAGTAAACAACAAATATCGCGAGGTTTGAGTGACAGCTCAGATTCCACGAGATTTCCCTCTCACTGGAATGCAACCTCCGTAGAAGAGATAATTTTGAGGTAATGTAAGATTTCACTTCACAAACACATACCTATTATTTATTTAGAGCTACACGTTACATTTTCAACAAAAAGTCACAGGATTTAGCCTTTGAAGATGGACATGTATCTTTAAGGAATAAAAGGAACATGTCATTATTTCTTCCGGTACAAAACAACAAAGACACTCTCGGACTGGAGAGATGATCAACTTCTCACTTTGTGAGCAAAAGAAGGCAGGATTGATAGTTCAATTAAGACTCTGCTTGGGGTGAATAGTTTAGGTTAAGATCTATTTTAAAATCTCTGTTAAATCCTAATTTAATGTATTATAGGTTAAAGTCCAGATCTTTAAATTTTTCATTATTTTAGAGAAAATATCATTATTTTAGAGAAAATTATTAAAGAAATAGTTAAGCAAATAATTATTTGCTTAGCTTGTGAGCTTACTGAGAAAAATTTAATTCGGTCATATATAGCTTCGGATATGTGACGTAATTTAAAATATATTAATTGTACTATTTACATATGTAAGGTCATATGTAAATGTTGTATGATTTGTGCACAAGTTCTGCCAGCCTTGTTTTTCTGGAAGTATTTTTCCCATAGGTTTTTTTTTAAAGTCTTTGTTATAGACTAATCAAACCAGCTATATGAGGAGAATCACTATATTAAAAACTATGATTTGAGCCCCCAAAAAAATGTGGTTAAAAAAGAACAAAGGTGGAAGATTGTGAACATAACGGCTTTAATGAGGAAACGAGTTCATTTTAAGTTTATTACAAAATATACAAATATTTAAGCAGTTTCAGTACTTAACACACGACTTGATTGTTTAAATTCCCAGATATGGGAAGTTTATTATTATTTTTTTATTTTATTTTTTTTGAAGAATAATGGTTAATGTGTTTTTTTTCAGCAGGAATTCCTTCATTAAACATTATTATTTAAAAAAGTTTGTATAATGGTTATCGTTCAAAAATAAATTCCTCCAGCATGGAGAAAATGAATGGAGTTATTTTACTTCCGGAAACCGACTGTTGAATCGCTTTGGGGGGTCCAAGGTCCAACCCATAGATATTTATACATTCGGCCACTCCAGACACGTCGGCGCGTCCGCCATCTCGGAACGGTCAGTGTTTCGTCATTTACAATAAGAAACAATGATAATGAATCAAAAGATTGATTCAATTACAAACAATAATGATGTCACAGCATTGTGCTGCCTTTGGTTGTGAAACAGCCTAGATATAAATTCCAGAAGAAATGGGATAACATTTCAAGGGTGTGAATGTGTTAGTTTGTGTTTTTTATTCTCGTGTTAGCAGATGCCTTTTTTTTTAGTTTAGCAAAATAATCTGCTGAAGTCTATTGGAGGTAGAGATATTCATACATGTCTAACTAAGGTTGCAGATGCTCAGTCAACTTGCTCTCGAGTGTTCACGGAACGTTCCAATATGGCGGACGGCACAGCCGCTAATGATGAAGCTATGTTTGTAGCTCTACGGTCCAGCGGATACTTGAGAATCCTAAACGAGTGTGCGATCTCTCTTTTCGCAAATAGCCTCGATTTTTGTTCACTGACAGCGTAGAGCAAAAATAGCCACTAGTTTTCAGCATGATTTTGAAAATGTAAACAAAGTGGTCAAATTAAAAACCACACACACTACCGTATTACTAACGTGCTTAATTTCGCAAAAACTCCGCGTTTGACTTTAGCTGATATTTGCTCTGCTGTAAACAAATGCATATTCGAGAGGTCAACACTGTTATTCAACACCAGCGACCGCTGGAAAAACATGAGACCCTCTGACCCCACAGAAACTAACAAAAGACTCAGCAAGAGTCGCACAAACGCGTTTACAATGTGCAAAACAATAGAGAGCCAACAGAATGAGATGTGCTAGCAATCAGCATCACTAGCATATGGGGTAATACACACTGTCAAGTGACTAACGTTGGATTTGGACGGTTATTAAGAGGTTTATGATGAGTTTATTGCCGAGGATTGTACGGTGGCTCGAGAGGAGCTCTTCCTCGTTGCAATTGCACTATCGATATCAAAGCAGAGTAAACATGTGTACGGACAACAGAAGATTGCGAGTTCTGGTGGACATGGACGGGGTCATCGCGGACTTCGAGGGAGGATTTCTGAAGAAGTTCAAGGCGAGGTTTCCCAACGAGCCTTTTATATCATTAGAGGACAGAAGAGGATTCTGGGTGTCCACACAGTATGGAGACATGAGGAGTGACCTGTGTGTAAGTGTGTGTCTGACGTAACTATGAAATAATAGTCTGTTTGGTGAAATGGAACAGTTAATTGAACCTTAAGACTAGACATATTTTTTAAAAACCGAAAAAAAAGAAAGAAAAACAGATTTGCATATGTGTTTTATGTTTTATATCATATTCATGGCTCACATAGTATGATATAGTGAGAATATGGAGGAAAAACATATTACAAAAATATGTAATTTGCTGCAGATGCGAATATTTATATGGACTAAACGTGATGGAAATCTGATGCTTGTAATGCAAATCATTGAGATATTTATAACAGATGTATGCATCAGAAATCAATATCTGCCTAATGTAAATCAGTGAGACCTTTATAACAGACAGTATAGCAGATACTGACATAAAATGCATATTAATATCAATATCTGTCTTCTTCTCATTCTTGGTCATATTTTAAACCTGTGACATTACAGGACATCACTTTTCTGCTACATACATTGAAACCCTCATTTTGTCCTATGGATGTTCTCCCAACTGCGCTATTTGTACAAGCATTTTATAATATTGGCCCCTGTATTGTGGAGATGTTAAATACTTCACTTTTAACTGGTGTCGTTCCTTGTTTTTTTAAACATGCTGTTGTTAAGCCTGTACTTGAAAAGCCCAGTTTGGATCCATTACAACCTAAGACCAACAGGCCGATATCCAAACTTCCATTCATGTCAAAAATTATAGAAAAAGTTGAGTTTTGGTTCTCTTGGACCTCTCATCTGCTTTTGATACGGTTGATCATAATATTATGATAAATAGACTACATGATCTGGTAGGGATGTCTGGATCAGTTTTAAAATGGTTTTCACCCTACCTTTCTGGTAGAAGTTTTAGTGTTTATGTAAATCAGATCATGCCTGGAACTGCAGGGTTGCCGTGTGGGGTACCTCAGGGTTCTGTTTTGGGACCCATCCTGTCCCTTTTGTATATATTTCCTCTAGGACACATAATTAGTCAATTCAATGACATATCTTACCATCTGTATGCGGATGAGGGATAGTACTACTCCTGATGAATAGTAAAGTCCCCCTGTAGTCAATTATTGTATCACTTAAAACTCATCTTTGATCACACAAAAAAATTACATATTTAATAAAAAATTGTAAAAAATCTTCATGCCTTAAAATATCTTGAATGTAACTCGACACCCTTGCCTCATTTAGTATTCGCGGTTCTATGAATGTGCAAATGAGCCCCGCCTCCACTCACTCACTCACTCACTCAGAGATCCACTCGTTGACGATCACACGTTGATCTGATTGGTTACAAGGTCGTTTGTGATGTCAGAAACACCCCTGAGGTACCCCACACGGCAATCCTCGTCTGTTCAGCCGAGCCTCAGACGTTTAGGTGTTGTTTTTGATTCTGTGATGTCCTTAGAGTACCACTTTAAACAATTAGTCAGAAACTGTTTCTTCCAAGTCAGGAATATATCCAAATTAAGAACACTGTTGTCAAGGGGTGAGTTAGAGATGACTATTCATGCTTTTATCTCCTCTCGTTTAGATTACTGTAACAGTCTTTTTACTTGTTTAAAGGTACAATATGCAGGATTTTTCGCCACCAGGGGTCGCTAACCTCTTACAATAACAAAGGCGTATAATGATGACGTATATTCCGCATTAAGCGTAAGTATGGATGTTGTCGTCAAGCTGATGGATCTTTTATGGATGAGTGAATACATTGATGTTTTTAACATGACTGTGGTGTGAAGCAGGGCGCGATTGCTAGACGTATACCAGCGCCACACGCAACGCGAGTCCCGCGGATATAAAGGAATAAGGACATTTCATTCTACCGAACTACACGCAAGTGCTGAATTAATACTCACACAGGTCAGTTTGTTAGACGAATTAAACTTGAGGTAACGCAGCGCTGTTTCACTTGCTCTAACAGTTACACTATCACACTAAACAGCATTTGAGTGTGTTGAATGTTGTTAGTTAGGTTCTTTGTTGGCTGTATGAAAATAGCAGTAAGCTAGATCAACATTAGAATAACATACAGATCATATTCTAACATTTCATCATGGTGAACTATATGACATTGATTAGTTTTATGTACATTTGCTCACCTGTCTAATAAAGTACATCCAACACTCGCGTCTCTGTCAAGTCGAAGTTAGTCGCGGACGTGGAGCTCTCGGCATCTCGAAAGATGCTGATCTTCGTTTTAGTACTTTTTTTGTCTCAAAGTCTGCTTTCCATGGTCCATAATGTTTGAACAAAACAACAACAGCGTGAGCGTCCTGCTAAGCATAATGGGCATAACCCAGTTGTCCACGTCTGTCGCCATGGTTACCATGGCAGTGCGAGGTCAAACCTGGCGGAAACCGAGGGTAACGCGGATATGACGTCATTGACTGGCGACTCCTCACCCCTGCTCACACGCCCCGTTTCCTTGGTTGAAATCGCAATTTTCTCACGATTTACAAACAGTTGGAAATATTTGGGATATTGTAAGTAATCAACTAAACAAAATATATAACATTGGCCTAGTGGTTTTTGGATATTTTACTGCAAAATTCTTACATATTGTACCTTTAAGCAAGAAGGAGCTCTACCGTCTCCAGGCTGTTCAGAACTCTGCTCTAAGGCTTTTAACTCGATTAACAAAAGACCACACATCACACCTGTGTTAGCAGCACTTCACTGGTTGCCTGTCCTGTATAGAATTCAATTTAAGATCCTGGTCCTTACTTTTAGAGCCTGCACGGTCTAGTTCCCCCCTACATCTCTGAGTTGATACAGCTTCATACTCCGACCCGTAGTTTGAGGTCGTGAGGTCAGAGGTTGTTAGTGGTTCCCCGTACTCATTTTAAAACCAGAGGGGATCGTTCACTCCAAACAGTGGCACCTAGACCGGGGAATGCTTTACCTCCTTTTCTTCGTTGTGTGAATTCCGTTGATTCTTTTAGTTAGACGTGGGTTTTTTTTATGGTCTTTGCTCCTATGTTTTCCATTTGTCTTTTATAAAATGTTTTTCTATGCATTGTATTGTACTTTGTTGTATTGTATTACATTATGCTGGGAAGCACTTTGTGCGTTTTATCTGAGAAAAGTGCTATACAAATATACAAATAAAATTTTACTTTTACCTGCTAAAAAAAATAGTCTAAACATCGCTGGTGTTTCTGACGTCACAAACGACCTTGTAACCAATCAGATCAACGTGTGATCGTCAACGAGTGGATCTCTGAGTGAGTGAGTGAGTGGAGGCGGGGCTCATTTGCATATTCATAGAACCGCGAATACTAAATGAGGCAAGGGTGTCGAGTTACATTCAAGATATTTTAAGGCATGAAGATTTTTTATTTTTTTTATTAAATATGTAATTTTTTTGTGTGATCAAAGATGAGTTTTAAGTGATACAATAATTGACTACAGGGGGACTTTACTATTCATCAGGAGTAGTGCGCTGCCGCTGCCACACAAAGATGTTCTTAAAACAACATTTTTATAACTTCGAATCATAGTTTGCTCTGACTGCAGGACAAGGCCATCAGCATTTGGGAGTCAAAAAACTTCTTCATGGAACTGGAGCCTCTTCCCGGAGGAGTCGAGGCGCTGAAGGAGATGTCCAAGATGGAGAAGTAAGATTTCAACTAGTTATGTCATTCATTTTATTTGTTGCAATCATAGAAATCAAATACCAAAATCACCCTATTATAAACCATCATTTATAAACTTGCATAATAGACAGATAAGCACAGCTAGTAATAAACAAACTCGCTTGAGTAAATGTTTGTCTGGATATTACCATCTGACTTACTTTCTCTTTTCTTCCCCCAGTACAGATGTCTTCATTTGCACCAGTCCAATAAAGCATTACAGCTTCTGCCCGTATGAGAAGGTGAGATTCTCTTAAACTGAGCTTCATTTAAACAGTCAAAACCAACATTTATTCGGACTCCTTCAACATTTCTCACATAATCACAGTTTATTCGCTATAGTTTAGAAAATGGTAATGAAATATGACAAGAACTCAGTTGATATTTCACTTCTGTTAGACTCTCACACATGAATTATGTTGAATATCTGTCAGCTGTTAAATTTAACTACACAATTAGATAATACCAGTTTAGCTCAACCAATCACCAAGCGATGCTTCATGTTGTTCAGTCTGTGGTGTAAAAAGGTGCATTAGCAATTAAAGAAAAAACACTTCAGAAAAACATGATCAGCTCAAAGTGTCCCAATCATTGTTGGTCCTGAATTCGTATTTCACTGTATGAAGAATTTTTGGGTATAATATGTCACACTTTATTTTGCTCTCCTCACTTACATAAATTATCTATAGTGTCCTGCACACACTAGTAAAAAGATATCAAAAATTATTTCTGGTGACTGAATAATTTTTGGTTTGACTGTAAATGCATGTTGGTCTGATTTTCAGGGTCAGTGACGTCACAATAATCTTTTTATCTCGTAATATCAGTAAATTATGCATATTTACGAGCAAACCAAACCCTAACCTTATAGTAAGTGCATGTTGTGAATTAATATACCACTGGCGTATTTGTGTATTTGCATTGTAACAAGGACGCATTAAAATAAAGTGTGACCCATTATTTTTGTTATATCTATTAATTTTCTCAAAATGCATTTAATAAAGTGACTTGAACACACCTCTTGATGAACAGAATTAAAATAATTTTGATATTTTTCCACAGTATGAAGTCAAAGATGCAATTGTGATACAACTATCTTTATATTTTATAACAAAGAAAATAACATCAAAAATCTATTATTTATTAGAATTTTTTTTGGGGGGGTTCTCAATTTTTGCATGATAACTTTTCTTGAAATCCTATAACTGTTTATTTACAGGTTTTATATATATATATATATATATATATATATATATATATATATATATATATATATATATATATATGCATGTATATTGATGTGTGTGTGTGTGTGTAGTTTTTCATCTTCACTATAAGAATAATTGTAATTATTGTTAAACAAATAATCAATACATTTTATATATGTGTGTGTGTGTATATAAATATATATATATATATATATATATATATATATTAGGGCTGTGAAAAGATTAATCGCGATTAATCGCATCCAAAATAAAAGTTTGTGTTTACATAATATATGTGTGTGTAGTGTGTATAATTATTTTGTATATATAAATACACGCGCATGCATGTACATATTTAAGAAAAAATTATTTATATATAAAATATTCATATTTATAATATAAATTATAAATAAATATATACAGCATATACAGTACATGCAAATATTTCTTAAATATATACATGCATGTATGTGTATTTATATATATAAATACACACACATATATTATGTAAACACAAACTTTTATTTTGTATATATAAATACA
Source organism: Siphateles boraxobius (assembly GCF_051911475.1). Classification (NCBI taxonomy): domain Eukaryota; kingdom Metazoa; phylum Chordata; class Actinopteri; order Cypriniformes; family Leuciscidae; genus Siphateles; species Siphateles boraxobius. The sequence goes on from NW_027508794.1 coordinate 380,533, forward strand.
CATACATGCATGTATATTAATATATACAAAATAATTATACACACTACACACACATATATTATGTAAACACAAACTTTTATTTTGGATGCGATTTATCGCGATTAATCTTTTCACAGCCCTAATATATATATATATATATATATACACACACACACACACATTTATAAAATGTATTGATTATTTGTTTAACAATAATTACAATTATTTTTATAGTGAAGATGAAAAACTACACACACACACACACACACACACACACACATCAATATACATGCATATATATATATATATATATATATATATATATATATATATATATATATATATATATATATATATAAAACCTGTAAATAAACAGTTATAGGATTTCAAGAAAAGTTATCATCAAAAAATTGAAAACTTTTATTTTGGATGCAATTAATCGCGATTAATCTTTTCACAGCCCTAATATATATATATATATACACCGTGCTGGTCAGAATTATTTGACCCCTTGGTAAATATGATTAAAGATGGCTGTAAAAATAAATCTGCATTGTTAATCCTTTTGATATTTTATTTTTTTTAAATTAGCAAAAATCTAACCTTTCACTAAAGTAAAAGAATTGAAAGTGGGGGGAAAATCACATTATGAAATAAATGTTTTTATAGAATAGAGATTATATATTATAAGATATAATTTTATATAATATCCTGTTTTCAACAATAATGCAACTAGAGTCAGTATTTCAGTGCATTTTCTTCCCATTTCCATGGTTTCCTCTCATCTCAAGTGTTTGTCCACAGTACGCATGGATAGAGAAACATCTGGGCCCCGAGTTCCTGGAGCAGATCATCCTGACCCGAGACAAGACCATCGTGACCGGAGACGTCCTCATAGACGACAAGCCTGACATCCTCGGTGAGTAAGAGCGGACGTATATCAGGTGTCTGAGTAAATCTGAGAAACACGCGTGTTTTTTTCCTTAAGCGGCAACCTTCCGGTCTCTCTCTTAAAGGGATAGTTCACCCAAAAATGTAAATTCTGTCAGTAATTACTCGCCCTCATGTTGTTCAACCCCCTAAGACCTTCGTTCATACTTTTTGTGCGCAAAAACAAACTAAAATAACGACTTTATTTCAACTATTCATTTCCTTCTCTGTGTGCCTCGAGTCAGTTAGCGTAGTGTGATTGCGTAGTGCTACACGCAGGCTCACTATTGGCCGACGCTGGTCATGTGTGTGATGTGTGTGACGTACAACACAGAAGCGCTGCGCTGTTACACTAGTGAACTCACTCGACGCCCACAGAGAAGGAAATGAATAGTTGAAATAGAGTCGTTATTTTAGTTTGTTTTTACGCACAAAAATATTCTCGTCGCTTGATAAACTTAAGATTGAGCCACTGTAGTCACTTGGACTATTTTGACGACATCTATTAGAAGACATCTTGTCATAGCTTTTTGGTACATAACAGCTACCGTAGAAGCAAAACGCATTTGAAAAAGCGAGGCGCTGGAGAGCACAATTCGTTTGAATGCAAAATACAATTTCACCGGTAGATGGGAGAACTTTCTGGGACTTTAGTTTATTCACCGTATCCCCAGAGTTAGATAAGTCCATACACACCCTTTTCATCTCCGTGCGTGCCGTAACTCTGTCTGACGCACACATCGCTAGCCTAGCTTAGCACAAAGACTGGAAGTAAATGGCTCCAGCTAGCGTACCGCTCCCAATAAGTGACAAAATAACGCAGAATAAAATAACACGAAGCACTGCTACTTGGGCGGATTTATATTCTCGCAGCACGTGAGGAGCAGAGAGTTCGCTCAGAGTGTTGCGCTAATCACTCCGCCCAAGTAGCAGTGCTTCGCCTTCTGAGATCATAGTTCCCTGTATGTATACGGTTAAAAGATGCCTGTGTCATGACCTTGTTATTTGTACACACTGTGACACAACATATAAATAGAAAAATGTTGGCGTTATTTTGTCACTTATTGGGAGCAGTATGCTAGCTGGAGCCATTTACTTCCAGTCTTTGTGCTAAGCTAGGCTAGCGGTGGGTGTGTCAGACAGAGTTACGGCACACACGGAGATAAAAAAGGTGTGTATGGACTTATCTAACTCTGGGGATACGGTGAATAAGCTAAAGTCCCAAAAAGTCAGCATGTTCCTTTAAAAAATTTCAAAATGAAAAAAATAGTAATAATAAATCAACCCCATAGTGGATTGCAGCGAGTGCAGGGCATGACCATACGCAGCCAAGATGGCGACGGCCGGCTCCGCCCACTTTGGGCTTCAAAAACGCTCTTCAGAAACACTACGGGTGACGTCACACACACTACGTCCATACTTGTTTATGGTTTTTCCATTTTTCCTTTGCAATTTGCAAAGGAGAGATATTTCCTATAGGCTGATAGACAGTATTTTCCACATATCATGTGCTCCGTAATTCCATGTTTTTTATACAGTCTATGGTTTTTCCGTTGAAGGTGTGGAGCCCAATCCCTCGTGGGAACACGTTCTCTTCACCGCCTGCCACAACAAACACCTGGAAACCCCTTCGCAGCGACGGCTTCTGTCCTGGGCCGACGACTGGAGAGCCGTTCTCGCCAGCAAACGCCAGTGAGACACGACAAAACATCCCAGCATGCTCTGCTTCGACAGAGAGTCCGGATCTAATCGAGACAGAGCGGCACGCGTCATAATCTGAAAACCACACGCACACCGCGGGGGGGGGAAACAATGCATTGTGGGAAGCGGCCTCCTTGTCATTTATGACTTATAACAAAAAACAAAACAATGTCTGAAAGCTGCTATGTGACAATGTGTACAGCAAACAAGCTAAAAAAAACAGAAATATGTTTTTATAAGCTGTCGACCCCCAAAAAAAACAAGCGTTTAAGGATATAGGCGATTGAGACCGAGCAGATTACTCTGCTATATAGAATTTACAGAATTTTATTTTTTCAGAATTTTTATTTTTAATGCATACTGAGTGTCAGGATCCAACAATTTACCTATTCGTTCCAGCCTATATCCACTTTTGTGACCTTAAACGCTTGTTTTTTGGGTTCGACAGCTTATAAAAGCGTATTTCTGTTTTTTTTAGCTTGTTTGCTGTACAGCTTGTCACATAGCAGCTTTCAGACATTGTTTTGTTTTTTGTTATAAGTCATAAATGACAAGGAGGCCGCTTCACACAATGCAAAGTCAATGGAGACGGTTGGATTGTTCCCCCCCCCCCGGTGTGTGTGTGTGGTTTTCAGATTATGAAATCAAAATCAAATCTCTGAAAAAGAAGCTGTCCTACGACAGTGAAACGAGATCTGACGGTACCTGGGCCCTCATATCCAGTGTTATTCTGTAAAGGCGTGCCGTCGATCGGTTATATGATGTGGAAACGCACTGTGTTTTTGTAGGACACAGTTTTTCATGCAAGACTTTTTATTGTTGATATGCATTCAGAGAGAGCTCACATATTCATCGTTTACATCAAGCGTAAACTGCCTTTCTACAAAGGGGATTGAGTGTTTAAATACTTTTTACGCTCCCGTCTAACCTCACATTTGCACATTTGAACATAAGCATGAACGATTTTTCACTGGTCTTCTCTCGGTATGTCAACATGAATGCATGATTCATTTATTATGAAGTATAGTTTTAATTCAGGGAGAGCCACTGTAAAAAGGGATCAGTTGACTTAACTTAAAAATTTTAGGACACCCGTTGTCTTAAAATTAAGTAAATAAACTTCATGCTTAATCGAAAAAATTAAGTTATGTGAACTTGACATATCCACATTACTTATTTTTTTAAATTAAGCATTACGTTTATTTACTTAAAATTAGTAAACCCGTTGCCTTACAATTATTGAGTAAATAAACGTAATGCTTAATTGAAAAAAATTAAGTTATGTGTACTTGACAAATCCACATTACTTTTTTTTTTAATTCCAGCATTACGTTTATTTACTTAATAATTGTAAGGCAACAGGTTTACTTTTTTTTTAAGTAAGTGAACTGCTCACTTTTTACAGTGGACCGTAAAGACAGGTGTGAATGTTGTAGCTTGTGTGTGATGTGAATGCCAGAGCCCTGCATGTGTTCCTCTGGGTGTGTGTTGCACTCTTGACACTAGAGGGCGCTATGAGCACATGATTTATTATAACGCCTGTGAAGGAAAAACAAGTGTTGCTTTTACTTTATTAGTTTGGAATGAATCTTTTAATAAACTTTTTATGCATTTGAGGATAGGTGTTTGGGTCATGGTTTGGCAGGTGCGTTACCTTTGGGTGTCATGGATGAGAACGCACTGTTGAAATGTTTGGGGTCGGTAAGATTCATTAAATCGACTAAATTACCTTACAAAAGATTTCTATTTAAAAACATACTGTTCTTTTGAACTTTCAATACATCAAAGAATCATGCAAGAATAAAACGTATCACAGTTTCAGCAAGTTTTCATGTTTCTTGAGCATCAAATCATCATATTATAGTGATTTCTGAAGGATCATGTGACACTGAAGACTGGAGTAATGATGCTGAAAATTCAGCTTTGATCACAGGAATAAATTACAGTTTACCATATATTCACATAGAAAACACTTATTTTAGATTGTAAAATTATTATAGTTTTTTTAATAAATGCAGCTTTGGTGAGCGGAAGCAGCAGATCCTTCAGAAATAATCCCAAAATGCTAATTTACTGCTCAAGAAACATTTCTGAATATGATCAATGTTGAAAACTTCGCTTTTTGTTGAAGCTGAAATCTTCAGTATCATAAAAAAGTCTTCACTGTCACGTTTGATCAATTAAATGCATCCTTGCAGAATAAAAATCTTAATTTCTCTAAAAATAAAATTAAAAAAAAGATAATAAATCTTAATGACCCCAAACATCAGATACAATATATTTGCAGATGTGTGAAACCAACATGTTTGAAACACAATGACAAACAAACAACAACAAAGCATAATCTAGATGATATTTTAAAGTTTACCGCAAGAACATTTTATTTAAAGTTCACTGCAGTCTCTCGAGTAGAGTTCACTCAATGCCGTGATTCATTCATTTCAGTTTATGTTCATTTATGCAGCTGCAATGAAGTCCAAACAAGGTTAGGGGAAAAAAACACTATCATTTTATAAGCTAAACCTATCAAAGTTAAATGACGAGGAATGGCAGCAGTGACAAGGATATGGTTAAATAATTGTTAACACTTTACAATAAGGTTTCATTAGTATAATAAACTGCATTTCTACAGCATTTGTTAATGTTAATGTCAACATTTACTAATACATTATTAAAATCAAAAGTACAATATATGTCAACACCAGTTAATGCACTGTGAAGTAACATGAACTAACAATGAACAGCTGGATTTTTATTAACTAACTAAGATTAACGAATACTGTAACAAATGTATTGCTCATGGTTATGTTAGTTAATACACTCAAAAAAATTACTCTTTATCTATGTAAGCTCCTTGTGTTGTGACAACTCAACTGATTGAGTCCAAACAAATCAATGGAGTTGCTTCCCTGTAACTTAAACCGGTTAAGTTTAGTGAACATGCTTTAGTTTATTTAAAACTACACTGAAAAATAAATGTATGTAGGATTTACATGATTTCTCAAATGAATTACTAGTAGGGGTGGGCGGATCGATCCTGAAGTATCGATACTTTCGATACTGACGTGGTATCGAAAAGGATCGATCCTCACATAAAAATATCGATCCAAATGTGTTTTTTTTTACCAGTAATTTTTATTAATTTAGAACACAATTCAGTGCGTAAAAAAAGCTTCTAAGTTGAAAAATAAGAGAATGTTAGCGAATAATTGTGTAGGGTAGAACTATTTCTCCTAGTCATCTGGATACAAGACGAAACTAATCGATCACAGAGAGCGTTCGATGCTGCTGCTTCTGTGACAGTGCGTTTGGGAAACGAAGAATTGCTTAGATGACAGAGAAACAATCAGGAGTTATTTCGCAATAAACAAATTAAAAGTTTACATAATGGTTCAAAATGTTGACGTAAGAAAGATTTGTATATTGAAATTGACATTTTTATTCAACAAGGATCGATGCATTAAATTGATCGAAAGTGACAGTCAAGGGTTTTACACTGTTAAAAAAAATCTATTTCATATATATGCTGTTCTTTCAACTTTGTTCATCATGATACATTTCATGCAAAATGATTTGGTTTCCACAAAAACATAAAACTGTTTTCAACATTGATAATAATAAGAAATGTTTCTTGAGCAGCAAATCAGCATATTAAAATGAATTCTCATCATGAAGGATCATGGATACTGGAGTAATGATGCTGAAAATTCAGCTTTAATCACAGGAATAAATTACAGAATAGCCTATGTTAAATTGTAATAATATTACAGTTTTTACTGTATTTTTGATCAAATAAATGCAGAAGAGAATTAAAAATCTTACAGCCCCCAAACTTTTGAACAGTAGGCTAGTGTACAATAGTGCATTTACTATAATTAGGGTAGTTTGGTAAAAGTCACTGACTAATTACAGGCGAGTTGAGAGCACAAATCACAAAATATTCAGTGATCACGAAAACGTATTCAGATTTAGCATATTAATGATGCATTCACCTCATAAATCATGACACACTGCTCTAGCAGAGGAAAGTGCATGTAAGTTCACGTGCATGCTTTTAAAATTAAAAAGTATTGGTATCGGTATCGATATCGGCGATACTGGCCGTGTATTTACTTGGTATCGGATCAATACCAAATTTTGCAGTATCGCCCACCCCTAATTACTAGACTACAGCTGGCTATTAGCTAATAATAGCACTTATTAACATACTAAATGCTATGATTTATATGCTCTTTCAGAAACAATAGCAAACCTATTTGAATCAGTCTACATCCTAACCAAGTGCTAATACATTTATTTGGTACAGTGGTAACCCACTGTAATTTAAATGGTTCTAATAATTGCAATGTAATTGAACATTAAACACAATCACACACTATAAAGTCTTCCCCTCTCCTCATTTTCTAAAAAACACATAAAATAACACTTCATTTCAACATTTATTCTGTCTTAATTCAGCTATATGCAAAGCATGCTGGGAACTAACAAGCACCGCCCAGTTTCAGTTAATGCAACACAAATCATTCATGTAATCCAACACAAACGGATTAAGTAAACTTTAATTTTACATATTTAAGCAGATTGAACACAATCAAATTAAGTTTTTGTTTATCGCGAAATTAAACCCTTTAAATTAGTTTAACGATCGATAATTAAGTAAAGTGGAAAATTATACAGGTTAAGTTAATTAAACGCAATACAATAGTGTTTTTGTGGTAAAATAAAAAACAATTTTTTTGAGTGTACATTAACTAGTGTTAACTAATAAACCTTATTGTAAAGTGTTACCAAATAGTTAAATGAGCAGAGTTTGAACTGAAAACACTGAAATATTCATGCTTAAACAATCCGATGTACTCTCTCTAGTACCTTCTTTGTTTAATACTGGTTCCATTACCCGTCTGAAGGGTGTTACGTCAAAGGTCAAAGGTCAGCGGGTTCACATGATCTCTTTTTAAGGCTGAACTATTAAACGGAGGTCGTGAGAGCGAGCGCTTCAGTTCCTAGTGATGTTTGACGGACACTGGTGATGCATTACAACTTTTGTCTGCGCTTCCTTTTGTCCTTGAAGTGTGTGTGTGTGTGTGTGTGTGTGTGTGTGCGTGTGCGTGTGCGTGTGCGCGCGCGCTTTGTGCCATGTAATTTAGAAGTAGATTGTAAATGTTCATTTAAAAAGTAAAGTTTACACATAAATATAATGTTCAAGAAGTGGTGCTAGTGTCTCTTCACTGAAGTGAATATCTGGATCTCAATAAATAGCCATGAACACCAAAGCATTGTGTTTGCATTATTATCAACACTAAAGTAGTTCTTGTAATCTTCACTATTTAACATTTATGTTTATGAAATTAGATTTTTTAAATATTTTAACAGTTAGGCTATATGGCACGTGGGACTTAAGAAAAAAATTGCTTTTCTCTACTTCTATAATCCATAGTGTATGATTGCAGAAAAAAACATGTTTGTATTGAACATTTATGGAGCTACAGGTTTTGTGTGAAAATAAATATAAAAGTGGTTTATTAAAAATCTCATGAATGTATGAGGTGGCGACATTTCTACACTTTAGCTAAAATAATGTTTTTAATAACGTCTAAGTACTTGTTCAAAACAATCGCTCTGGCAAAGTTTGTACAGTTTTCTGTTTATTTTGTTTGTTCAATAAATATGCTGTCATTAAAATGCAAATAACAAATATTTTTAGAAATACAGAAAAAAATGATTTAAAAAAGTTAAGATTTTGAAAGCATTGAAAATCACTTAATAATTTTAGATATATTTACAGTTGTAACAATAAATTATATTTGAATATATGATATGATCAATATCATATTTTCAAATATAATGGTTTCGTTATAAAAATGGTAATTATCTTTAAGGTGGACACTAAACTTAATATATGATATTTACCATCTGAATCTAACCATGTCAACAGATCAGATCAAGTCAGGAAGTGTTTATTATCATGTTAATTACTTTATTTACAGCATATTCTTACATTATAAAAAAAAAACGGTTGCTTTAATTACCTTGAGCAAAACTGAAAATCATTAACAAGACCTCGATCTCAAAAAATATTGAGTAATTTTAGCGATTCTCATTTGCTAAACGTTTTAAATAACATCAGATCAAATGAGCTCAGAATCAACTTTGCGTTGTTGTTCGCGATCGCGCAAATTTGCAAGCGGATGTTCTGGAAATATATATATATTACCAACTGGAGAAGCTCAAAACATTTGGGATCACTAAAAATGCTGATGTATTGTGTTATCTGTGAAAAGTAAATGTGTATTGTTACTATTGACTGTCGTATGATTGAAGCACAGAGTCATAGATGTTGTGTTTGTTAAAGTCCCCCTGTGGTGAAAACACAGTTTTTAATGTTGTTTATATGTCTATGTGGTTTTTTTAATATGCTTTAAGACAAAGCATGTGTAAATTCATAAGTCGACAGCATTGCTGAGTATTTTCTCCTTAAAACTGCAGTGAACCAAAGACAGTTTCAAAAACACGGTTTGAAATCGCTGGTGTTTCTGACGTCACAAACTACCTTGTAACCAATCAGATCAACGTGTGATCGTCAACGAGTGGATCTCTGAGTGAGTGAGTGAGTGGAGGCGGGGCTCATTTGCATATTCATAGAACCGCGAATACTAAATGAGGCAAGGGTGTCGAGTTACATTCAAGATATTTTAAGGAATTACATTTTTTTTCACGGAAAAAACGTTAAAATATGTCATTTTGGTGATCAAAGATGAGTTTTAATGGATAAAATTATGAACTACAGGGGGACTTTAAGTTTTGGGGACTAAATATATAATTGCATACAGTATGTTTTAATAAAGAATGGCACTTCAAACCAAAGGCTTGTGTTTTTTAGGATCAAGGTTCTTTATTATTTGTCATGTGATGCAATGAAATGCTTTTCCCCAAGTTTCTCGTCCCACAATGCAAAGATACTAACAACAATAAGAAAAATAGATAAAAATAAACCAATAATAGAAAAACATGCATAAAAATAATAACAACGTATGTGTTTTTACGTTGCTTAAACATATTTCAGACTCATCAAGTGTCTTAATAATAGCCGTAATAAATAATAAAGTGTAAAGTAATAGCCGGATTTCCTGAGGATAAAAACAGTCTCTGTATTATTAGTTCTCAGGATCCCTGATGGGAGCAATGACGACACGTTATGACCAGGATGATGAACGTCTTTAATAATTATTTTAGCTCTGGTCCTGCATCTCTGAATGGAAATGTTTTTGATGCCAGAGAGCGAATCCTGATGGCCTGAAGAAAACACATCTCTTTTTACATCGGGACTGTTTGTTTAGAGTTATTTTTACACCGTATATACAGCCATCACTTGCTTGTATGTATTAGGATTCCTAATATTTGAGGACTCGTACGGGAACTAAGATGGAGCTGAAACGTACATGTGTGAATCGCAATGGCTTAAAAAAAGGATGGAAAGTTAGTTTGGAGGGCAAGCAAGTTTATACATTAAAAAAATTAAATAATGTGGTTCTGGTCGAGCTTTAGCGTTCTTGAGGGAATTAAAAAAAAAACCTTTATGCCAAAGAGCTTCGATATAATGTCTTAAATGGTCAGATGATACTTTCATGTTTACATTTTTTACTGATAAAGTATGCTTACAAGCTGTTGAATTCATAAACTTAAAATTAAAAAGTCAAATGAATTGCAACTAAATCCATAACTAAATCCTGAAAGGTTCTCTATATATGATCGCTTTAAGATTCTAATAGAGTGAGACTGAGAAAAAGACACGAACTCCAGGAATTATTTTTTATTGCTGGATTTGCCAGAGAGAGAGAGAGGATTTTGTGGAGGCCGAATGCGTCATAGTTCTGAGGAATCCCTGCGGTGTTATGAAATGTTGAATAAAACTGTTCTGCCAAATTCTTGGACTGTCCGGATGGAATTGAGTTTTTATGCTTTATGATTCTTCAGAAATCCTTCTAGGATGAGGATTTGCTGCTCAAGAAACATTTCTGATTAACAGTTCATATTTTTGTGGAAACCGTGATACATTTCCATTCAAAAGTTTGGGGTACATTATAATTAAAATAATTATACTTAAAAAAAATTATATATATATATATATATAAACTCGAAAAATTAGAATTTCGTGCTAAAGTTATAATTTTGATGATTATGGCTTACAGCTTATGAAAACCCCAAACTCAAAATCTCAGAATATTTTAATATTACATGAAATCAATCAAAAAAGGATTTTAAATACAGAAATGTCGGCCCTCTGAAAAGTATAATCATGCATATGTACATAGTTATAAATACTAAATATATTAGTTTCACCTTTTAATTTGAATAACTGAAATACATGAACTGTTGCACGATAGTCTCATTTTCCGAGTTTCACCTGTATGTGTGTATATATATATACTTTATTTATCAAGGATGCATTAAATTGATCAAAAGTGACAACTAGTAAAGACATTTATAATGTTACATATTCTATTTCATATAATTGCTGTTCTTTTGAACTTTCTATTTTGCTTCTTAAATATGAAGCAGCACAACTGTTTATAACATTGATAATAATCATAAATGTTTCTTAAGCATCAAATCATCATATTATAGTGATTTCTGAAGGATCATGTGACACTGGAGTAATGATGCTGAAAATTCAGCTTTGATCACAGGAATAATCACACTTTTTAACTAAATTATACTATATATTCAGATAGAAAACAGAGACATCTTTCAGAAATAAAACTCCATGATGCATGAAAAATATACTTCCATGTGATTTGACCTTGACAGCAAAAAAAAAGCCTGAAGGAACAAGAGGAAATTGTAAACATCAGTTTGTTACTTTCCACGCATTTCTTTTTCCTCCATTTCTGTTTATGTTCTCTGTCTAATTTAAGATGGAATGGGATTCTGTTTCCAAGAGCCGACCAATCAGAGCGCTGCATCTGTCACGTGACACACACACACTATGCACACAGCTCTCAGTTTCCAGCTTCTCTAGGATGCTGATAAGAGAATCCCTATAATCGTTTACCGAAAACCACACTAATTACTGAGTCATCTCCAAGCTAACTGTACGAGGACCTCGAATCGCTTGTTTGGGTCAATATAGTGACCATCAAACTTACACATAAATCTAATCAGCTCTTATATTTTTCTCCTGAGAAACAAAGTGACTCAGTCTGTATACATAACAGCAGGTTTCAAGTCCACCTTCCAGGAAACAGGCATACCTGTGCGCAAATACTGCAGTAATGCAAACAAATAAACCATAAAATGTGCACAATAAATCGTGATGTTAGCCTGGAAGAGAGGAAATATGACCGGAGAAACGGTAAATACAACATATCAGGACAGAAGGTTCAGATCGATCATCATTAGCTGTGGGAAATCAAGTCTCCATTTTAGCCTCCTGCCATTTTTATTATTTAAAAAAAATAAAACATTAAGTCTACATATATTCGTTTAATTTCTGTTCTCATTGTGGCTGTTTTAGTACATCAAGAAAAAGAAAAATTATGCTGAAATAAATTTTTTTTTTAAATGTTATTTTATTGTATTCATTTATTTTTTTTGCATTTTATTTAAAGAAACAAATGTTCTTTTATTTTATGGTTATGTTTTCGTTTTAGCACTCCCATAGCAATGCAAAAAAAAAAAAATGTTTTGCACAATATGATTTTTTTTTTTTTTTTTAAAGCAGCAATTCTGAAAACTTCATGTCAGATATTTAGTAAATATGACAGTCATGCTAGTCTTATGAAAGCCAGAGGATTTCTCCAGGTTTCCAGTTGTTATGTGTAATAAATCAATGGGCTTTCCTGGATGTTCACTGTGGAAATTGTTCCCATGCATGATAAATTATGGATGAACAATGTTACAGATCAACATGAGAACACAGTCGGGTCATTCTTGGAAAACACTTTTCACGTGAGATGATTTATAGAGAAAAGCATTATGACAAGATAAAGGGGAATGAGGAAACACGTCGGGTCTATGAAAATAAATAACCAAATGGTATTTTTCAACTGTAATCCTGCATATATATGACGACTTTATTGATGTGTATTGAAAGCATCCACAGGTATCAAGCCAATGCCTTTTCCCCTCATTTGTCCACTGAATTTCCTGACAAACAGCACAATTTGAGTTAAAGTACTGTGTAAAAGTCTTAGGCATGTTAGTATTTTCACCAAAAAAAATGGTTTTAAGCCAGTTATTTATATCTTTTGCTGTAGATCAGTTACATTTCCAAACATTCATTTTGCCATTAATTGTTATAATCCAGTGAGATCTGTGCATGATCACAGCCGGTGTGATCTGATCTCTCCATCATCGAGTCTGTCTGTGATTTACATTACGAAACATAAAAACTGAGACAGAATAAATCCACAAGCAACTCTTAAAGAAAACGTCCTGCAAAGCTGCAGTAATGTGAGAAGTTTTAGGCACTTGTGTAAAAATGCTGTAAAGTGAGGATGCTTTCAAATATAATGTCTTAAATAGTTTTTTTTTTTTATCAATTAACTTCTATTAACTAAATCACATCAATATTTGGTGTGAGCAGCCTTTGGTTTAAAACAGCTTTAGTCCAGGTACACTTGCACATAGTTTTTCCGAAAGCTTTGCAGGAAGTTTTCTTCAAGCGTTGCTTCAGTTCTTCTGGATTTATTCTGTCTCAGTTTTTATGTTTCTTCATGTAATCGCAGACGGACTCAATGATGGTGAGATCAGATCATACCGACTGCTGCACTGTAAACACGAATGAGTTATCAAAACTTTAAAAAGTTGAGACATTAAGTTACATACATTTTTTTTAAGTTAAGAAATTCAAAGTTTAAGTAAGCAGAACATTATATAACATGTAATTTGAGCATTTACTCTTCCTTTGCATGTCATTGCAAAGCATGCTGGGAAATAGAAATTCCAACCCAGTTTCAGTTATATTTAAGTTAGTCAAAATTAAAAGAATCGAGTTCATAAAACTCAAAACAATAAAACAATTCAGATTACTTAAAATGTGTCAGTTTTGTGAACTCCAAAGAAAAAGAAGTTTGAACTAATTTGTTTCATTTAAGTTTTCATTTAATTATTTTGAGTGTTCGGGTTTACAGTGTGTCAGACTCCTTGTGGGTACAAAAAAAACCCCACTGGATTTATACGATTAATGGCAAAAGGAATGTTTGGAGATGTAAACTGATATTTCCTAGTGATACACAACATCAAAATATATAAATAACTGGCATAAAACCACTTTTTGTGTGTGAAAATACGCATGCCTAAGACTTTTGCACATAACATCATTCAAACGGGAGTTATGAAGCTAAAAGTTTAATACCAAAGGTCAGAAATGCCTTTAACCTTAAAGGATAACAATAGCAATAATGATTTATCACACTAGATAATGTTTGGATATTTCAAACAGGCTCTTAAATCCCTTCCTTGAATTAAGTTGTGTTGCAACAGCTTGTAAAAAAGGTTTATTGCACAAAACGCAACAGGAAAAACTCTTCAATTCACACCAACAAATCAAATGTGCATTGAGTTCTCAGTATAACATCTGAAACAAGTTAATCAGTAACAATGAAAAACATGTACAGTATGGGAAAATAATACTGTGCCGCTTTATTGGAATATTTCTGTGAGAAAACCATCTTGTTCACATTGAAATAGTCCTGTAGTCAAGTTACCCTTCTTCGATAACACTTACAATAATTGATTACAATAATATACCAATAGTCAATAATCCCTGGACAGGTAACACTTTAGATTAGGGAACATTATTCACTATAGTTGCTTATTAGAATTATTTTACTATTTATTAGTAATTATAAAGCACATATTAATGCATAACGTGTGAGCAGGAACGAGGCAGAAAGCGAGAATTCAGATGCAAAGAAGTTTATTAGAGAAACACAAAAGCAGAATAATCCAATCAAAGAACAAGAGTACGAATCCACAAAGAGAAGAACAACAGGAACGACCGATAAACAACAACAGAAGGTTTAAATACACAGGTAACAAGAGACAGGTGTCAGTGATTAGTAGTCATGGGAACAAATGAGGGTAACTATGGCAACAAACAAGACAACATGTGAAACAGAAACAATGGGAGCTGAGACTACATCTCAACATAAAAGTCCTCACAAAACCAGAAACGCTTTTTGCTCCAAAAACGTATTAATCTTATTGTAAAGTGTTAACCTTTTGGTCACTAAAACAATATACAGGACATGCAAATAAATGTTGTTTTCGGCCAGTGTCATTGGTTCTCAGTGAATCCCCCCCTCGTGTGTTTACAGGCTCTGTTGTCACGATTGTCAGCGCCGTATGATTGGTCTCACGCTGAAGGATTTCACACACACATGGAGTATGACTCATGAGAGATGGACTGCACTTCTAATGCTGTCATTTGTTCATTGAAAGGCAATAACTAAAACATGCATAAACTGTAAACTAATAAACTTGAGAGGAGATTTGATAAAAGGAGCAGTTGCTTTGCATAATGAGCTCTCTGTGTTTCTGATTGGACGAGGAGCACATGTTTCTGAAACCAGGCAGAGTTTCCAGAAGCAGAAGATTATGAATATGAAAGCTTGTGTGTGTGTGTGTGTGTGTGTGTGTGTGTGTGTGTGTGTGTGTGTGTGTGTGTGTGTGTGTGTGTGTGTGTGTGTGTGTGTGTGTGTGTGTGTGTGTGTGTGTGTGTGTGTGTGTGTGCGTGCGTGCGTGCGTGTGTGTGTGTGAATTGACTGGATCAAGGTCAGATTAGATAGATAGATAGATAGATAGATAGATAGATAGATAGATAGATAGATAGATAGATAGATAGATAGATGACAGATAGATAGATAGATAGATAGATAGATGATAGATAGATAGATAGATAGATGATAGATAGATAGATAGATAGATAGATAGATAGATAGATAGATGATAGATAGATAGATAGATAGATGATAGATAGATAGATAGATAGATAGATAGATAGATAGATGATAGACAGATAGATAGATAGATAGATAGATGATAGACAGATAGATAGATAGATGATAGATAGAACGATAGATAGATAGATAGATAGATAGATGATAGATAGATAGATAGATAGATAGATAGATAGATAGATAGATGATAGATGATAGATAGATAGATAGATGATAGATAGATAGATAGATGACAGACAGATAGATAGATAGATGATAGATAGATAGATAGATAGATAGATAGATAGATAGATAGATAGATAGATAGATGATAGACAGATAGATAGATAGATAGATAGATGATAGACAGATAGATAGATAGATGATAGATAGAACGATAGATAGATAGATAGATAGATAGATGATAGATAGATAGATAGATAGATAGATAGATAGATAGATAGATAGATGATAGATGATAGATAGATAGATAGATAGATAGATAGATAGATGATAGATAGATAGATAGATAGATAGATGATAGATAGATGATAGAAAGATAGATAGATGATAGATAGATAGATAGATAGATAGATAGATAGATAGATAGATAGATAGATGATAGATAGATGATAGATAGATAGATGATAGATAGATAGATAGATAGATAGATAGATAGATAGATGATAGATAGATGATAGAAAGATAGATAGATAGATAGATGATAGATAGAACGATAGATAGATAGATAGATAGATAGATGATAGATAGATAGATAGATAGATAGATAGATAGATAGATGATAGATAGATGATAGATAGATAGATAGATAGATAGATGATAGATAGATAGATAGATAGATAGATGATAGATAGATGATAGATAGATAGATAGATAGATAGATGATAGATAGATGATAGATAGATGATAGATAGATAGATAGATAGATAGATGATAGATAGATAGATAGATAGATAGATGATAGATAGATGATAGATAGATAGATAGATAGATAGATGATAGATAGATGATAGAAAGATAGATAGATGATAGATAGAAAGATAGATAGATGATAGATAGATAGATAGATAGATAGATAGATAGATAGATAGATAGATGATAGATAGATGATAGATAGATAGATGATAGATAGATAGATAGATAGATAGATGATAGATAGATGATAGAAAGATAGATAGATAGATAGATGATAGATAGAACGATAGATAGATAGATAGATAGATAGATGATAGATAGATAGATGATAGATAGATGATAGATAGATAGATAGATAGATAGATGATAGATAGATGATAGATAGATGATAGATAGATAGATAGATAGATAGATGATAGATAGATAGATAGATAGATAGATGATAGATAGATGATAGATAGATAGATAGATAGATAGATGA
>NW_027508794.1:407500-418138 GCF_051911475.1 Siphateles boraxobius
TATATATTAGCCTTCTACAGTGATATTTAACCAAAGATTGCGCTTTTGGGGTTATTTGGTTTACCATTTGGTTTACCATGGGGTTATACCATTGTTCGATGGTTGAAGGGTGAGTAGTTTAATGTCATCTCATTGTGACACTTTTTTTAAACTTTTGCGTCCATAGAGCGAGTCTTTCACTGATTGTTTACAGCTTAACAGAAGTTACACCCATAATTCGCGCAAAATGTCTGTTATGATGTCAGTCTGTGTTCCCCTGTCTTTTCTCGTTTAGCAGTCCCCTATTATGTCTATTAGTCTTCCCAGGTGTTTCTCATTGACCACGCCCCCTTGTTATCCTGTTTAGATCGTTTGCCCCTGTATTTAAGCCCTGTGTTTCAGTCCAGTCTTTGTGGGTTATTGTGTGTGTTGTTTGGTGATGCAGTTTGTTGTTTTGTTTCTTAGTCTTGTTCCTAGCCTGAGTCTTTGCCTAGTTTTCAGTTCAACGAATAAAGTGTGTGTGCTGCATTTGGATCCTGCTTCTTCCTTACTTCAACCACCTTCATAACAGAAGAACTCACCGCAAGATGAATCCAGCAGCAGTCAGCAACCAGGCACTAAGAAGACTTCTTGCCTCCATGTTTCAAGATGGCCAGCTGATCGAGAGGTATGTGATGGACTTTTTGAACTGCTGCCATCTGGGATCATTTAAAGACACTGAGCTCATGGACCTGTTCTGGAGCAGGCTGGATGCGGATATCGCTCAGCTGATGCTGGATGACTACACTGGCTGGACCCTAAAGGGATATATTGACCTGGCCCTTTACTTAGGTGGTCCGGCATTTACTGTGTGCTTGGCTGATGAAGCACCCTGCCAGCTCACAGTACCCCCGGAGTCAGTTTACATCTCGCCCGCCCAGCCAGAGCCTGCCCACGTCCCGTCTGTCCTGCCAGAGCCTGTCCTGCCAGAGCCCTCACCACTGGTCGCGTCCAGTCCCGAGCCCTCGCCGCTAATCCCGTCCAGCCCAGAGCCCTCGCCACTAATCCCGTCCAGTCCAGAGCCCTCGCCACTGGTCCCATCCAGTCCAGTGCCCTCTTGCTCTCGGAAGAGGAGGAGGAAGACTTCCTGCATCCCACTGGGCCCGGAGGTCACTCCTAAGCCTGCTGTCAGCCCAGAGGCCGTCTCCAAGCTCTTTGCCCTGCCGGCCCCGCCCCAAGCTCCTTGCCCTGCCGGCCCCGCCCCAAGCTCCTTGCCCTGCCGACCTCGCCCAAGCTCTTTGTCCTGCCGGCGCCACCCAAGCTCCTTGCCCTGCCGACCTCGCCCAAGCTCTTTGTCCTGCCGGCCCCGCCCCAAGCTCCTTGCCCTGCCGACCTCGCCCAAGCTCTTTGTCCTGCCGGCGCCACCCAAGCTCTTTGTCCTGCGGGCCCCACCCAAGCTCCTTGCCCTGCCATCCCCGCCCAAGCTCCTTGCCCTGCCATCTTGCCCTGCCGGCCCCGCCCAAGCTCCTTGCCCTGCCATCTTGCCCTGCCGGCCCCGCCCAAGCTCCTTGCCCTGCCGGCCCCGCCCAAGCTCCTTGCCCTGCCGGCCCCGCACAAGCTCCTTGCCCTGCCTGTATCTCCTGATACAGTAGGCAACTGCCATGGCCACCCGAAGAATCCTCGCCGCCGTCATGGCCGCCTGAAGGGTCCTCACCGCCATGGCCGCCGGAAGGTTCCTCGTCTCTGCTTCAACTGCACCCTTGTTACAGTGTCATGGGGCACAGGAATAATGTGGATAACATTCGACCAATAACCCCCATATAAAAGTTCACAATAAATCATTAAAAGTTCACAGTGCTGTAATCACTCGTCTCAAACACGTTTATCTAAACTGCTCTACTTAACCGTTGATCTCGCACGTCCGCCATGTTTGTAGTTTTTAACACATTTTATTTGTGTTTGTAGTTCTAATCGAATCCTCCCAACGTGCAATGGGTTGTGGGTAATGTTAGCCGTTAAGTGTTCACGGATCTGCACTTCGGATTCTGACCGGAAAAAAATAGACCATCTTTGTAACTCATTTCAACATACTACGAATTGGGACCTGATTGGGACACACTAATTCCAATACTATTTAGGACGAATAGTAGGCCTATGCGAATTGGGACGCAGCAAATAACTCCTCCAAGAGCTTTAAATTCAGCTCAGACCTTAAGACTGTTCTGACTCGGGTCGCTATATTTGTTCTAACTGATCTGACTCATGGTTTTCCTAAAAATGAAGATTAAAAATCAAAAACACTATAGACTTACATTGGGGTCCAAACTTTAATACTATAACTCTAATAGAGTATTTAAGTATTATTATCCACTTTGGCAAAGCCTAACATTTTAAAAACTTTGTAATTATTTTAAAAACTTTGTAATTGATGCTAGCAGCATGCTAATTCATGCTAGTAAAGTGTTAAATAATGCTAGCAACATGATAATTAAGGCTAACAACAATGTCAAAATATGTTAGTAATGTGCTAATTCCTGCTAACAATGTAATAAATCATGTTAACAACATGCAAAATCATGCTAGCAACATGCTTAGCAAAATGTTAATTCATGCTAACAACCAGACATGGGGGGTATTTCAATTAAATGTATTTTAAATACGTATTTAATTACTTTAGTGTATTTTGTAATTTGTATTTTGCAGGAGTGGAAAAAATAAAATGTAGTTTGTAACAAAATATTTTGAGGGAGTGTATTTAGAGTATTTCAAATACTTAAATACTTAAAATAAAAATGACCATAGTAAATGATTTCGCCATACTGTATTTTCGGTCTGATGTGGTGTACTTGTCTGATGTTGGCAATGGCAATGTCCAGGTTAGATGCACGAAAATCATGTGACACCCTGTAGACCGGGCTCCCTCCAAGAAGTGAATGAGTTTTTAACTCTTTAAAACGGCAATAAGGTAAAGTGTTTTGTGACAGATATATAGTCTACACACACACATATTGCACACTGAACGGCATTATAGAGAAAATAATTGTGCCTTATGAGATCAATGCACTGTGTTGTCATTCATAAAAGGACATCATAGGCCCTACCTATTATGAAACAGCGCGTCTGTCGTAACTCCACTGAAATCTCCATGCTAAGCAAGCGTTCACAATATAACATCCATCTGCAGTTTTTACACGTTTTTAAACGTATTACATGACAAATATTGATATTGATTTTGTATAAAATAATCATCAATCCTATTGTTTTTCAGTAATTGCGCACGCTGCGCGATTCTACTATGGAAAAGGCATACGCGTTCAGGACAGTTAGAGTCTCGTGTGTAAAACAAACCCACATGTAGGCCAATTATGATTAATATGATTAATCATATATATTATGATTAAAATGGAATTTTGATTTTGTGACAAATTCTCGGTCTGTTATTTTTACACAAAAATAGCTGGAAAAGATGCTTTCCAACAGGTTTTATCGTAGTTTTTGTCCAACTCCATTGACTTGTATTGGATGTTCTGTGAGGTACGGTATTACTCCGCCGCCGGAAACGGAAATGGGGTTGTTTGTATTCTGTAGTCTTCCAGTCGCGGTATCGTAGGCTACGCTATCCAAACATTGGCAAAGGTGCATTATCGCCACCAACTGGACTGGAGTGTCTTTTATTCAAGCTCTCAACGGAAGAAATGGCGTTTGGAAAAATAGGTCCACAGTTTTACAACGAATGGTAAAACACCTGTTGGAAAGCATCTTTTGCAGCGATTTTGAGTTTAATGTCTTTGTAAACTAAAGTTTAATGCGTTTTATGAATGATTCTTCCAGTGCCCATTGTGGAGGTGGAGGCTGACACAGAAACCGAAAATTCTCGGGACAGCAGCATTTGTCCAAATTTCAATCTTAACCGTTCTATTTCAGCAGAAACGATCTTAAAACAGGGCTTTAAGTGTAAAATACTGAACTTTTCCTTTAAGGCACGAGTAGAGTAACAGTGATAATATGGCTACGTAGCCTACATCAAACACGTTTTGCTATTAAGGGCAGCCTACCACACCATTGATGTGAACTTCGGTATATACATGCCATTTACGTCAGAGCGAGCTATTTCAGGCCCTGTAGAGATTTAGTGAAATGCCCATACTTTTTTATTTTGCTACTTCGCCATTTTGAATTTACACATTTCTCATATTTGTGTTATAGCTACTATTTGTGTTACTGACCTTTCAGTTATAAAAAAAATTACTTAAGATTATTGTGGGAGTATTTTTGTATTTTCACATCAGAATTTTGTATTTTATTTTGTTACATTTCATGAGCCAGTATTTGTATTTTGTAACAAAATATTTTTTGATGTATTTGTGCCCACCTCTGCTAACAACATGCTAATTAATGCTAAAACATGCTAATTCATGCTAGCAACCTGTTAAAACATGCTATAAAAACATGTTAAACCATGCTAGCAATGTCTTTCTAACTTTCTCTTATTTAACACTTGTAAAACTTTCATTCAGCTTTGTCAAGCCAACATCGAAGTTTGTCCCAACAAACTACTCATCTTGTTTTATATAATTATAATAATTTATTAAATTTCTAAAGCAATTTTCTCGGCACTCAAAGCACTTATATATCACTACAATATTTAATTCATGCCAACCCATTTCTAAACAAACTGTGAATGCAAATGAAAGAGTTTATAATACATTAATGGGTTTTGGAAGTTTGTTATTTTTATGGAACGTGAGTAGATGTGTTTATATTAAAGAGAAATATGACAGATGGTGTTGAAAGGTGAGAAGTACAAAAGTACTGTTAAAAGGGTCCTTGAAAACAATAATGAATAGAAAGTATTTGCAAGAAAATAACTGATGTTTTAACCTTAAATTAAACATGTTCTGATGGCATTAATGAGATGAATTATTGCACGAGGTCTGTGTTCACTATGTTATTGGCTTATGATTCATAACGAGGCTTTGTCCTAAATTAACAAACCCAACAGATGCGTTTTGAACAGCTGTGCTGATCTCTTTTTGTTTCTTCTGTTACAATGACATGTTCCATCAAGGCACTTTTTGTACAGACGAAAACAAAAGAAGGAAAAACAGCTGTATATTTGACGTGCAAAGAATTATTTAAAAAATACAATGAAAATTACACAAGTAAAAGCTAGGCCAGTGATTTAACAGAAAAAATATATATACACAATTAAATATAACCATAAAGACTTTTTTTATAACATTTTTATTCAGTAATGTTGCCACACTGATGCAATGTCTTTGAATTGTCTATAACTTTCTTTGCAAAACTTTGATTAATTGCAATTTATATATTTACTGTGATCACCATATCATATAAATAATTCAACTGGAATCTTTAATCAACTGACAGTCCTAAAGCACAAACTAGAAGTTGTAAAATGTTTGTACCACATTATCCTTTATCTCACTGTTGCCCATTTTATAACTATGAATTAAAAGTATTATTAGCCTATATATTTTGTTATACCTTAAAGGGGCATTCAGCAACTCTTGCTATTTCTTCGCTGATTTTCACTTTTGTTGTCGCATATAGTCTCAGTGAGCGCCCCCTACAGCTGTGAGGCGTATATTTCACAACAATTGTCCCTCCTCCCCCTTTCTACCGCTGCTCATGTGCATTTGTTATTATCGGAGCCGGACAACTTTATCGTGTGGAGCTGTGTCCACCGAGGTGGGTAAAACATCATACACAGTATCATATGGCGTGTGTGTTAATGTCGAATTGCCGTAACGCAGTTTGTGTTTCTCGCTCGTTCTCGCTTCTCACAAGACTTCCTATTTCCAGTTTACCGGGACATTAATCCTCATGTTGCAAGTTTGGTTTTCCACCTGGGAACGCTGGGGGGAATGAGGAAAGTCACCATTCTCACCAGGGCTGCGTTTCCCAAAAGCATCGTAAGCCTAAGAAGATCGTAAAAACGATCGTACGAATGAGCTTAATATTACGGTCTGTTTCCCAAAAGCATCGTAACTTAAGTAGCACTTGAAAATCATCGTAAATCCCCAAGTGCATCGTACGAAGACAGTTATGAGGTCACCTGCAGGACAACCGGCACATTACACATTTAACTTTATTCAAGTGCAATGTGATTATAATATAAGGTTTTGATTGTACTTTATTGTACACTTTATTACTCGTTTTTTTTAATGAATTTATAAATAAAATAATTAAAAAGGGCAGAAAACAACAACAACAAAAAAAGAAATAATTGAATCTAATAATTTTAATCTAAATTAAATGAATGAACAAAATAATTAAAATAAGTAATGTGGAAAATATGCTTCAAAGACTGGCCAAAATAGGGATGATTTCAAAAAAATCTGTCAATGACCTGCTGACGTGCATGAAAACCAGCCATTTATTGGGCATTTCTTGGTTGGTCATGTGGTCCCATGCCGTCTTCGTCATCTCCATCACCACATAGGGGTGGTGATGGCGCAGTGGATAAGACACATGCCTTTGGTGTGAGAGACCCGGGTTCGAATCCACTGTGAGACACCAATGTGTCCCTGAGCAAGACACTTAACCCCTAGTTGCTCCAGAGGCGTGCGACCTCTGACATATAGCATTTGTAAGTCGCTTTGGATAAAAGCGTCAGCTAAATGAATAAATGTAAATCTCCTCTAAAAGGACATTAATTTCATCTTTTTGAAAGGTATCTTTTCTTGTTTTTTTTTTGTTCAGCCATTTTGTCAGTGCCTGTATTAGGTAGGTGCTTTGTATAGACTTGTCTTGATTACTAATCCACAACAGATGACAATTATTAGGTTAAACGATCAGAATACGATTCCATATAAGGTTATATTTCAGCACTTCTCAAATGGACAGCGACTCTTAAGTAGCACGTATAGCGCGTTTTCGCGCGTTCATGTTAAGTGCAGTTTTGGGAAACGCGCGTGGAATTGCGGCGAGGGTTCGTAACCTTGCGCGTAGAAAGCGCTCTTAAGAGCTAAGATACATCGTTATGGGGTTTCCCCGGCCCAGAACAGGTTATTAAACCATCCAAATGATTTCTAAACGGTTTTATTAAGTTGAAATAGTTGCCAAGTTCCCCTTTAATACTTTATATAGGCTAAATATCTTAAATTAGAAAAACATGTTAGAAATTCTATATTATATAGAGAGATAATTTATAGAATATATTTCCTACTTTTATATATAGAAAGAGAATAAAGACGAACACGAACACCTACAGTGGACTGTTACAGAAAGCTTGACAAGGACAAAGAGAACATGAGGACTATAAATACTAACAGACTAATGAGCTAACAAGAAACACCTGAGAGCAATGAGACAAGGAACCAATGACAGAACAGAACTGAGAAACCACATGACTAAATCAACCGATCAAATCAACTTCAATGGGGTCCAACGGTTTGAAGGTCCAAAATGCAGACCATCTCAATTACTCCTCCAACTTCAAAAACGCCACCTTTTATTTATTTATTTATTTAGTTTTTTTTACTTTTTTTGACACGTGACCTCTCCAACGTGATTACGTAATGTGTGTCGCATCACAGCTAGTGCAAGATAAGCATTTGTGGTTAAAAAGTATATAAATGTTTACTTTGTTATAAATGTGCGCTGGTTTGTCTAGATCAGACTCTTATTCCTCGGCTGGATCGTGTCGAGACTTTGAAGCTGCACTGAAACTCACATTTGGACCTTCGACCCGTTGGACTTCATTGAAGTCACTATATGGAGAAAATCCTGGAGTGTTTTCCTCAAAAACCTTCATTTCTTTTCCACTGAAGAAAGAAAAACATGAACATCTTGGATGACGTGGAGGAGAGTAAATTATCAGGACATTTTAATTCTGAAGTGAACTAATCACTTTAAACAAAACTCAAAAACCATGCTATTATAAATATTGAAAACGCAAAAAAAATGCATTAAATGCATTTAATTTTTTTTTTTTTTTAATAAAAGCCACATTTTAAGAATCTGAACATTTCAAGGATGTATTCTAGGCTCTTTTGGAGTCAGTGTGTGTTTTGATTGCGTGTTATCTGAGTCTTGATTACGGAGGACTCGGCATTCCCATGAGGCAGAACTTTATCCGAGTTACGCTTTACTGACGCCAAAACAAACCCTCACACGCCCCCACACACACACACACACACACACACACACACACACACACACACACACACACACACACACACACACACACACACACACACACACTCTCTCTCACTCTATGGCTCAAAAGATTGCTGTCGCTGACTGTGTGAATGTATCCCGAGAGTCTACGCGGATGATCAATGAAACTCTTCAAAGCTGGAGATCTGGAGACGCTCACTTCACTTTAATGCTCTTCATCAGGAGCTGATTAAGGGTTTTAAGTATGATCACAACATATAGCCTAGTAAATAAATATACACTAAATACGCCTAATAATATACTATTATATATTTAAAGGTGCATTAAGGGATTTCTGAGAAACACTGTTATTTATATAATTCACAAACACACTTGCTGCGTCCGAAATCGCATACTTGCCTAATATATAGTAGACGAAAAACAGTATGTGACTAAAGCCATATGTCCAAATTCACAGTACTGATAAAAAAAGTACCTGGATGACCTACTACTTCCAGCGAGATTCTGATGTACTGTATATGATCCTATATAGAACATACTTTTTTTTTTAGCAGCAAAAGTAATTACTCGAATTCAAAATAAGTATCTACTCAAGAGAGTATGTGATTTCGGACGCAGCCACAATGCAACACTGGCCCCGCCCCCCTCATGAGTGGACACGCCCCTCACTGCTGATTGGCTACAAGTGTCAACAGCGTTTCTCAGAATTCGCTTACTGCACCTTTAAATGTGTATAATACGTGCATGTCTGTCTATAAAATCATTTTATTATAGCCCTTATTTAAATTCATATAAATTAAATTCATTATTTCTGTGTTTAATTTGAATGCGATTTGATTCATTTACAATATGACTGTGTACTTTGTACAAAATCTCTTAAAGGTACAATATGTAAGAATCAAAATCAAAATATCCAAAACCACTTCCACAGTGTTATATATTTCTTTAAATTTTGTACTTACATTATCCTAAATGTTTCCAAGAATTTGTAAATTCAGAGAAATTCACCATTTTAAATAGTGCTCGTCCCTTGTCACTTGTCGCCTGTCAATGACGTAATACTCGCGTTATCCCTGGTTTCCGCTCGCACTGCCATAGTAACCATGGCAACACGCTCACACTGTTGTTGTTTCGTTCAAACATTATGGATCATGGCAAGCAGACTTTAGGACAAAAGGAGAACTAAAACGAGGATCAATATCAGCGTGGCGTTTTCGAGATGCCGAGAGCTAGCGTCCGCGGCTAACTTCGACTCGACAGAGACGCCACTCTTGCATGTACTTTATTAGACATGTGAGCAAATGTACGTACATAAAACTAATCAATGTTATATAGCTCAACATGATGAAATGTTAGAATATGATCTGCATGTTATTGCTAATGTTGATTTAGCTTACTGCTAGTCTCATATAGCAAACTAACACATATAATAACATTATAACTTTCAACACTCTCAAATGTAGTTTAGTGTGATAGTGTAGACCAAGTGAAACACACTGTGTTTCCTCACAAGCTTCATTCGTCTAATAAACTGAGCTGTGTGAGTATTAATCCAGCACTTGCGGGTACGTTAGTTCGGAATGAAATGTACCTCATTCCTTTATATCCGCTGGACTCGCGTGTGGCGCTGAGATCTGTCTCTCATTAGCAGTCGCGCTGTGCTTCATATCACAGTCATGATAAAAACATCAATGTATGCACTCATCCATAAACATTATTAGATCCATCGGCATGACGACCAATTCTATAATTCCGCTTATGCGTCATCAACCTACGCCTTTGTTATTGTAAGAGGTTAGCGACCCCTAGCGGCGAAAAAAATAATACATATTGTAGCGTTAGAAAAACACTTTACCATGTTAATTTCAACATTTACTAATGCGCTATTAAAATCAAAAGTTGTGTATGTTAATATTATTTAATGGACCCGAGCTATGTGTTTTTTTTATATAAACTATGAATACGGTAACAAATGTATTGCTCATTGTTATTTAGGTCTGTGTTCATTAGTTATTTTTTAAGCTCCTAATTATTTCAAGCCAACATTAAAACTCCCCCTGTGGTGAAAATCCAGCATTTAATGTTGTTTATATGTCTATGTGGTGTTTTTAATATGCTTTAAGACAAACCATGTGTAAATTCATAAGTCACAAGAAACTCAAACTGAAGAAACAATTTAACAAATTTGCATAATAATAATCAATGTTCTTCATTGGCTAAACGAGAAGAGCGTCCATTTTGCCCCGCCCTCAAAAATGTAGTTGTTCAAGTCCCTCTATCCAGCTGTTTATATGTCTATGTGATGTTTTTAATGTGCTTTAACACAAACCATGTGTAAATTCATAAGTCGACAGCATTGCTGAGAATTTTCTCCTTAAAACTGCAGTGAACCAAAGTCAACGAGTGGATCTCTGAGTGAGTGGAGGCGGGGCTCATTTAGATATATTCATAAAACCGCGCATACTAAATGAGGCAAGGGTGTCGAGTTACATTCAAGATATTTTAAGGCATGAAGAATTTTTTTAAGGATAAAAC
>NW_027508795.1:2500-22500 GCF_051911475.1 Siphateles boraxobius
CATGTGCATCAAAAACCTCCGCCAGGCAATCCTAAACTCCCACACAATTCAAAACACAAGATATAATGGCCTGTTAAGCCTCATATCTGCACAACGCCAGACAACCTGAAAGAGCACAGCCACACAATAGATATTACACAGGCATGAGCTTCACAGAATAGTGTCGGTTACGGCTATTCGTTCATTTCTCCGATACGTTTACGCTTGAAAACGCATCTTTTTCTCTCCGTTTTGGCCTTCGGTCCACACTTGCACTATTATGTTGTGACCTCAAAGCATTATTTACAATAGTGCATGAATTGTAAACTAATATATTGTGGGGTTTGCATCACTTAACCAGCTCTATATATTCGGTTTGACTGACTTATTAAGTTTGCGAATGCTATGGTTACGATTACGTTTTTATTGTCACATTTGCTTTTGTTAACACTATCGGGTAGGTTTAGGGTTTAGTGTTGGTGTACATTATTTTAAATGGATCATTAAGCTTTTAGCGCCACTCATTAGACATTTAGGGTACGTTTACACGACAACGTTATGCTTGAAACGGGGAAGTTTTTCCTTTGAGTTTTCCGTGTTCAGGCGATATGGCGTTATTTTTTAGTCAAAAGTTATGAGCGTGTAAGACATGCTCACGAGCACATTATGTTATTTCACACGCGCAAAAATGAACCTTCAGCTGGCATGATAAAAGTACTCGCGCACAAATTCAACAACCGAGAGGTGTAGAGGTAGCTGCGAGCGAGCGCCTGGCATACTCTCATAGGTTAACTCTGCTTGTACAGTGGAATCCTGCTCGCGCGCAGCGGACTTCTGCTCGCGGAGTGCTGTTTTGCTCGCGCAGTGGATTTCTGTTCGCTCAGCTGATTTCTGCTCCCTCGAGTCTACATGACTTTTGACAATTTGGGGGCGGAAACCAAGGAGGGCACTGACCCTCTTATGATTGGTCACTTTCATCGTAATCGCAACCACAGGGACATCTTTGTACCTTGATGGACAGCTCTCATTACAGGAAGCACGGAGTCAAAGGATCTGACGGAGTTTTTTTTTTTTTTTTAGTTTAAAAAAAAATGAATTTAAACTGTATATAAAAAACTTTGAAAGGTCCTAAAGCACAAAAAATATATGATACCCTAAAACACTTCCCAACTAAGATAAATGGATGAAAAAAGACTGAATTCTCCCCTTATGTCATGTTATATTATAATTCCTACCGTTTATTTATTAAAATGTTTATTTTGCTTACAAATATCCTTATTTTTGTACTAAGACTACATTTATATTCTTGTTGTATTAAGAGCTGCTCCCTCTGACTATATTGTCCGTGTATCCTATTCTAAAGAAAAGGAAGTTATGCAGCCATGTTTGTCTGTAAATCTTGATGTTTCAATAAAAATAAAAAAACTCCGTCAGATACTTTGACTCCGTGCTTCCTGTAATGAGAGCTGTCAATCAAAGTACAAAGATGTCCCTGTGGTTGTGATTACGATTAAAGTGACCAATCATAAGAGGGTCAGTGCCCTCCTTGGTTCCGCCCCCAAATTGTCAAAAGTCATGTAGACTCGAGGGAGCAGAAATCAGCTGAGCGAGCAGAAATCCACTGCGCGAGCAAAACAGCAGTCCGCGAGCAGAAGTCCGCTGCGCGAGCAAAACAGCAGTCCGCGAGCAGAAGTCCGCTGCGCGAGCAAAACAGCAGTCCGCGAGCAGAAGTCCGCTGCGCGCGAGCAGGATTCCACTGTACAAGCAGAGTTAACCTGTGAGAGTATTCCAGGCGCTCGCTCGCAGCTACCTGTACACCTCTCGGTTGTTGAATTTGTGCGCGAGTACTTTTATCATGCCAGCTGAAGGTTCATTTTTGCGCGTGTGAAATAACATAATGTGCTCGTGAGCATGTCTTACACGCTCATAACTTTTGACTAAAAAATAACGCCATAAGGCGACACCACTGTCGAAACGATCCACAATCACACGGATCCGTGTAAACGACTAAAAACGCTCTATTCTGCTGTAGGGCTGTAGCGATACACTCACGATACGATACACGATATTCAGCTCACGATACAATATATATCACGATATTCAGCCAACGATGCGATTCGATATAATTCGATACACTTGCATAATTTTCTGAAAGATTTAAAGGGGACCGAGTGATTTTGGTGACATCTTGTGAGTGTTCCATATACTTGGATTGAATTATTTGAACTGAAAACTAAAAACTTGATTTACACAATATATGTCTCTGACTGAACAAGTTTAAGTTATTCTTTCAAGAGCTGTAGGGCTGGGTATCGTAACTAAATTTTCGATACCGATACCTTGACTTCGATACCGGTTCCTGAACGATACTTTTTTCGATACCAAATTTATCAATATAACATTACCTAAAAAAATAACTTTTATTTTTTCAGTTTGTTGACTTTTTTACACTCATATTTTGAGTCTGTAAAAAAGCACCAATGCTAAAGTTTTCTATGTTTCCTAATCATTTAACAACATGTATTCTTTACTTCAACGAGCTCATTGTTTCTGCCTTAACTTAATGCATTGTTTAACAATGAAACACAGTCACCCCTGATAACAGATCACTCTAAATTGTAATTTATTTAGACACATGCATTTTCTGTAAAGCTCCTTTGAAACGATATGTATTGTGAAAAATGCTATACAAATAAATGTGAATTGAATTAAATATAGGCTACTGGGGTGCGGGATATATGCCTCGCGCTCAGCACACATGAAGCTTGCGCAAAGCACTGGCAAAAGTAGCCTAATGATTATGGATGTGTCGGGAAACGATAGCAAGGAGATATTTTAATTGTTTATTAATGAACAAGTGTTTACTAAACGTGTTGGCTGCAAAGATGATTATTGCGAATTTGCGATGCTGACTCGTCATCCCCGCAGTAGTGAACGCGCCCGCGCCTATATGGATTAGGTAATCAAACTATTTATTTCTAATTGTTTCGTTTAAAAGTAGACATATTTTGAACATATATAGAACTATTTCTCATGTCTGTGAGGCAAGTATCCTATACGCTGAGTTTTGGTTTATATGTGACGCGCTCCAGTTCTTGTAGTCGAAGGCGGATAAACTTTCTACTCTCGAGTGTATTCTGGGCGCTTTTAAGTGTAGATTTACCGTGTTACCGGTCTTGGCAGCAATTATCTTGTCGAAAATATTGCATCGTGTGCTTATGGCATCGAGTCGGGTACATAGGTACACTTTTGATCATTTCCACATATTTTCTATCTATCTGGGTTGGACGCTTACACACACACACACATACACACACACACACACTACAGCCTCACGTGCGACGAGCCACGTCTCTGGACAGCCGCGTAAACTAGTGTTTTTCTGCCACAGCCAATCATGCTGCATGCTTATTGTTTAACTGACGTTGACGAGATTAACCACTTACTTGGTACCGAAAAACAAGACATGTTTCGATAATCGGTAGTATCGAGGCAATTCGGTCGGTACCTAAAAAGTACCGAACTCGGTACCCAGCCCTAAAGAGCTGTGAGTGCCTTTTGTTGTGTGATTCATATTAATGGCTCAATCGTCAGCAGGTTTATCAGACGCTGCCCCTTTAAGACCGAGTGCAGATCTAATAGGTGACTGATGCACCATCATTTTCTCCTAACTATTTACGTCCATTTAAGACATAAACTGTGTTTAAGTGAATAAACCGTTTCAGTTCATCTCAGAGCTGGTCATTTTTATATTATTATGTATATTTGATAGTTTAGCTGCGCACATGAAGCCCAAAGTTAAGTAGCCTATACTTTTCTTGTCTCGTTGCAGTCCATTTCAGAGCGTGTGTCTGCTTGTGAACATCTCTTGCATGGATTTTTGTGCTTTTAATCGCTCTTTTAATGATTAAACGTGTCCGCAATTTAGCAACAGTAGAGACTGCATTTTACAACAATCACCGATCGTGCTGATTCTGTCGGTACGTTTGGGTTTTAGGAAGAAATGACAGCGCATCGCTGTGAAGGGAAGGAAGTTGCTCTAGACATAATGCAGTTAGTTTGGTTTCATCTCAAATATCTTAGTTTATAATTTCTGAAAGCCGAATCTAAAATAAAATTAGAATATTATCCCAGATCTAAAGTGTAACTTCGTTTGAATGTTTAGTTCTGTCCTCATTGTCAGTGATTGCGGCTCCGCGTGAGACCGCTCTCTCTCTCTTCTGGACTGCGAATAGCAAAATTGCATCACAGACAAATGGTTTAATATTATTATATATAGAACTGGCTGGCGAGATAAACATCTTCAAGATTACGTCTTTATATCAATTATAAATAGTAGCCTACGTGTATTTTCTATTTTCTCCAGTACCGACAGCAGAACCGAAAACGTCCGAGCTTTAAAGCGAATGGGGGTAAACACGGGGGATTTGAATGGGACTTATGTATCGATACTCGCGGCTTAAAAATCGCTTCTTTCTTGGAAAAAAAATATCGATTTATATAGCAGAATCGTTAAAATTGCTCAGCAATATTCTGCTGCCAGGCCAGTAGATGGCGATGAAACTCTATAGACTGAACCCGTAATACGCATGTGCATAGCGTCATCGTCTTCAGAGGTTAACGTTTTTGTTGTTTACATGGACACCGTTTTCAAAAACGTGCACTTTTTGAACCCCGTTTTCAAATGTTTGCGTTTTCATGCACCCAAAACGCCATTGTCGTGTAAATGAACGTTTTTTAATGAAAAAGAAACTTTTTGAAAGTGGATAAATTTGAAAACGTTGTTTTCGTGCTGTAACGTGGACCGTCAAAACTGAGGTATTTAAAAACGATGACGTAAGTTTAGTCACGTGACTCAGAATGTACTAATAGATATTCACGTTAATAAAGATATTTAAAGTTTCTCTATTGTATTGTATTGTGCCTGTTACACTTTCACACTGTATTGTACTATATTGTATACAACTGAACTACAGGTGAATCTCCAAAAATTAGAATATCGTGCAAAAGTTATAATTTCGATGATTATGGCGTACAGCTTATGAAAACCCCAAATTCAAAATCTCAGAAAATTTGAATATTACATGAAATCAATAAAAAAACGTATTTTAAATACAGAAATGTCGGCCCTCTGAAAAGTATAATCATGCATATGTATATAGTTATATATACTAAATATATTAGTTTCACCTTTTAATTTGAATGACTGAAATACATGACCTGTTGCACGATCTTCTCATTTTTCGAGTTTCACCTGTATATTACTTTATGCATTCTTAAATATGACATAAAATTGACTCACATTTGCTGTCCTGCCGTAAAACATGAATGTTTTAGACCAAACATATAATGGTGAGTGAGAGCGACCTGGACGATCAGTCAATGCTGAGATATTTTGCTAAATAAAATGATCCTGTCAGAAGAATTGAGCGATAATTATTTATTTATTTATTTTTTATCTCAGTGAGCTTTGGTGAGGTTTTCCGCATGCGCAGTAAAGATGAATGTAGCGTTTTTAGGCATTTTTCAAACGTTTCTGCACTGAAACGCCTGAAAACGCTAGTGAGGACGGAGAGAGTTTTTGATTCAAATGTATCCGGATTAATGTAGACGAAGCCTTAGTATCTCAATAGGAAGAAACTTTAAATATGTAAAAAATGATTTATAATAAATACTGCAATATTCCATAAAAAAACAAACAGTAAGTATACCTGCAGAGCCTCCAGGAACCGGAAAGAGCCGAGGCGGCGTCCTCTCGGCACGAGACAAAACGTGGAGTTATGCAGCATTTCTTTATAGTCGTACCTGATGAGGAAAAGGAGGAAGAGTATATTAATAAACATCCTGAAAACATCCTGGTGCGAGAAAACAGGAGATGCACATCCTATTCATATGGAAAATCAGTTAGTGCTCATCACATCTCACACAGATGGCCTGAAAACACACATTAACAGTAAAAACAAACATAATTTTTTCAGTTTAAGGGACACTATGAATCACAAATACTGAGAAATGTGAAAAACTACATACAATTCATGTTAGACAAACAGAAATGAGTCAAACACAGATGAGACACTGCTGAAATGTGAAGGGTTTGTGAGTTTTCCAGCATGTATTGCATTGCAGCATGAATAAATTATGCGGTTATAGGATTTTTGTTCACTGTTATTGAGGTTTGTGTGTCAAGTGTTGAGGTACAAGCTTCTGAAACTGAAAATAAATCTCAGATATCTTTGCTTTGTTGCGCCTTCTGAAACCTGAAACTAGTGCCCTATAAAGCTATACATATAGCTAATGTATTGTGAATAAGAAATCTGCATGCCTTGGTGAATTTATTGGCTGAATGTGCATTTTTTATGAACAAACTAATTGAAAAGTAGTGATGATGTTTAAGACAATAGTCGAGAGAACCTAAAATGCATCAAATTTACGTTTTCTAAACAGTTCCTTTATTTTTTTTAGTTTGGAGATGTTCTCACTGATCTAAAGAAAAATAGCAACACTGTCAAGCTATATTCATTTAAATGTTTTAGTAATACAATGGAGAACTGAATACTGGATCTCCCAATGCAGTGAAGCATGTCATGCATTATTACATTTGATAAAACAATATAAGGACTAAAGTTTTTTTTTTTTTTTTGGGTCAAATATGGACAAACTCAAACATTGGGTTAAAAATGTAATTTTAAAAATGTAACCAAATGGCTGGGTTTGTCCATAATTGATCATGAAATTGGGTTAAAACAACCCTGCATTTTTTAGAGTGTGTATAATATAATAAATAATATATTTAATATGGCACTGTAATGTAATGTATTATGTGACCGCAAAATAGCAAATAGTTTGAAATGTTTACAGTGAATCTTACAGATAGTATTTAAAAGAACTTTTGCATCCAGTAATATTTCATTTATTTAAGTGACACATAATTAAATTGATAAACTATAGCTAGCTATTTGCTAGCAGTAGCACATATTAGCTTCTTCAACCAAAGCAATAGAAAACATTAAATCAGTCCACAGCCAAACCAAACGCTCCACTCTTCTCCACAATAGTAACTCACAGTCATTTAAATGGTTCTAATAATTCCAATGTAATTGAACATTAAACACAATTACACGCTATCAAGTCTTCCTCTTTTCTTATTTTCTCCAAAAAATATAAAATAACACTTAATTTTAACATTTATTCTCTCTTAATTCAACCATATGCAAAGCATGCTGCCCAGTAACAAGCACCGCCCAGTTTCAGTTAAAGCAACACAAATCATTCATGTAATCCAACACAAACGGATTAAGTAAACTTAAAATGTACATATATTTAAGCAGATTGAACACAATCAAATTAAGTTAGGGCAAAATGGCCTAGAATTTTTGGCCATAAGTTAGGGCAAAAATTATTTTTTACGCAACATAAATGGTTTAGACAACGCGTCAGGATTTTGTACTGTTAAGTTGAGACATAATTACGTGGACCTTAATAGTCAAAAAACACAATTATTATAAATAAACTAAATATAAATATATTATGTAAAGTTCACAGGCTTCCTCACTCATTTTTTTGAGTGAACATGGCATTAAAAAGGGTTAGAGAATATGAAGTGTTCACAGACAGTCAGGAGAGAGATCCCCGTTCATGCTCTCGACCTCTTGACCTCTCGACCTCTGCTTTGTACGTTCGTCTTGCGCTACGCTGCGATAAAAGCTTCAACAAATGCTTGGACCAGCGTTTCCGTCGGCACTCGGATTAAGGAGCTGTTTGGGATTCCTAACGTGACATTCCTCCTTTTCTGGCCGTCTCACCCTCCCTTCTTCTCTCTTACACATTCTCCCTGGCACTCCCACGTTCTCCATTCCTTCTCCGTCTTTCCTCCAGTGGGTTATCAGTGATGCTGTGCATTATAATGCGCTCTTGCTTCACCTCTGCAGATCTGCGGACAGCCAGACAGAAGCTGAACGCTCAAGTAGTGCTGGGCGGTATGAGCAAAAATTTATATCACAGTATTATAGTGGTTTCACGGTTTATGACGGGGTTTTTTCATGCATTACTGGGTTTTAACCACATTTTCTAGTCATTGAGAGAGGAAATACTGCAGTAGTTTCACTAGTTTGCCCTATTTTACTGTCATGAGTGAATATTGTAGAAAAACTCCACACGTGTGTTAATACAGGTTTGTAAGGCCACGTAAAATGGCTTTGTATCACGCAATTCTGACTTTATTTCAAGCAATTCTGACTTTATATCACGCAATTCTGACTTTATATCACGCAATTCTGACTTTATATCACGCAATTCTGACTTTATATCACGCAATTCTGACTTTATATCAAGCAATTCTGACTTTATATCACGCAATTCTGACTTTATATCACGCAATTCTGACTTTATATCTCACAATTCTGACTTTATATCACGCAATTCTGACTTTATATCTCACAATTGCGTATTATAAAGTCATAAGTGCGAGATATAAACATGAAATTCTGAGAGAAAAAGTCAGAATTGCAAGTTTATATCTCATAATTCTGACTTTATATCACGCAATTCTGACTTTATATCTCGCAATTCTGACTTTATATCTCACAATTCTGACTTTATAACACGCAATTGCTACTTTATATTACGCAATTCTGACTTTATATCTCACAATTCTGACTTTATATCACGCAATTCTGACTTTATATCACGCAATTCTGACTTTATATCTCGCAATTCTGACTTTATATCTCACAATTCTGACTTTATATCACGCAATTCTGACTTTATATCGCGCAATTCTGACTTTATATCACGCAATTCTGACTTCATATCTCACAATTCTGACTTTATATCACGCAATTCTGACTTCATATCTCACAATTCTGACTTTATTTCACGCAATTCTGACTTTATAACACGCAATTCTGACTTTATATCACGCAATTGCGACTTTATATCACGCAATTCTGACTTATATCTCGCAATTCTGACTTTATATCTCACAATTCTGACTTTATTTCACGCAATTCTGACTTTATAACACGCAATTGTGACTTTATATCACGCAATTCTGACTTTATATCACGCAATTCTGACTTTATATCACGCAATTCTGACTTTATATCACGCAATTCTGACTTTATATCACGCAATTCTGACTTTATATCACGCAATTCTGACTTTATATCACGCAATTCTGACTTTATATCACGCAATTCTGACTTTATATCACGCAATTCTGACTTTATACCTCGCAATTATGACTTTATATCACGCAATTCTGACTTTATATCACGCAATTCTGACTTTATATCACGCAATTCTGACTTTATATCACGCAATTCTGACTTTATACCTCGCAATTATGACTTTATATCACGCAATTCTGACTTTATATCACGCAATTCTGACTTGATATCACGCAATTCTGACTTTATATCACGCAATTCTGACTTTATACCTCGCAATTCTGACTTTATATCACGCAATTCTGACTTTATATCACGCAATTCTGACTTTATTTCAAGCAATTCTGACTTTATATCACGCAATTCTGACTTTATATCACGCAATTCTGACTTTATTTCAAGCAATTCTGACTTTATATCACGCAATTCTGACTTTATATCACGCAATTCTGACTTTATATCTCACAATTCTGACTTTATATCACGCAATTCTGACTTTATATCTCACAATTGCGTATTATAAAGTCATAAGTGCGAGATATTAACATGAAATTCTGAGAGAAAAAGTCAGAATTGCAAGTTTATATCTCATAATTCTGACTTTATATCACGCAATTCTGACTTTATATCTCGCAATTCTGACTTTATATCTCACAATTCTGACTTTATATCACGCAATTCTGACTTTATAACACGCAATTGCTACTTTATATTACGCAATTCTGACTTTATATCTCACAATTCTGACTTTATATCACGCAATTCTGACTTTATATCACGCAATTCTGACTTTATATCTCGCAATTCTGACTTTATATCTCACAATTCTGACTTTATATCACGCAATTCTGACTTTATATCGCGCAATTCTGACTTTATATCACGCAATTCTGACTTTATATCACGCAATTCTGACTTCATATCTCACAATTCTGACTTTATATCACGCAATTCTGACTTCATTTCTCACAATTCTGACTTTATTTCACGCAATTCTGACTTTATAACACGCAATTCTGACTTTATATCACGCAATTGCGACTTTATATCACGCAATTCTGACTTTATATCTCGCAATTCTGACTTTATATCTCACAATTCTGACTTTATTTCACGCAATTCTGACTTTATAACACGCAATTGCGACTTTATATCACGCAATTCTGACTTTATATCACGCAATTCTGACTTTATATCACGCAATTCTGACTTTATATCACGCAATTCTGACTTTATATCACGCAATTCTGACTTTATATCACGCAATTCTGACTTTATATCACGCAATTCTGACTTTATATCACGCAATTCTGACTTTATACCTCGCAATTATGACTTTATATCACGCAATTCTGACTTTATATCACGCAATTCTGACTTGATATCACGCAATTCTGACTTTATATCATGCAATTCTGACTTTATACCTCGCAATTATGACTTTATATCACGCAATTCTGACTTTATATCACGCAATTCTGACTTGATATCACGCAATTCTGACTTTATATCACGCAATTCTGACTTTATACCTCGCAATTCTGACTTTATATCTCGCAATTCTGACTTTATATCTCGCAATTCTGACTTTATATCACGCAATTCTGACTTTATATCTCGCAATTCTGACTTTATATCACGCAATTCTGACTTTATATCTCGCAATTCTGACTTTATATCACGCAATTCTGACTTTATATCACGCAATTCTGACTTTATATCACGCAATTCTGACTTTATATCTCGCAATTCTGACTTTATATCACGCAATTCTGACTTTATATCACGCAATTCTGACTTTATAACACGCAATTGCGACTTTATATCACGCAATTCTGACTTTATACCTCGCAATTGTGAGAAATAAAGTCAGAATTGCGAGATAAAAGTCGCAATTACCTTTTTTATTTTTCATTCTGTGACGGAAACAAGCTTCCATATATAGGGAATATATAACCAGCACTGAAATATAAAAACAGGTCCACTCCATGGACAGTGCAATTATTATTCAAATACAAACACAATTAGAAATTAAGAATAAATATAGATATGATTTGTTGTTGAAATGTACAAGAGAAGAAAGTGCAAACAAGATGTTCAAAAGGCTTCTACATAGTAGTAACAAAAAAGTGCCATGTCAGCATATTGAATACTCTAACTGATTATTAAGTGAAGTCATATGATGTTAAGAGACTGACTGAGACTACACATTAAGCGACATACACTGGTATAGTGAAATATAAAAAATTCATATCATAACAAAAATGAACACCGGTATTCGGTATGAACCGGTATACCGCCCAGCACTACGCTACAGCTTGCGGATGAGAGTCGGCAGGTGTTTCGGGATGTGGGAATGACCTCGGATGACCCGTTGGATCAGACCTGATATAGTGTGTCTGAAAATAGTGCAGGGGAATGCACTCAAAAGACTTCATAAATCATCAGAAGCACACAGGCTTATCCTATCAGCTCATGGGCATTTTCACTGTGTGCAGACTAATATTTTTAATATGAGTCTTAACTCTTTCCCCACAAGCGTTTTTGAAAAAGTTACCAACAAGCTTTTTCTTTGTTTCCTTTTTTTTTTTACAAAAATTTCATGCCATCCAGAATATTTTGCTGTGTGAATATCTGAACAAACAATATATCAAAACAAAAAAAGAACAGAGCCTCTGCTTTTTAAATAAAATAACCCGTTTTGGTAACAACAGTGTCCTTGTTACATATGTTCCATGTACTTACCATAGTAAAAACAGTAAATTATGCATAATTACATGCAACTAATCCTCAACCAAATCCTAATCCAACCCTAACCCTATAGTAAGTACATGTAGTTGCTTAATATTACTCAGTACCTAATTATATAATTACACTGTAACAATGACACCTTTAAATAAAGTGTAACCCTAGTTGTATTCTTGCTTCATTCTTTTTTTATAAACACTTTAATGTGGGTAAATGTCATAAAAAAGCAACATTTTGTACAAAAAGCTGAGCTGTAGCTTGTCCTGTGTCGACATTTCATTCAGTAACATTAGGCAGTTATGATTTATATGTTTATAATCATTAATAAGACCTTCAACATTTATTGAAATAAATTCGCCATATCACAATCTTGATATTATTTTGAAATCTCGTGCTATACATGAATATCAGATGATGTCACCAACGTCTCCTCACTGACGTCACTCAATTCTAAAACTTGTCTTCCGCCATCTTGAGTACCTGATTCGGCAAGATCGATACGTCAGTCGCAAAGGAAGTAGAGCTTATTCTCTGGCCGAGCCCGAACTTGCGGGCCGATATTTCCCGTCACTATCCTCGGGCCGGGCTCTTGATCTAGAGATATGCACTCCCAATGCAAAAGAGTGCGGCGCGGGACTAGATTTGATGGCGAGTGCGAGCGGCAATGCACTCTCTGTGTGTGTGCGCGTTGCAGGGAGAATAAAACGATTCGCGGGACTCCCGCAAAATAGAAATATCCATGAATAAAACATTTTAAAACTAATACATTTTTGCAGAAAAGCAACAAGAACTAAAACAAAATAGAAACGTTTTACAGGCCAGAGTTTCCTTTTAAAACACGTTTGCAGCGTTGAGCGATGTAGCCAATCACAGACATACGTGTTGATTTCTTCAACGCAAAGGCCAATCAGAAGCATTTAAGATAGACTCTCCTCACTGCTCAAAACCTCTATGCTCAAAACTGACTTTTTGTTCAAAGCTCTGTATGCTGACAAATCCTCTAATTGTAACAAACAAAGTTTATATATTATGAAAGATTCATTGTGCAGTCAGCTTAATTGATATTAACAGAGATGTGAGATCGCGATTAACTGATGTCAGCTTTTTAGGAATTATTAAGGGAGCGCACTTTGCGCGCATTCAGTCAAAATCCTTCAATCATATCATGCCCAACCATGCACGCAGCTGCTTGCTTTTATGTTATAACAGTGGTTTGTGTGTGCAAACTCTCTGTGCAGTGTTCATGTTGTCTGTGGTGAGTGGATGTAAATGATAATGAGCTTACGCTAGCTTAGGGGTGTGCGATATCACGATTTATGATCGTGGATTAAAATATATCCACCATCTGCTTTTGAAGAAATGTCGTAGTATCGTGCATTCTATCAGTTGCAGTTCTGGCGCCTCCGTCTCAGCATAGGCTACAACGCGACGTATATTCACATCAAATGTTAACGCAAAGGAGCGTGACAATGCAGTTCACATAAGTTCATTATTTGCATGTGCTTACAAGTCATTCACGTGTTGATGCGCGGTTCTAACGAGCGCTTTTCTGAGCGCGTACACCCGAAGCGCACGCGGACTAAGCCTGTCTAACAACAGCGATAGTTACTGAACGAAGTTATTTTTCTAGTCTTATCGCGCGAATACTGTCAAATACA
Organism: Siphateles boraxobius; assembly: GCF_051911475.1. Classification (NCBI taxonomy): domain Eukaryota; kingdom Metazoa; phylum Chordata; class Actinopteri; order Cypriniformes; family Leuciscidae; genus Siphateles; species Siphateles boraxobius. Next base: position 16,053 of record NW_027508795.1, read on the forward strand.
CACAGGGTTTACATAAAAAAAGTTGGTTATGTATAAAGTGAAACAAACAGATAAAATCTGCTTCCTAGCTAATGCCGTCAGTATTGTAGACAGTACTCGGCAGGTACTCAAGATGGCGGCAGTCAACTGGAAAAAGAGCGGATGACGTAAGAGGTCATGTGACTGATATTCATGTATAATCTTTCCATTCCACAAAAGGTTCTTTAAAATGTTCTTCACACTAAGAAAAATATGTTTTTTTTTAAGAAATGATCTCTGAAAGGTTCTCTTGGGAACCAAAAATGGTTCTTCCATCGCATCACTGCAAAGAAAAACCCTTTAGGAGCCTTTGTTTTTCAGAGTGTGTGTGCAAGGACACAATCAGTGCCTGTGTGTAAGCGTGATGTTGAAGGTGTGTCTTTAAACTGTCGTCGTGGGTCGTCGAACAGCGCTCACCCAATGCAAACCTCCTCTATCAAGTTAACAAAGCGTGCAAGAGGCATCAGAAAAAAACAGGGAACTAGAAATCAAGGCGGCCAAACTGTCTTTGTTTTGTTTACATTTGACACTGTTGCCATGGCAACAGGTTGGCATGGGTGGCATTTGTGCCTTAAATCAGATTAGTGGAAATGAGAGCTGCTGGTTTCACCAACGCTGCCTGTAATGACTGTGTAATCAGAACAAGATTAAACCCGTACTTAACGTCCCGTCCCGACACACAACTTCACGAACGCGTAACAACTGTTTCAACAGATCCACAGAAGAGCTGAAGACACTGAAAGTATCTCTTGTGGATGACGGTAAATAATTCAGATGCTGCATTCTGTCTTATTAAAGTCCATCCACGTAATATAATAAAGTGACTCGTCTCCTCATGTGTGGCTTAATGTACAAATCTCACGGTTACAAATAGCAAAACAGTGTATTTAGAATATTATAATATTATTTGTATCTGTTAAATCCCCCAATGCAATATTCTACAGTGAGCTGCTCTTTTATAACCAAAATAATCTTTAAAAATACATGAAAAAGTATTAAAAAAATGAAAACATATCATTCAAGCCAGGTTATGAAGCAATAGATGGAAAAGAACATGAAGATGTACTACATTTTTGAGCATGTAGTAACAGTAGTAATATGAGTAGTAATGTCATGGTGTTTTATGGTTTCTGGCATTGCAATCATTCATTCAGTATCATTTTATTCAGCAAAATGCATTAAATTGATCAAAAGTGCTACAGTAATGTGGACAAAAATATGTATCGTGACCACAAATTAAGGATTCGTTCCCTTGAGTTATTAATTCATTCCCTCATTTTGCCTGAACTAAAACACTGGAAATGGCAGCGCCCTAATTATTACTATTATTTGTTCCCTAATTATTACAACATGGCCAGGATTTAGTAAAACGATGGGATGAATTATTATATTGTGCCTACAGTCACTGCCAACTACACGATTTCCCTTTAGCTTGTTACACAAAAGATGCCATTTGACTTCTGAAAACAACAATGCATGTTAGCAGCAAATGTGCAACGCTTGCATCCGTTGTCTGCGAAATCAAGAAAATAAGACATCACTGGCTCAGACACGACTGGTTTGCCGAGGTCCAGTTATCCTCTGCTATTTCCAGAAGTGCTTCTACAGTCGTGCTAGTGCAAGGAACCCATTTAAAGGTATGCAATATTATGAACTTAATTACATTGCATGTAGATGTCAAACAACATGCACGTTTTGAAGTACTCAAAAGTTGAAATGTGTCAACTAGTGGTGCCAAATGGTATTGCAAAACTAATGACCAGTTTCAAATAGATAGTCCCGCCCCCAAAATCATACTATATATTGGAAATGTGAAAAATGGAAATTTCCATTTTTTGGATGAACTGTTCCTCTATTGCTGATAATACACTTTAACAAGAGCAAATATAATGTACTCAATTGCTTATATACAATTTGACCCAAAAAACTAGCACTTAGAATCATAATGACTGGTTGAAAAAATATATATACTGTATATATATATATCTGACAAAGTAGTCTTTAATAATGTCTAAATATATACCCAAATGCAAAACCTAATAAGCAAATTATTATGTGTGAAAACAATGTTCCCAGCAATTAGGAGATACAGCCATGTTTAATTTTTTTATTTTTCCGGCTTGAGCGAAGCTTCTAACGGTGATGCAATGACTTTATCAGTCTGCAATTGGCTGTTTTATTTAGGAGGCGGGGCTTATTCCGCCATATTGCGTGTTGCACTCTATGATATGCTGTCTTTGCATATCTAGTGTTTGTCATCAACAGCTTGCAGTTCCATTTCAATACACTAGTAAATACACACTTTAACATGATTTACAATGTGTTGCTGCTGCTGCAGAAATTATGTTTTTTTGTTTAAAACAAAAATTCCAGTTCCATCGTCTGGATAAAATGGGTTTTAGAATGGGTTTTTGGTTAAACGCCTGAAATAAGGTCTTTGGTTAACACAAGCACATTTATTTTCATGCATTATTCAACAAACATAAAATAAATCAGTAATAGTGGCTAAAAGGGACTACAGAGGCTGAGGCTTTCACAGCCTCATGCCGTTTATAATCCAACTTTTAGGGAAAAACTCAAACTTTATTCTTTTTTTATAAAGTATGAAAGGAGTTATCTGAAGCTTTTGTTTATAGCCTAATGTTAGCTTTTGACTTTTGCAGATTATATTTAGGCTTTGAAATTCACACGTTGATGAACAAAAACGTGTAAGAATCATATTGTTGGAGCTTATTGAGCTTATTTTATGTTGGATTTTTAGGGAGGGAACGTGCAAGGTGAAGCTAACTTCTGGATTAGCCTATAAAAACAAAATCACTTCAGCGCTAGTGAAAACAGCGTTCTGGACGGTTAAATGATCTTAACCGAACGCAGGGAATTAGCAGCTTCCAAATGAACTAACTTTTAAACAAAGCACGTTTGGTGAGAAACTAGGACAGTCACAAGGTCTTCTGTCTCTCCAGACTCAGGAAAACTGCAGTCGTAACTTTCATCCGAGTTACTTTTGACTGGGGCTAAAGGCTGAAGGCTAAAGGCTACTGGGAAGTTTATCCACACTGTCGTGGCAGATGGTCCACGTAGATGTCTGGCCTCAAGGGCAAATACAGCTGATTAATTATCCACTGCAGACTGTGTCATTAATCATAACCACTAGAGTTAATATCATCCTGCGCTGTCCTGTAATTACACCGGGAATTCACACTTGGATCTTAGGAAACATGGGATTTATTCTCCAAGCTGCCATCATCAAAAAACCCTTGTACTCTGCAAATCAACAATCCAGGTGTCTTTATTAAGAGGATAGAGCGGTATTAAACTCCTTCCCCCAGATTCAACAAGAAAACGTTGTTGTTTAAAGTCTTTAAAAAGTGCCACTTTCTATTTTTTGATACATGCTACCAAAAGCTGCTTGATGTATTGAAATAAAATCGATATTGCGATATAGCTTATTGCATAAATAAATATATGCTCTAAAGGTTTCAGAGTGAAGCGTGTCATTTACACATTTATGATGATGAGCTGCGTGTGTGTTTAAATAAACACAGCGCTAAGCTTCACTCTGAAACCTGCAGTGCATATTTATACTTGCCGGCAACCCGTCAAAATAAAAGCTCGGTAGTTTCCCCATTTAAAAATAAAGAAATTTAGATGATATTATTAGTAATGTGATTTTTAAAATAAATTTCATTACTAATTTTTTTTATTTGTATTACAATATATTTTTATTTCATTACTGGATGAATCAGTGTTTTTTGAACAAATCTATTGAATGAATGATTCAATGACTCACTCATAAATACTTCACTTGTTTCATTACTGGATGAATCAGTGTTTTTTGAACAAATCTATTGAATGAATGATTCAATGACTCACTCATAAATACTTCACTTGTTTCATTACTGGATGAATCAGCATTTTTGAACAAATCTATTGAATGAATGATTCAATGAATCACTCATGATAGGCTTGTTCGACTTGAACCGGCATTGCACAGGCCGATTTGTTTATGACATCACAGTACCGCGAGAGCGATTAGCGAGGAGACGGCTCTGTGTGCTTTTGAATCGCTCTCACGGTACTTTGATGTCATAAACCGATCGGCCTGTGCAGTCCCGGTTCAAGTCGAACAAGCCTAAAGACTTCACTTGAATGAATCAGTGTTTTTGAACAAATCATTGGAACGATTCATTGACAAATACATTTTTCGAAGTCACTTGTCGCCATCTACTGGTGTAACGATGTAACTGATACAAAGTTTTAAGCGTCAAGTTACTTTTAAAAAATTATTTACTTTATTTTAATCGCTACCATAGACATCAGTGTTTATATCCCAACTATCCCAATACTTTTGTTAAAATCTGAATTACTGTAACAGAAATAATGAACCCATGCAGCCCTATGAAACAACGGTGCGCTCCAGCACTCCTGCTTTTCCTTTTTCCATGAGAAGCACAGCACGGTCCTGCCTTTGAGATTTCCCGTCCTTATTAAAAGCGGAAAAGGAAGGGTCAGGGAATCAGTGACCCAGGCAGCGGCGGGTGCCGAGTCACTGAGACGCTCTAATGATCTCACTAGGCTCGACACTGGCGCCGGTTAACCAGCTATCACAATCAGGAGCGTGTCTCTGTGCGCATGCACACGTCTGGGTGTCGCTTCCCGAAATAGGTGTGTGTGTTTTGTTTGTTTGTGGCTGGACAGGACAGGTTGACCCTGACCGTCTGCTCGACCCCTAGATGCTGCTCTCCTGAATAAACCATCATCTGCCTGCATGTTCTTTTGCTCAACATGTTGTTAATGTGCAACCAGTGCAGGTTTAACTGGACACATTTAATGAGACAAAAAGCTGAAACTATAGGACAAACAAGTTGATTTAAACTGCATTGTGGACAACACATATCTGTGACATACTGAGATGGATCATTTCAGCAGTGTTGTGCCTGAACTCGTTCATATTTTGGGCGAACGTGAACTGAACGTACTGTATTACTGCCTGATGAACGTTACTGTGAACTCGTTCATTCTGGTGTCTGTGAGTGTGAACGGCAGCTCTCTCAGTTTGACTTCGGAGTGCCAGATTTCTACAAAGCCTTCAAGGCGAAAACCCGGATAAAACACACCGTAAACAAAAAGCAACACAAAAAGCATCAAGGAGGCGTCGTATGATCATTTAAACGAGTTTTATGACAAGGTCTGTGAGGATGGGAAAAATCTTACAATTCTGTTCAAACTTCGCCCACCGATAAAATAAGTGCTGAAAAATAATAGTTCGCAGCAACATATGGACAAAAAGAACTATGAACTAGTTCAAAATTTTAAAGTATGAACTATGAACCGAACTAGTTCATTTTAAAATTTGTGAACTGAACTTTGTTGGGAAAGTTCACTTTCTACATGAACTAGTTCACTGTATTTCAGCACATATACAACATGAATCATTGTTTGCAATCTATTTTACTTTCCAAGTAAATTTTAACGGTAAAAGACTAGAAATGCTACAGTGAAAAACTGTTAATTGGTTAACAGAAAGTACTATATACGGTGAATAACTGTGTTAGATCTAACTGTACATTTAATGTACTTTTACAGTAAAATACCGTTAAATTTAGTTCCCTTTCGAGAACGTTCACTTCGTATTGCGTATCTATACGCTGTGGGAAAACTCCTTTTCTCGAGAATATTGAAGCCATTATTTTAAAAAGCAGTGCAGCTGCACGAACCTATGGCGATGCGGCTGAGACGCGCGGACCAATCGGGTCGCTTCAGAACCCGCCAGAATGGGAAAACGACGAGAAATACGTGCGTCAATGAATCACCTAAAATAAGACCTTGAATCTTGCACTGAGAACAAAAATAGTCTTTTGATTTGACGTTGACTCCAATAAAGTACTGCTGCTTGTGTGTCTTATCAGTTACATTTTGATATAATCCACCCTCATGTATGCATCAAAACCAACTGTCTTCACTTAAATCTGCCATTTTATTCGATTAGAATGAAATGAGAGATGCAAGCAAATCTTCTGTAATCCATCATGAAGCTCCCTAGAGGAAACATGAAGTCCATTACAGTAAGGTAACTGAGGCAAACTGGATATAATATGCATCTTGTAGATGTGAGGAATCAGAAGAAGAGGCTGGAAAGGTTCGGCTCACACAGGATGCGTTGTGTCGTTTTAGGATCGTCTTTATCAGGCTATCGTGACTGTCATTGTGTTCGCGTGTGTTAGAGACCGTCGGGAAGCTAAAAATAAATGAAGCTGGAGTTGAAAGACATTCTCATAAATAAGAAAAGAGCATGGGGATGAATTTGCGCTGTCTGGATCTGAAAGAGCTGTGTGTGTGTGTGTGTGTGTGTGTGTGTGTGTGTGTGTGTGTGTGTGTGTGTGTGTGTGTGTGTGTGTGTGTGTGTGTGTGTGTGTGTGTGTGTGTGTGT
>NW_027508795.1:27500-247500 GCF_051911475.1 Siphateles boraxobius
AAGGGGAATCACTTTTTTTTCTCTTTTTTCATCAAACCGCAGTTTTTTCAAGTACCCGCAATTTCATCGCATAAAATTGCATAAATATCCCGCATATTCCGTCGCATTTTTCCATCGCATTCCACCGCAACAATCACAAAAAAACTCCGCATTTTTCTGGAAAGACTGACTTATAATGAGGAGGATGTTTAAAACAATGAAACTTGCAGGATGAAACTTTTATATGTCAGAAGATCCAGACAAATTTGATTTCTCATGTCATTAACTAAAGTGACAATCTAAACGTCAGTCTGTTCCTCACACAGAAGTCCTGTTGATAGCTTTTATGATACTTCTATGGCAGATTTGGTGTTGTTGTGGAGCTTGACAGCAACAATCACTGCAAACTGCTTTTGTTCAGAAACAAGCTGCAAACAAAGTCTTCAAAATCATCCCTTTGTGTTTCACAGTAAAGAATGACAGTAAATGGGTTTAAAACAGCATGAGGATAAAAACACCTAAAAGTGTAAATATTGACAGAATTTAATTTTTTTTTAGGTGAAATACAACTTTAAATTCATATATTTCACTAAAAAAATCTAACAGACACTATCAAAGACGTCCCAGCGCTCATCTGTGATTCCCAGATCCCTCATTTGTTGGACGGGTTCAAAGGAAGCTTCATTAAACATTTACAGCAGCTCTGCGTGTCTGTCTCTGACCCGAGGTTAATTTATCTAATTACTGCACAAAGCATTCGCATTCACAGCCCGTTTCTCCACACCGATTCATCACTCCTTCACTTGCCCTTCGTTCCCTCCCTTACATGAATTTAGCACAGATCTATAGCATCAATTTCACATTATAGAAATGGTGTTAAGTGATGAGCAGGACGGGGAAATGCAATAGTCTGCAACCTTTAAATCAGAATGATTTCTGAAGGATCATGTGACACTGAAGACTGGAGTAAAGATGATGAATATTCAGCTTTGATAAATTACAGTTTAAAATATTCACATAGAAAATAGCTGTTTTAAACTTTAATATTACTTACTGATCAATTACTGATCTTAATTACTTTTCTGATAAGGTAAATACAGTCTTGGTAAGCATAAGAGAGTTCTTTTAATAATATTTAAAGGGATAGTTCACGCTAAAATGAAACGTAAATCATCATTTACTCACCCTGGTGTTGTTCAAAAGCCGTATACGGCCTTCTTTCTTTTTTGAATAATATCACATTACATAATACATCATTACATTTTGGTTTGTTTTTCATCAAACCCCATCATATACCTGCAGAATATATATGACACGTTTAACATCGGATCATTCTGAGAAACTTTTGCATTTATTTTTAAAGCTTGATGCTGGTCTCTATTCATGGTCATTAAATGGACGAATGTGAGCGGGACGTTTTTTTGTGGTCCGAAAAACAAAGGCGTACAGCATTAGAACAACACCAGAGTGAGTAAATTATGACAATTTTCATTTTACCGTGAACTATCCTTTTAAATAATAATACAAAACACAACTGTATCTGTGTAAGGTTATATCCAATTTTACCACACCTAAAAAAACTATAAGAATGAGAACATATCTTCAGCTCTAAAGCCTCAAATAATAAACGAGTGCTCACAAAATACAAGTGCCTTGTCGTCATAACATCAGTTTTTGCTTGAAATAATTTTTTTTGTGGTAATCAACATAATGCCACAAATATGGAAGCTTGTTTAAGCCACAGAACAAAACATTTTAAAAGATAATTGTGATTTTATTTCTCAGAATTGCGAGATATAAAGTCAGAATTGCGAGATATAAAGTCAGAATTGCGAGATATAAAGTCAGAATTGCGTGAAATAAAGTCGCAATTGCGTGATATAAAGTCAGAATTGCGAGAGAAAAAACTCCGACTTTATATCACACAATTGCAACTTTATATCTCGCAATTCTGACATATTTTCTCAGAATTGTGAGATATAAACTTGAAATTGCAAGTTATTAAGTCCAATTCTATGGGGAAAAAAAGACTGACTTTTTCCCTCAGAATAGTTTATATCTCACAATTCTGACTTTATATCACGCAATTCTGACTTAATATCTCACAATTCTGACTTTATATCTCACAATTCTGACTTTATATCTCACAATTCTGACTTTATATCTCGCAATTCTGACTTTATAACACGCAATTCTGACTTTATATCTCACAATTCTGACTTTATATCTCACAATTCTGACTTTATATCTCACAATTCTGACTTTATAACACGCAATTCTGACTTAATATCTCACAATTCTGACTTTATATCTCGCAATTCTGACTTTATAACACGCAATTCTGACTTAATATCTCACAATTCTGACTTTATATCACGCAATTCTGACTTAATGTCTCACAATTCTGACTTTATATCACGTAATTCTGACTTTATAACACGCAATTCTGACTTATCTCACAATTCTGACTTTATATCACGCAATTCTGACTTAATATCTCACAATTCTGACTTTATATCACGTAATTCTGACTTTATATCTCGCAATTCTGACTTAATATCTCACAATTCTGACTTTATATCACGCAATTCTGACTTTATATCTCACAATTCTGACTTTATATCTCACAATTCTGACTTTATATCACGCAATTCTGACTTTATATCTCACAATTCTGACTTTATATCTCACAATTCTGACTTTATATCACGCAATTCTGACTTTATATCTCGCAATTCTGGCTTTATATCTCGCAATTCTGACTTTATAACACGCAATTCTGACTTTATAACACGCAATTCTGACTTTATATCACGCAATTCTGACTTTATAACACGCAATTCTAACTTTATAACACACAATTCTAACTTTATATCTCACAATTCTGACTTTATAACACGCAATTCTGACTTTATATCTCGCAATTCTGACTTTATATCTCGCAATTCTGACTTTATAACACGCAATTCTGACTTTATATCTCGCAATTCTGACTTTATAACACGCAATTCTGACTTTATAACACGCAATTCTGACTTTATATCTCGCAATTCTGACTTTATATCTCGCAATTCTGACTTTATAACACACAATTCTGACGTTATATCTCGCAATTCTGACTTTATAACACGCAATTCTGACTTTATATCTCGCAATTCTGACTTTATATCTCGCAATTCTGACTTTATAACACGCAATTCTGACTTTACATCTCGCAATTCTGACTTTATATCTCGCAATTCTGACTTTATATCTCATAATTCTGACTTTATATCACGCAATTGTGACTTTATATCTCACAATTCTGACTTTATAACACGCAATTCTGACTTTATATCTCATAATTCTGACTTTATATCACGCAATTGTGACTTTATATCTTGCAATTCTGACTTTATATCTCGCAATTGTGACTTTATATCTCACAATTCTGACTTCATAACACCCAATTCTGACTTTATATCTCATAATTCTGACTTTATATCACGCAATTGTGACTTTATATCTCGCAATTCTGACTTTATATCACGCAATTGTGACTTTATATCTCGCAATTCTGACTTTATATCACGCAATTCTGACTTTATATCGCGCAATTCTGACTTTATATCGCGCAATTCTGACTTTATATCGCGCAATTCTGACTTTATATCGCGCAATTCTGACTTTATATCTCGCAATTCTGACTTTATATCGCGCAATTCTGACTTTATATCGCGCAATTCTGACTTTATATCGCGCAATTCTGACTTTATATCGCGCAATTCTGACTTTATATCGCGCAATTCTGACTTTATATCTCGCAATTCTGACTTTATATCGCGCAATTCTGACTTTATATCTCGCAATTCTGACTTTATATCACGCAATTCTGACTTTATATCTCCCAATTGCGTATTATAAAGTTATAATTGCAATATATATCATAATTCTGACTTTATATCGCGCAATTCTGACTTTATATCGCGCAATTCTGACTTTATATCGCGCAATTCTGACTTTATATCGCGCAATTCTGACTTTATATCACGCAATTCTGACTTTATATCACGCAATTCTGACTTTATATCTCCCAATTGCGTATTATAAAGTTATAATTGCAATATATATCATAATTCTGACTTTACAACACGCAATTGCTACTTTATATCTCGCAATTGTGAGAAATAAAGTCAGAATTGTGAGATAAAAAGTCGCAATTACCTTTTTTATTTTTCATTCTGTGGCGGAAACAAGCTTCCATAACAAATGTCGATTGAACCCATAATATTATTTAAAAATGAATATTTCATTAAAAAAACATTTTTGCCTGCAGTCTTCTTATCAACCAAAGCAGACGCCAACTAAAGAAAGGATCTTTCTCTCTCAGAGGATGAGATGCTCTGACAGAGATCCTCGCTGTGAAACGTGAGTCGGACTATCTCTGCTTCCTGAAAGAGATCCGCTGGACTGGACTGATAATTACACAGAAGGCATTCGACTGAACTTCAGCCGGCCGGTGGTCAAACATCTCATTTACCTTCATTACATCCAGACCAAACCCTCTTCAAATCAAATCTCAGACTGCTAATGATGATTATTGAAAAATATTGAAATAAATGGTTGCACTTGTACACATCAGCTAACATAAACGAAACAAACTATTATTTAGAGCATTTTTTTTGCTTTTGGCTTGCTTATGGGGACATTACCTTTAATATTCAGCAATGTTATTGATCTGCCTGCATTGACAGCATTATATGAGAACTGAACTGAGCTGGACGATGATATATATATATATATATATATATATTGATGAACTAAATTAATAACTTTTTTACAACAAAAATGAAACATCCCTGAACTTACTCAAGCTGGACAGTGACGCTATTTCCTTCTAGAAACAAACTTTGTTGCATTATTTTCTCTGTAAAGCTGCTTTGAAACAATCTGTATTGTAAAAAGCGCAATAGAAATAAAGGAGACTTGACTAGACAAACTATTGAGAGTGTAAAAATTGCATCCACAACACAAGGCCAGAAGTGAAGACTAGTTGCCCAACAGTGGAGGATTAATGTTTCACTGAGGACAATCATGAACTTCTCGACACAAGAACGTCTCGATCGATCATCGGAGAGTCACAGAAACTGGAGAACAGCGTGTTTATCGGCTCGTGTGACGGTCCGAAGGGTGACGGAGGGATCGGTAAGGTCATCGCTGGACTAAAGCTTGTTCTGTTCTCTCTGTCAGTCCCTGGATGAACCGTACACATGCATAATTCAGCACACAACAAACAGACAAGCAAAGACATGCAAATATTGATTGCACTGTCCTGTAGTGTATATAACACACTCACTCACTGACTAACATCACAGCAGAGGAAGGGTTAATACAGTCAACTGAAGCTTAAACTAATACCATAGAAATATATAAATATATACATAAAATACACTTCAACTTAAATCAAATGTTTATATTAATAAAACAAATCTTTAGTTTACTTTATGTAGTAAAATAACTCAAACTAAAACATTTAACATTTTAAAAAAAAACTAAAACTTATCAAAAGGAGAAAAACAAAAAATTACTAAAGCTTAAATGAAAAAGGAAAAATCCAGAAGTAAAAATTAATTCAAAATATTAATAAAACTATAACAGTATCTGAATGACACTAAAATATCACTCAGAAATGCCACCAAAAATTACAGAAATGCCCCATATCAATACAATGCGAAGGTTATGAGGTTATAATATCTTGTAATATGTAAAGATATACTTTATACCTTGTTGTTTTGATTTTGAATATTAACAGGCAATTTCAATTAAACTATTGAACATAAACGGACGATATGTTGTGCGTTTTTATATGATTACAGTAAAACAGGTCAAAATGACAAACAAAGTGTGTATTTTTAATGTTATATACACACACACACACACACACACACACACACACACACACACACGCTCGCGCGTTTACTCAGCAAAGTTCCATTAAATTGTAATTAAAAAAATGACAGTAAGCCCTTTTGCATTCTTACGACAAAAATGTATTTCTAATAAATGCTGTTTATCTGATCTTCATATTCAATAATGTATCACGGTTTCCACAAAAATATGAAGCAGCACAACTGTTTTCAACACTTATAATAATCATACAATTTGTCTTGATCATCTTATTAGAAAGATATTGGAAGATGTTTCTAGTAAAAGAAAGCTGTTGTCAATGTTTTTTTCTTTTCTATTATTGGCTGTCATAGTTGCCCAATCACACGCGGCAGGTTTGCACAAAGATTGTGTAAGGTTTATTTTAAAAAAGCGCCGTTCTTTTGAGCCTTATTTTGTGTCAAAGAATTCTGAAAAATTGTATCACGGTTTGCACAAAAATGATGATAAAATGTTTATTATTTATATTATAGTGATTTCTGAAGGATCATGTGACACTGAAGACTGGAGTAATGATGCTGAAAATTCAGCTTTGATCACAGGAATAAATTACACTTTACTATATATTCACATAGAAAACAGCTGTTTTGCATAATAATAATATTTCCCAATTCTATTGCATTAATGTTGATCAAATAAAGAAACTTTTGAACGGTACTACTTTTGAATCAATATTTCACGTTCATCTTTTTGTTTTACTCCATAAGCAGCCATTTAATAAGGAAGTTTTTATGAGTCAAATTTTTACTTCAAGATCAACACATGGATGCATTTCTACACGTCTAAGGCCTCGTTCACACTGCAGGTGCTTAAGGCTCAATTTCCGTTTTTTTTGAAAAAATCTGATTTTTTTGCAAGGGCCGTTCACATTTCGAATTAAATGCAAACTTTTGTGATCTCCTGTGTGAACGTGAACGTGAAATGACCCAGAAGTGACCCGCATGCGCAGAAGAGTACTCAACGGTCAACGACGTCACTCGTTGTTTGTGGAAGTAGCTAAACATGGCCTGAATAGAGCTGTCCCCCCAAATATTTTAATTAAATCAGAAACCTCGCTTCCCTTCCATTGACTGGTCTCAGCATCGTCCGCCATAGTTGTTGTTTATCTTCTCATTCCCGCCTATTCAACGCAGAATTATGACGTTTGTCGCATATCAATGACGTGCGGGTCGGGTACATGTGACCTGGCCGTTCAGATTGAAGTCGCACTTCAAAAGATCGGATGCATATCGGATTTGGACCACATACCCAAGTGGCCTGGGTCGCATTTGAAAAGATCGGATCTGTGTCGTTCAGACTGTCATGAAAAGATCAGATACAGGTCGCATAGGGGCAAAAAAATCGGAATTGGGTCGTTTCAGCCTGCAGTGTGAACGTATCCTAACATCCATCAAACTATTCCACCAGTTTCCAAGCCGGACGCTGACCTCACAGACCATCACAGCTTCAGGTTACACACGTCTCAGACCGACAGGTGTAAAAGCAGCACTAGAAGCGGGGAGCGAGATCTGAAGGAATGCATTCGCACCGGTACGCCATAATCCGCTGGGGTCAGCGAGAGGTCGTCGGGTTTAATGAGGAATGATGGGAACACGGGGGTCTTGCCGGGTGGAATATAATGACGAGATCCCAGTTTTCAGATCCAACGGAGAACCGGCTGCTTCAACACCCGGAGAGACGAAACTCAAAACCCCAGCAGAACGCAGACCAACGTTTCTAATCGCATTTTGATTTCACTTGCACTCCTAATGAGCTGCGCTCGACGAAGCCATTTTCTGTGATTCTGCACGAGCACAAAAACAGAGGCGAATGACGAATCATGCCAAGTAAAGCCTGGTTAACACTCTCCCCGGCCAGAACTGCGGGCGGGTAATTAGTTTAACAGCGGGTGGGATTAAAAAGCGAGCTTCCAGCCGAGGTCTTCGGTTAGAGACTCTCACAGGGGAGTCCGGCAGAGGAACACGCCGGTTTATGAAGCATGGCCAATTTTTGAGTACGGGATCAGAGCCTCGCTAAGCGACCCGGTGCAAACAGAAAAAGCTTTTCCATTATTAAATTCCATGATGCATTCGATTATCATTGTCAGATCAACATATAAAGGCAATAATATATTGCAATACAAAAAATGCAATAATATGTATCGTGGATAGTGACCTGAATGTGTACAGGTGAAAGTCGAAAAAAAAATTATATCGTGCAAAAGTTATAATTTTGATGATTATGGCTTACAGATTATGAAAACCACAAATTCAAAATCTCAGAAAATTAGATTTTTACATGAAATCAATAAAAAAAAGGATTTTAAATACAGAAATGTCGGCCCTCTGAAAAGTATAATCATGCATATGTATACAGTTATATATACTAAATATATTATTTTCACCTTTTAATTTGAATTACTGAAATACATGAACTGTTGCACGATATTCTCATTTTCCGAGTTTCACCTGTATATGTGTATTGTTCACCAAAAATAAAAATTACTGTGTGAGAAAAAATTCGAGTTTTTTGGTGATCAAACTACTACTTGAATATAATGTATAATAATGCAATGGGGAAATATTTGTGGGTCCTGATAATGCCACATGTAAAAAGTGGCCTACATTATTTTAAATATATCTAGTCAATAAAATAGTGCAAGAATATTAGTCTAAAATAATTCAGTATTTCCAGCTTCATGAATATGTTTATTCTGGTGTGTCTATTGTCCTGTGCATTGGGTTTCCAGCACCAAGTCCAAGCCGATTCATTTACACACACAATGTTATAAAAACCTGTCATCAAGTCTATCGCAATAATATCGTATCGTGAGTTCAGTTTCATGATATATATCGAATCGGGACATGAGGGTATCGTTACACCCCTAGAAGTTAAAAAAATGTTCCATCTGCAAAAGAACGAGAGATTGTATCGTGAGGAAGAGTGTTTTCTGGCGATGTTCAGACAGGTTTAGGAGACGTACCCAAGTGGCCAAAAGTGCCAGACAAACTCTGGAAATGTGCAACCTGATCTCCAGCAATCACCAGCTTTGCCATCAAGTGGACAAAGACCAAGACAAGTCCAGGCAAACGCCAATAAAACTCCAGCTGTGAGGAGAAACAGCTTATCAGAGACAAGCTAGACACACACAAAAAAGACTATGCATGCAATTCAACCTCCGAATAAGATTCTTAAAGGAATAGTTCATCCAAAAAGAGAAGAAAGAAAAAAATGCTATTGATCATTGTTGTTATTGTTAACTAAAACTATAACTGGTTTTGTTAATTGAAATAAAGCTGAGATAAAATCAAATCAAATATAAAAATATAAGATGAAAACTAGGAAACTTGGCAGCTAATTGCAGTTTAATTTGAAGTACTAAAATGACTAAAGCTAAAAATAAAAATGAGGCTTTTATGTACACTCAAAAAAATGGTTTTGTGGCACTGTTCTTTTTACCCAAATATGTTTTGTTAAAGTAACACACATATATTTCTTTTACCACCAAAACACTATTGTATTGCATTTAATTAACTTAACCTGTATAATTTTCCACTTTACTTAATTATCAACCGTTAAACTAATTTAAAGGGTTTAATTTCGCAAAAATGTCATTAACATTAATACAAAATAATTTGCTTGTGTGGAACCACTGTCCATAATTGAATTAAGTTAGTTTAAAGAGTCATTTTTTTGAGTGTAGCTTCATTCATTTTAAATGAAAGAGTCATGGAATACTAAATGATGACTTTTTAATATGTATAAAAGTGCGACTGAAAAAGAATGCAGAAAAAAGTTTAAAATGTGAAGTTAAAAAAGGAAAAAGTATCAGTATATTAGATCCGTGCATTAAAGGTATAGCGGAGGATTTTCTTTTTCCGGGTGGGTAGCGTATACTATTGGTCCACCTAAGTGTCAATCATTCTGGTGATATGTTTACGTAAGGCCGTCGTACGTGCTCGTCCCCTTTGAAAACGGCTGAGGGTCGAAAGAGAAAAAATGTATACGAAGTGTATGATAAGAAGAGAAAGGCCGCAGAATATAGAAACAAGACCAGAGTGATTTTGGGTGAATATTTCACACGCTGGCGTGCGCTATAAGCACAGGTTGGGCTTCACACTGACGCCGCAGTCCCGAAGATTCTTCTAGACAGGTAAAGTTTGTCATGCTAATTGGAGAAATCCATTTAAAATCACTGCTAGTAAAAGTTAATGTAAGCTATGATTAGCGATGCTAGCCCTGGCACAAGTCATGCACCGCGTAGACACGGTAAACATCTCAATTTGTCTAAAGTAGCCTTAAGACCAAATGATAAATGGTATCACGCTGAAATATTCTAAAACCTTGTGTGCTCCTTTTCGATAATTACAATGTGTTCACCATAGTATTTATTACATTAATCCAACAAGCTACTTCTCCATTACATATCATGTCTTGAGTCCGCGGTCACTCAACACGTTTAATAGGCGTTCCCTCTCGGGAGCGAGTGTTGCGCATATGTGCATTTTTTTTTTAAATTCGGAAAGATCCTCCGCTAAACCTTTAATGCCTGGTTCAGATTACACGATTTTAGCCCGATTTTGGCTCAATCCGTTTGACGTAGGGTCTCGTGGGGATTCGTAAACGACAACGGGCGTCGGGACGCAAGATTCGATCGCATCATCTCGTATAGTGTGTCATAGTGGGCGACAACCTACGTCGCGTCTGCGATGCTTCACGACATCACGACAAAAAGACTAGCATGTTTAATTTTTTAAACGGTCGTCCACGACGGGTTCCGTCACATGTATGAGGTTGACCAATAGGAGCACAGAAGCTTTTCCGTACACAACTTTCAAAAATGGCGAAACGAAAGAGAGACGATGGTGCTACTAGGTGGAGTTATGACATGGAGGAAAGGTTCGTAAGAAAACAATATTTTACCTCAAGTTCTCTGTGGAGGATTGACAGCCAATACTGTCCTCTTCGAGCAATCCAGGAACGTGTCCATTGTCGGGTTTTCCTTCTTTTTTTACGTTTTCTGAACACAGGACAGCCAATACAACACTCACCGCCACATCCATTGTTTGTTTACGTTCGTTTCCGGAAGTCACTCGCTATAGTTTCGCCTTCTCAATGACATCACGTGCATCGTTAAAGACGGCACGCGATGACTGGTCAGGAAGCAATGTGTAGTCTGACATGTTTCTTGTCCACGACACGACAAGATTTTAGGAGTCAAAATCGCGTAATCTGACACAGTGACTATCGTAAAAGACAAAAAAATCGTGTAATCTGAACCAGGCATAAGTCTTAAAGTGACTAATAAACCTGCCGCTGTCACTTTTAGACCGAATGCACGGACCCAATATACCAATACACATCCTTTTTTCCTATAAAACAGCACGTAATTGAAAAATTGAAAAAATTTAATTGAAATTTTTTTCGCATCATCTTGCCCTTGAATGTTTTAAAAACGCTTGAATGTTTAAACTGACAGGACCAAAAATGATAAACTTTAGCTCTATGTTCATTAAACTTCGCAATTAATCCGAGAATCATGCGTGTTTGGATCAACAATGATCCCTTTACATGACATCATGATATCGATGCTAGAAAGAAATATCGCGTAGCCGTAATTCTGACTCAAAAGATTCGAATAACAAGGGTGATTCAATATCAGCATTGAGCCAAATTTATCATGCCTTCAGGCTCATGGTAACCGATTAGTAATTAAAGCGTATAATTGCATTTGGAACGTAAAGTCATTTTTTAACTTGACAATAACCAAGGCGACTATTCAGAGGCACTAATAATGTAGTATTTGATTAAAATTCAAAATGGTCTAATAGCATAATGGTATTCATTTCTAAATCTTAATACTTCTCTCAGCAGGAGACAAGGAAGAGCTCGAGGCGGGATCATTATCAAATATTTTTGGAAGCATATTTCTAATGCATCACGGATACTGAGTCAAAAAGAATGACAATCCTCTTACAGAATCGGCAGCTGTAGTTGCAGATTAATGGCTGGGATTTGCTCTATGCCGGTCGCTCTACGTAATTCTCAAAACACATTTCATCGGACAAGTAGGAAAAAAATTGCAAATACCTCGTCTTACCAAGGAAGCAAGTCATCACTGGCTGTTCGGTCACGCGCAGGACAAGCCGACGCGCACTGGAAATATGATCTCAGCATTCCTTGTCATATATATATATCACCTACACAGCGTTTGCCAAGGTCTACAGATACATCAAGCTGTCAGAACACCTGGAGCACTCGGAGAACAAACGGCAGCGGCCTAAAGCTCAAAGACCAGGACTATATACACTGGGTTTGAGGAATGGGTGTAGGAAACATACACAGCCTAAAAGCTCATCTAGAACTGGTTTGCTTTAAACCATACAAGCCAACAGTGGCGTAAATGAACTTACAATGCAATATTTCCTACTTGGATTTGATTTTCAGGGACATTTTTATTTTTATGTGGGGCTGCACGGTTTGGGGAAAAACATCTAATTGGAATGTTTCTGATAAAAATTGCACTTTCGATTTAAAATGGGATTTTTATTAAAAATCCGGGTTTTGGTAAAAAAAAAAAAAAATCACATTATTATTAATTATTATTATTGCTAAATAAATAAATATAATACTAAAATGACATATTATGTGTGTGTGTGTGTGTGTATATATATATATATATATATATATATATATACACACACACACACACACACCTTTATTTATTATTCATTTTATCTATTATTTATTATAATGTTTTTTTAGTATTATTTATTATTGTTGTTATTAATAAATAAAATACTAAAAACTAAAATTAAACCGCAAAAATCTATAAAATAAATATAATATAAAAAATATATAATAAATATAAATTATAATATTAAAAAAATATATAGTAAATATAAATAAAATATATTATATATACATTTTTTATTATATATATATATATATATATATACACCTTTATTGTTTATTTATCTATTATTTATTATATTTATTTTTTATTATTATTTTTTATTAATAAATAAAATACTAAAAACAGAAATCTTACTATTTTATTAAAAACTTTTAAAAAAAATATAACAATTAAATATTATATATACACACACTCACACACACACATTAAATTTCATACTAAAAATATATTACACATAAATTTCAGATGCACACAGCTGATGAACGTTCCCTCGTCATTAATGTGCATCAGCTAAACACACAACAGTTCCATTAGTCGGAGTCTGCAGTCGGTAATCCGGGTTTTTTGAGGGTCTGCTTGTTCACCAATCATCCATTTATCCTCCTACGCACGCATATGGGAAATGTTGATTCAGCTTAATACATTAAACAAGGTGAAGAGCTCTGAATATTCAAATGGATTTACTCATGCACTGAGAGAAGGAAACACATGCATAATGCACAGGCTGTATTGACATAAGTCGGGTCAAACATTTTTAGTTTACACAACCTGATCATTTCACTTCATCTCTTCTCATACTTCAAAATGCTTGTGATAGCATAGGTGAGGCATGAGTTACCATGGACAGTGCTTCAGAAACAGTTCAGAGGCATCACATTTTAAACTTTTTCGTCGCAGTCTAATTCAGTCAAGCTTTCTTGCATATTAAAAAGTCATTTTATACAACGGATAGGTCCTTGATTCTGATTGGTTGAGCCATTGTAAATGACTCAACAAACACATTACATCAGTGTTACTGCGCAACTGCCTTTTATGATTCTTTGTTGCTGCATGTGTTGCTTGGCATTACATGGCGGAGGAATACATGTGTTATAATAACGCTATATTTAATAAAAAAATGTATGGAGTAACCGTTTTATAAAAGCAATAAGCCCCTTGAAGCCGTGTTTTACAGGGAATTTAGAACAGCTCCGGGTTGTGCCTAAATTCACTGTAAATCATGGCTTCGCAGGGCTTATTGCTTTAATTTAGTATTTCATGACTATTTTTCACTGTCACTCTGATGCATACTTAATGCAAGCAGCCCAAGTAAAAGCAAAAGCTACCAGGCAAGTAAGAAAAATTAGGGATGCACGATATATCGGCCACCATATCGGTATCGGCCGATATATGTTCATTTTTAATCGGTATCGGTACGATCAGAAATTTTGTCGTTTATATTTAAGCCGATAAATAATGTATTATTTCCTTCAGCTGAAACACTTCAGATGTGCACTGTTCAACATGCTGATGTTGAATTGCCTCATTTGCCTGAAATATGATCAGAATCACTTCAAAAAAGGAAAATACAGTAAAGTGCAACATGTGCAGTCATATCGCTACATAAAATTATGAGAACATCATTATAAGTTTGTGCTTGGGACATGGCTTTTAATGTACACACACTTGATTTTATAATCAGGCTTTCAAAAATTATATAAAAATGTGGATTTAGATTTATCGGCCAATAATATATCGGTTATCGGCTTTCAAATATAAAAAATTATCGGTTATCAGTGTCAGCCAAAATTTTTGCAAAAAAATGCAAAAACTTCAGATGTCTCAATGCATAACAATGTGCAAGTTGCAAGGTACGTTATAGCAGACAATTAGCATGACACATTTATACTAATCGACCTGAATAAAAACACATCAGCTTTAATGGCACAGTCAACGTATTATAAATCCGAGGTTTCTCTGGTTGAAACATATTCACCAAGAATTTGCATCTGCATACTTGCTGTTTTTGCTATGACTATGATTGGCTGTCCAAAATGAGTCCAAAAGTTGCTAAATTTTGAATCTGCATGATGTAAACATGGGCGGTAATGTGTTAATTGGCTGAAAACGGAAACATTCGGCATGGCATTAAAAGCGTTTAGTATGTGAAGCACAACTGTTTGAAAAACATTGGAAAACGTCAGTAAGACCCGTCCTGCTTTCCAAGCCTTTTAACCTTGCCTTGTTCCGTTCCTCAGGAGACACAAGAACATCTGTTCACTCCCACAGTCTCTTTCCCTGCGCAAGAAACACGGCTATTAATCTGCATCGGGGAAAACACACCTCACTTTTTAGCAACCAGAAGCACAGTAAAGCAACTTCAGGAGCACTTCTGATTTCTGAAGGATCATGTGACACTGAAGACTGGAGTAATGATGCTGAAAATTCAGCTTTGATCACAGGAATACAGTATTCACAATATTACTGTATTTTAGGCATCTAATTGACCCCAAACCTTTGAATGGTAGAAGACTAGTGTGATAAAAATCACTTTCTAGCCTTGTATGTGGAAAGTAATATCAATTCAGTGCAGTAATGCATAAACAAAACCTCATTAACCAAGTAAAGTAGTCCTACTTCAAAAGAACTATTTAGACAACTTTTCAGCTCAAATAATAAATGAGTTTTACTGAATAATTCATGCAAAACAAAATACAGTCTACAGTTTACTTCCATTAAAAGTGTTACTTTAACTGGGAATAAAACAAAACAAAAGAAACTAGGTCACTATTAGATTCTGTATATTAAACTGACATTATTCCACAAACACTATAAAGCTTTTAAACATTTAACTCTACAAGACTATTTTTAATTAGTGTCCCATAAAACACTGCAGTGTAAAATACTGCTTGTTTCAGCAAACCTCCACTTGTTCCCATGCTAAAAACAGAGATTTATGAGTTATAAGACCCGTTCGTCAACGACACACACTGCTACCAAATGTTGATCACAGAATAAAGAGGCCATGTGGGAAGCTGGAACATTTAATGTGCCAAGGGAAAATATTTTATTGGGAAACATCTGTATGGTCTGTAATTAAACATGTTGACTAATATTCCCCTTCAAAAGCTGAAACCCCAGAAGAACCCTTCGTAAACCGAGGCTCTGACCACATCAGACAGAATCCAGAGCAAACATCACAACATCAGGAAACAGGTGAAAGGTCAAGGGTTTTATGTTTCCAGGATCAACAGGAACAATCCCTTGCAAACATGCATAACCAGCCCAAACCACTGAACATCACAGAACACTGAAATAACAGCGAAATTAACTAAATCAAAAAATATTATTCAGCATCACTCACTGTAAACCCTAACACACCGACCGGTAAAATAACTAATTGGTTGGAGTAGGGCCAACTTAAATTATACAAATTATTTAATCAAATTAACTTTTATGAGTATTTAGAACTTTCTTTTTCTTTCAAGTTCACAGAAATGATATAATTTAAGTAAACTGAACTGTTTCATTGTTTTGAGTTTCATGAAATTATTTCTTTTAATTTAGACTAACTGAAACTGCGCTGGGATTTCTATTTCCCAGCATGCTTTTGCCGATGGCACTCGAAAGCGAGAGTAAATGTTCAAATTAAGTGTAATATCATTATCTTTATGGTGACAAGTGGTGCAAGAGCTTGGTTTGAGAACAATGTTAAAAGCTTTATAACGCATACAGCAAGTGCTATACCATGCTATTGTTAACATTAAGCAAATGTGCAAGTTAGCATTTATTGAACTAGCTTGTTTTAGCTAGTTAAGTTTATACTTATAGAAATTTTCACTTTGAGGTTTCATGAAAATGTTAAATTAGTTTACTCAAATATTTCAACTTAAAAACAAGTTAAATGTATGAGTACAAAATAAAAATCTGCCATTTCTGCTTACTTAAACTTACAATTTCTTAATTTAAAAATTGAGGCAACTGATTGCCTTAAATTTTTTGAGTTTTGCCAACTTATTCGGGTTTACAGTAAAAACTAACTGTTATGGGTTAAATTAGGTAAAAATTCAGGTTTAAGGTATTACAGGTTTACAGTGAATAAGATTAATTCATCTTTGGGTTTTTTTAAAACCAAACTACTTCTAAATTGAATGTTAATCTGTGAAACAAACAAAAGATTTATGAATCTGTGCTCCAGAGAGCATCCCAGTGTTATTTTAGTTTTCGTGTTCATTTTTATTTAATTTTCAGTCACTTCGTTAGGTGCTTTTGTCCTTTTAATTCATTTTATTTTAGATTTAGGTTAATGTATTTCCAGTTTAATCTAATAATGTAAATGTATCTTGGTTCAAGAATGTTTAGATATTTGTACTGGAAAAATTACCAATGTTATTTTAGTTTTATTTATATTTTGAATTAGCTTTTATTTATAAATATTTTAGTTTAGTTTTCATGTTGATTTTTGTTTAATTGTTTTGTCATTTCGTTATGTGCTTTTGTCATTTTCAGTTTATTGGCAAGGTAATATTTAAATTTTTTGTTTAGTTTAAGATTTTTAGTTTAATACTTCCATTTTATTTTATCTCAGCTTTATTAAAATGTACATAAATGTTTTATTAGTTTAAGGTTTACTTAAAATTCCCCATTATGCTTCTTCAAATATTATCTCTCATGTAGGTTGTAATACAGCTGTTTGTGAATGTATAAGGTCTGCAAAGTTTTAAAGATCAAAGTCCATGACAAATAAAGTTATTGTCTCCTAAAAGCAAGAATTGATTCTGAACTGCTGAAACGAGTCGTCAGTAATTCCAGTCTCACTTCCTGCTACAAACCTATATTTCAATGTAACAAATTTGCATAATGCCAGCCTATGGTTTTCATTGGCTGCCTGTAAAAAGTGTCTTTTATCCCCTGCCCTCAAACAATGTAGTTGTAGACCAATCACAACAGACTAAGCCATCTGGCCAATCAGAGCAGAGCAGGCTAATCTTTTAACGAACCTTTTTACTCTTTGAGAAATTAAGTGATGTGCAAGGTACAAAAAGCTGGGTTGTTTCAACCCATTTTTGGGTCAAATATGGACAAACCCAACCTTTGGTTTAATTTTTGTATTAAATTTTAAAACCAACAGTTAAGTTTGTCCATATTTGACCCAAACATGGGTTGAAACAACCCAGCATTTTTTACAGTGTATATTCTGAGAAAATGAAAGTGTTTTTGACCTTTGAGGCCTGTAAACCTGTTGTAGGAGACTCCAAAACAAAACTAACTACCTTTATAAATAGCATAATAGGGGCACTTTAACAATAACAACCCTGGAGCAACCCAACACGAATGTGCTGCACTCTAAAAAATGCTGGGTTGTTTTAACCCAATTTTGGGTAAAATATGGGTTAATTGTTATAATTACATTTTTAACCCAACGTTTGGGTTTGTCCATATTTGACCCAAAATTGGGTTAAAACAACACAGCATTTTTTAGAGTGTGGAGAAACATCAATTGAAAACAGGGATGACGCTCATTTATGCTCCCTATTTAGTGTTTTACGCTTTAGTACAAACCCTATCAGTGTAAATCTGGCATGAAATCCTTGACCTCAACCAGTCTGAACGGTCAGGGAGAGACTACCAGCCGTGGCAAGGGATCAAATGCTCACCGTAAAACCGAAAGCTCACGTCACACTCCTAATAAAGCAGCGCTGCCAAACGAGAGACAGGAGAAACACATGCTAGTCGTATGATGAGAGGACAGCCTGACGTCGAGATGTATTTATAGAGAGGTTTAATCCACGTCTCTGGCTGAGCAAGCCAACACGTTCACTCGAACACATGCAAATAATTCACATTTGATTAAATATTTCTGAAATACTTAACTTAGAGTTACCTCTGATAATAGATCACTCTAAATTGTAATATGGACTCATGCACTTTCTGTAAAGCTGCTTTGAAATGATATGTATTGTGACAAGCGCTATACAAATAAACGTGAATTTAATTGATTACTGTCGTTTGTGATTCACTATATGTTGCCATGTTCAAAGAGAACTATAAGAATTAAGACTATTGTTGGGTTATTATAACTGAGCAATACAAGTTTGGCTAAAAAAAGATTAATAATCAATGATTCACTGAATCAAGAGTTTCAAATCGATTCACTGCAATGGACAGTTTGAACCAGGCTTGTGCAAAATTCAGAATTTCAGAATTGGCCTCCATTCAATTCATGAATTGGAATTTGAATTGAATTGACTCCACCCCACAGGAAGTTGAATTGGAATTTGAATTGGAATGACAGGAAGTGGAATTAAATTCATGGCAATTCAAAGAAATTCCACACAGTCACACAACAGAAAGAATGTGTTGAATCTCACATACATTCAGCGTTAGGAAGGTTACTTTGGAAATGTAATTGCTTACTGTTATAAGTTACCCATTATAATAAATGTGGTTTGGATTACTTTATTTGGTTTACTTTATCAATGTAAATCAACTTCCTTTTAATTTGATTAGTAACTAATTAAATTACACATTTTCTAGTAATACAACTAAATACAATTACATTCATTTTGTAATTCAATAACATAATTTCATTACAGTAACTCACTCCTCAACCCTGCATACATTTTGTTCTAATATATATGTACTGTATATATAAACAAATGTCCACCTCAAATTGTTTTTTTCCCCTAAAGATTTACTAAAGTAATTCTGGGAAATGGAGTCATGTTCTAATATGTTCCGCAAAATTACAATTACAATAAATCAAACTTAATTATTTGTTCAGTGACTAGAGCTTTTAACATTCATTGCTGGGGGAAAATATTTCCTGTTAATATAATCTGTACAAGTAGTTCAAACTAATATCATTTATAGAATATGTAATGCAATTATATCTGACATATACTGTAAATCTTCATTGTTAAACACTTCACTTAAAATATCTATATGAATTTCTTAGAATTTTTCTGCTTCCTTTAATTCAAATTCGAATTGTAATTCTAGATCCTGTTTTGGACATCAATTCAAATTCAAGAATTGAACTGGAATTCAGGAGTCATTCTCAATTCAATTCTGAATTGTGCACAAGCCTGGTTTGAACTAATTCACATAAATGAATCAAACTTAAACTGAAACTTTAAGTGTCATATTCATGATTCATACGAGTGCAAAATTTGGGAAAATGCAGCCTTTGAGTCTTTTTTGCATTCAATTTCAACAGCAAAATTTATATTTTAACTTCAAACTATCCTTAACTTACTCAGGTTTTCTTCAATTCTCTTTGTAAAATCTTTCTGTTGGTTTGAAACTGACTGAAGTTTCAAGTTTATTATCAGAGCAAAGGGCGATTCTTGGCGCAGCGTAGCATCTGTAAACGCCATACAAAACACAATAAACATTCATTCTGCACCAACATCAGATGACTTTGGGTTTGACTGACTCTGGTACGTCATTTAAAAGTCATTATCATTCTGGCTCTACTGGCCGAATGCTGTTTGAACAAACAGATCACATTTACTTTATACAAACAATGATAAAACCAGACATTTATAGAGTTTGTCTGTTAGTTTAACACATAACTCTGTGGATGGGGAAAGAACATTCCCCAAAAAACATGGCCGATTTTAAAAACAGCTGATTACAAGCGAGCAAGAGGCAACAAAGAATCATTATTGTTGTTTGTGAAGGCAAGAATAGCTACTATTGCATCTCGCACATCAAGCAAGTACGGTTGAACTTCAATTTATGTTCGCTGATCAATGTTTTTATGCGGATAAAAGCCTAAATTCAATCAGTTTATCTTATTAAGCTACTCAGAATACCTCAGTTACTGCATGCATAGTAGTGTTGAGTTTGTATTGAAAAGCACCACTGACATTTTCCTCCGCAAATATAAAAATGTAGCTATGTTTATCTCAGAGGAAATGCAAAAACATTGTACAACATCCCAAATAAACTTTTTTTTTTTTTTTTTTTGCAGGATTCAAATCTAGAATATCCCACACATCTGAATGGCTTTTCCCCATCTGGTTTCCTCATATACATGGTGTGAGACAGTCTAAACTATCACTACATCCGACTGACACATTAGCTGAACACTCGACCCGGGACACATCAGCCTGTGAACACTACGTTCATGTTACACTCTCAGAAAAAAAGGTACAAAAGCTGTCACTGTGGCTGTATCTTTTCAAAAGCTACACCTTTGTACCTAAAGAGTGCATATTAGTCCCTCAAAGGTACATATTGGCACCAAAAGTGTACATATTAGTACCTAAATGGTACATATTATAACCCTTTTGAAGGGTACTGTCCCAGTGACAGCTTTTGTACCTTTTTTTCTGAGAGTGTACCGTGTAACGCCAGCTCAGTTAACAGAGACCGGACACATTAAACCATGAATCCTTAAAAGAAAAACTTCTGCAACTGAAATAGAAACAAATCAAAGTGGATTTTCACATGTTTTGAAGAAATTTTGTTTGTCCATGCAAAACTCATCTACATGATGCTAGGGTGTTGTGGGTGGTTTACATTCACATATATTTTTGGGAGACGCTTCAAAGGGTATTTTCTGTAATTTTTTTGGACATAATCTGCCAGGCGATTGTTTGGAAAACTAGCAGCACATCTTTCCTCGATTTCACTGAAATCAAAGTTCAAGTTTTTTTTTTTTAGCTATTAGGTTATGAATATGTTAGCCTTTGGGTTATGAATAAACTGGTTTGTTCCAAAACAACGACAACATCCTCATTTGGCAGATATAAGCATTCAAAACTTACAGTCTCTCATTTCCGCTAAAATGGATCACGGTTTTTTACGACATCAACTCGGACTTCAGCTTCTCATCACGTCTTCTGTCCAATCAAATGCTCTCTGGAATCTGAAGCTCCGCCCCCTGTGCTATAAACAGCACCTAGCCGAAGCGATGTGTTAGAGATGTGTGTTCGGTTGCTCAAACACTCGAGTTTTATTCTGTTTTCCAACTGTATGTTGGTTAAGAATGAAATGGATAGAATTTATTCACAGCTCTACTATTGAATGCAACGCTCGGATTCGCTTCCATGGTGATGTCAGTTTGTGAGGTAAACTAAACGCAATTGGCTATTTGAAAAGGGGGAGGAGCCATTCAATATGTCCCGCCTTAGCTTCCTGTTTCAGTGGAAATTATGTCAACGCATCAAACAAAGCTGCGCGGATCCAAGGCATCTTGATTTTGTGTCTGGGGTCGACTAGAATAGTTAAATGTTCAAAAAACAACTAATTTATATTCATATTCTCCATTGTTGCGGCTCCTCTCTTCCCAGTCTGTCAGTAACGCTCTGTTTACTTCCTGTCTCTATGAAGCCCCTCCTTCTGAAAAGCACACTGTGCTCTGATTGGTCAGCTGGATCAGTGTGTTGTGATTGGTCGAGCGCTTCGAGTGTGTTTGAGAAATGTCCCGCCCCTTACCATAACCACCAGTTTAACACACTACTAACTAACTCAACCAGGCCCCGCCCCTTTATTCTGCGTATGAATTAAAGACGTCCCTCCGAAGAAGACAAGATCAGCTTTTTAATCAGAGAAAATGAGAAACTGCTAATGAATAACTGAATAAAAAATTTCCAAACACAAGAAGATCCACTTATGCTTCATACAGAAATTCAAATCAACTCCAGCCATGACTGCCAGAAAGAACTAAAAGACGAGAGGCTGGGAAACTACAATGAGCCAAACAATGCTCTCGACTTATCAAGCCTAATTTGAGACGTTTATAGTCGTGACACGCAGATATGAGCCCTTAAAAATGCTTGGCAACGTTCTTATCAACAGGGCTTTGATTAATAATGGGGAATGTTTTGTCATTATTATTGCAAACTGAATGCCCTCTTCAAAATGTTTTCATATCCCAGTTTATTAGGATCTCGAAAGCTGGTGAGAAACTGGCCGTAATTGAGCAGAGGAGTGGAGAAGCCATTGATTTGTGAATAGTCCGCTGTCTGCTGAAGTGTGTATCTTATTAAAGCTTCTGCAGAGCCCGAGTGCATAATTACAGCTGCTCGCACGGGAGAAAGTAGTCAAATCTGCATTACAGAAGGGAGACAAGAGGCTTCAAATTAGTACTTGCTTTAGAGCTGACAAAATAATACGAGTAAAGCTCTGAAATAGGCAAAGATCTCCTGGGAGAAGGCAAAAAGAGCCTGTGTAAAATCAAAGATAATATATTTTGACAAATTACATAAAAGTCAAATGATATGTCAGAAATACCATAATATATATGTATATATATTAAGGTCATAAACTCCATTGGATCAATGATATTAATCATTGTTAAAAAATGAAAAAATAATAATTTAAAAAAAAAATCACAAGAAAATAGTGCTGGCAGAAAAATTTAGTAAACTAACAAAATGTGCACATCTTGGCACTCAATGTTGCAATGATTTAAAAAAAAATCCTGGAAATCTCCATGTGGCATTTCTTTTCCAATCAATCAATTAATCAATCAAACAAACACTCAAATTCAATAAAATATTTAGGAATTAATACAAATTGTATTTTGATTTAAAACATTTCATAAAATAAGTAAATTTTAAAGTATTTCGTTTTTTGCATTAAATGTTTTGAATCTTCTTGAATCAGTTG
The DNA here is from genome assembly GCF_051911475.1 of Siphateles boraxobius. Lineage (NCBI taxonomy): Eukaryota > Metazoa > Chordata > Actinopteri > Cypriniformes > Leuciscidae > Siphateles > Siphateles boraxobius. Next base: position 50,683 of record NW_027508795.1, read on the forward strand.
ATTACGACAGAAGTATCACATGATAAACATTGTGAGCAAAACAACTTCAACAAAAAATAATAAAAACACAGCTCATTGTCATTTTGTTCAGTGATACAAAGTCGAAATACAGATAACCAAACAGAAGCTCAGGCAAATGATTCGAATCTCCTCGTGACGTTTTGCACGCCTGGTGTTTTCAGTCGCTGAATCGAGACAATCACGACTTCCTTGTTATTAGTGACAGATAAAGGTGGGATTTTCCACATAATAGGCAGTGGAAAATAGGGAGAGGATTACTTCCACCTAATTTAACCACAGACGGCACTGTCCGGTGGGATTCTGCACGCACTGCGTTTGATTTGCAAGAGCTAAATGCTGAACACGGCTAAACATTACAAATCACTGTTTGATTGGTTTTTGCATTTGATAAGCTTTCATATTCCAGCCATGTTCATTCGGGGTTTGGTCTGGATAGGTAAGTTTGTCCAACAAACAAATATCTTACCTATGCTGATTTAACAAAAACTAATTTCACACAAAATATTTTTTTATTTAACAAAAAAGCACAAGGACCAAATGAGTCGCACCAGCAGACAGATTTTAAAGGGGTCCTAACCAGTGCTCGAATTGATCCGGGACCCCCCATAAGGTTTTAGGGACCCCCCATAAGAATTAAATGGGTCCCTCAGATATTTTTATTTTAGTAAAAATAATAATGACAAATCTGATTAAATGCATGCAAAGGATACGGTACATTTCGTGAATTAATTATTTACATTAATTTATATTACGTTTGTTTATAGGCTAGTTACCATGTCTCTTTAAAATATAAATACCACGCCCACATGTGTGCATAACATCGGTGACAGAACTGCTGGATTGATGCCTCACTCAGTGGTCTGTGACGTCAGCATGTATTTATTATAATATAGTAACAGATAGTCACTATAGAGTTATTATAAAGTTCTTAAAATCTTTATCAATGAGTGCCTTTGGTATGAAGCTCATTTTAGCTTTAAAAAAATGGAGAATAATAAACGTCCACTCGCAGTCGGGAAGAGAAAGCTTCTTACTGACTTCTTTTGAGGGGTAATTTTCTCTATCTACGGCCCAGTCCCAATTCGCCTACTTATACTACGACCTAAAAGTATGTACTCTCCTCTTGTGTTTGCAATTTGAATATAATGATGCACTTAAAAGGTAATGGCTAAACGTATCTTTACAAAAGTTCACAATGCTGCTGCAGATGCAATATAACGTAGACAATGTTGAATAAATACATTTTCGTCAGGTTAGATACTGATAATTAATCACTCAAACCCCTTTATCTAAACCTCTCTACATAACCGCCGGACTCGCGCGTCCTCCATGTCTGTAGTTTTTTAACACTTTTCACTCGTGTTTGTAGTTCTAATCGAATCCTCGTCCAACGCTCGATGGGTTGTGGACAATATTAGCCGTTAGCGTGCGCATCGATCTGCACTTCTGATTCTGACCGGAAATAGTGGACCATCCGGGTATCTTTGGAACACTCATTTCAACATACTACGATTTGGGACGTACTAATTATATTTTCGAATACTATTTAGGACGGATAGTATGCGAATTGGGACTGGTTCTATATATATATATATATATATATATATACACTCACCTAAAGGATTATTAGGAACACCTGTTCAATTTCTCATTAATGCAATTATCTAATCAACCAATCACATGGCAGTTGCTTCAATGCATTTAGGGGTGGGGCCCTGGTCAAGACAATCTCCTGAACTCCAAACTGAATGTCAGAATGGGAAAGAAAGGTGATTTAAGCAATTTTGAGCGTGGCATGGTTGTTGGTGCCAGACGGCCCGGTCTGAGTATTTCACTATCTGCTCAGTTACTGGGATTTTCACGCACAACCATTTCTAGGGTTTACAGAGAATGGTGTGAAAAGGGAAAAACATCCAGTATGCGGCAGTCCTGTGGGCGAAAATGCCTTGTTGATGCTAGAGGTCAGAGGAGAATGGGCCGACTGATTCAAGCTGATAGAAGAGCAACTTTGACTGAAATAACCACTCGTTACAACCGAGGTATGCAGCAAAGCATTTGTGAAGCCACAACACGCACAACCTTGAGGCGGATGGGCTACAACAGCAGAAGACCCCACCGGGTACCACTCATCTCCACTACAAATAGGAAAAAGAGGCTACAATTTGCAAGAGCTTACCAAAGTTGGACAATTGAAGACTGTAAAAATGTTGCCTGGTCTGATGAGTCTCGATTTCTGTTGAGACATTCAGATGGTAGTCAGAATTTGGCGTAAACAGAATGAGAACATGGATCCATCATGCCTTGTTACCACTGTGCAGGCTGCTGGTGGTGGTGTAATGGTGTGGGGGATGTTTTCTTGGCACACTTTGAACATGACAATGAGTTCACTGTACTAAATGGCCCCCACAGTCACCAGATCTCAACCTAATAGAGCATGTTTGGGATGTGGTGGAACAGGAGCTTCGTGCCCTGGATGTGCATCCCACAAATCTCCATCAACTGCAAGATGCTATCCTATCAATATGGGCCAACATTTCGAAAGATTGCTTTCAGCACCTTGTTGAATCAATGCCACGTAGAATTAAGGCAGTTCTGAAGGCGAAAGTGGGTCAAACACAGTATTAGTATGGTGTTCCTAATAATCCTTTAGGTGAGTGTATATATATATATATCTTTCTATATCTATCCACTCCATGTCGGGGCTTTTGTATTCCTTGCATAAATTGGAAACATATAGACTTAAGTTACTAATTTTTAATAATTAATAGTCCTGGTTCTACGGGAGTGCTAGAGATCTCGATGAAGATGAGTAACAGCTTTTTAGTAATTATAATGGGAGCGCTTGTTGTGCGCTTTCTAATATCCATTGAGAATTTGTACAAAACCTGTTTTTCATGCTGCTAGGACCAATGGCCACGTACACGCTGCAAAGTTTTGGGAATTACATGCATTTATGCGCGATACAGTGATGATATTCACAATTGAAATAGCAATGATTGACATTGATAGCCATAGCATCGTTTGTTCCTGAATAAAGCAGCCTTTTTCACTGAAATGGTTGAATAGTCTGCTAACTCACTCACTCATAACAGTCCTCTGCTGCCACCTAATGGACGTAACTATGTAAAAATCGTATGAAAATTGTATGTCCTGAAAAGAGCCACACCTGATGCTTGTTAGTTGGCATTTTAGTGTGCTTTAAAAAAATACTGCAGTGACTATCAGTCTTGGCTTGAATGTTGTAAATACTCTCTGTGCACTCATGGAAGTCTGTGTTTCCTGGATGTTATTTGTGACTCAGATTGGACTTCAGATACGTGTTTTCTACGTTTCTATGTTACACATTAGCCTATATATAGTTATGTTCAGTTCTCCATTTAAGTTGTGGGAAAAGAGATTACAGTTTATATATACTGAGTATGCAATTCTGTTTGAGTTTCATTTCTCATTTGAGATTTTCGTTATCCCTGCTTCTGAGGAAATTTAATGCTTACCAGTGAATGCTTAACTGTCCTGAGTTTTGGTTTATGTCTTCACCCACTGGTTCCTGAAATTGCCTTGATGGCTGTTATGGATGAATGCTGAGTCCGAACATGTTAAACTTATGAACTATTCCACAGACTGGATCCTGTTTGCCCAGTTGTCCTGCACTCTTTGAGTAAAGCTCCCGCACCTGGGTTCATTCCTAATCTCATCTCTACAGTATCATTACAGCCTGATAGGATTTCCCATACTTTTACTACTGTTTAAGTAATAAAAATGTTTTTTTCAGAAATTATCCATTTTTAAGGCGCGGCTCCTTTAAGGCTGTTCAGTGACTGAACGCCAGAGGGCGGGGCCTATGATGTGATGATGGATCACTATTGGTCGATGTCTTGCTCGGGAGGCGGACTTATGCAAATGTATTGCCCGTGTGACATCACAAATCCCGCAATATCAAAACAAGCTGTTTTTGGAGCTTGAATAAATAAACACTTTGTTTATACTGAGTAGGACATTTTAAACTATGAAACTTGAAGGAGGTTTTAATGTTATAAAGACCTATTAGATGTCAGGCAAAGATCCAGGCAAATTTGACTTCTCCTGTCATGACCCTTTTAATCACAACTAAAAACTCCATGCATCTGAACATCAGCTATCTGGCTCTGTGTCATTTTCTTTAGTCAATGACAGCATTTAAACCACTTCCTCAGGGCCCCAATTAAGAAGCAGCCTAATAAAGGATTGGGATTCGTTTAAGATGATTAGCTGTGTTAACAGGGCAGCAGAGTAAATCCAAGGTTATGTAACCTAACCGGCATTGTCATCAACCAGTGTCCAAGTTCCTTTGCAAAGAGCACTCGCCAATCAGATTACACCGAACGGTCTACCCTGACAGACAGCGTCATCGAGACAACGAACAGACAAAATACAGACACTTCATCAAGTATTTATTTGGTGTGCTTTGCTCTTTACATCTGTGAAAACACTCAAAGTCAACTCTTAGTCATTCTTCCCAGTTTCTGTAGAGCAGTGCTATTGATCTCATAACTTTAAGAAAGCTAACAGACATTGCATTTTAAATGCATTGATTCAGATTTTTGAGTAAAAAACATTCCAAGTGCAACAAGTGATTCTGCAAGGTTTAATCATAATCTTGAGAGTATCAAGCAATCTAACACTGCCTTATTATGCCGTCTTAAAGATTCCTAATGATGTTTTGGAGTTTCCTACAACAGGTTTACATGCATCCAAGGTCAAAAACATTTTAATTTTCTCAAAATACACATCTCCTCATTTCTCAAAGAGTCTGAAACGGTTAGTTTGAAGATTCAGTCTCTCTAAGCTCCGCCTTTCTGAGAGCTGCTCTGCTCTGATTGGTCAGACGGCCCAGTCTGCTGTGATTGGTCGACGGCTTACAGCACGTCAAAAATGAAAAGCACATTACCATATCTGAATCTCTGCTCTTCCTTATCGCTTGATACACAGTGATATGAACAATGGCGTCGGTTTTAATGCATCAATTCCAGCGAGAGTCTAATTCCTTATAAAGTGCATGAAAATGCACAGAAAACCAGCGTCTTTTCAACATGTCCACAACACGAACCAAACTCTTCCAGTCTCTGCCACAACTACAGTGTTTGAGGGCGGGGCTAAGTAGAAGTTGTTCACAGGCGGCCAATGAAGATCTTAGGCTAGCATTATGCAAATTTGTAATATTTTTACCTAGGTTTTTATTTATTTGTTTAACAGGGACAATGCAGTCAAACATGGTTACAATACAAATCCTGCAACTGATGCGCAGCATATAGAGTTTATAGCTAATACTAATTTTCAACTCCTGTCCCTGGTTGGGCTTTTCTAAGTACATTATAAAACAGATACATTCACTTCAGAATCGATTCTTTCTTTTAGAAGACAAAAAGTATTTGTCATGCACTTTGATCTTTTACATTAACAAACAGCTATATTACAGATTGCATGAAATGTAATATTCAAAAAATCACAATAGAGGGACTTTAAAGACTCACATGCACCATAATTGCATGAAAACACCTTCAAAATCAGTTATTTCCATGCAGTTGAGTTTGGTCAGTTTCAAGCTAATCATTTTGTTCCATAATCTTTCATGAGCAAATCTGAACGCCGGACTGAAATGATGCAGATGACTTTGTGCGCTCATAAATAATTTATGAAGATTCAGAAATGTTCAAGTGGAGAGAAAAAAAAAAAACATAACATGAATAAAACACATCTGATCAATTATTCAGCGTCACAGCCATCAGCATTTCACATTCACAAGAACGGTCATGTTCAACAACTTCAGCATCCGTCCTCGCACAGAGAAGGCCTATGGCTACAGCGGGAAATGAGAACGCAGTGAACATCCGCCTCCAATGGAAATACGCCATGCATTTTTCAAACTTGTCATACGGCACTTCAAGAGAAATGGTCCGTGAAATTTCGTTTTAAATGTTTGAGACAGTGCACCTCGGGATGTCAAAAGAAGCACTACATTTCAACTCAAAGTGATCAAAGTGAATTTGGCTCATATGAATATTAGCTTCTCAATACCACAATTTATTAAAAGGTGCATCCCAATTCATGTACTTATGCACTGTTCTGGTATCAAGAAAAATACAAATGAAATAATAATAAGAACACTTTAAGTACCCTGATGATGCAATTAATTAACTGAAAACACCAATGTTGGTGATGTTGAATGACACAATAACCATTTAAAATTAATTCACAATGTTATGACAGCATATGTTTCAACTTTTTTTTATATAAGTTAGCAAGATTCAACTCATTTTTAAGTCAGTTTAATGTAATTTAAGTTGAAATGACTTAAACATACAGGTTGCTTGTACGTAAAAATGTAAGTCAGCAACTGTTTTTTACATTGTGCATGGTTGAGTACATAGTGTGTATAGTGCGTCGTTTGGGACACAAGTTTTAAACTAGTGCAGCTGGATTTCAAACATGGCTCAAATTCTGAAAGCAAAGCTATAGGAGTAACTTGAGTACAGCTGACGTGATCAACATTTGCAAATGGTTCCCTCTGCATTAAAAACTCTAGGTTAAACACTCTTAAAAATACCACAAAAAACATGGAAAAACTAGAAAGGCTTCTTGCACCCAAAATCAAAACACATGGCATGTGGGTAATTCTGAAACGGACTCTACGCCACTTGAAGTCATTGCAAACTGCTGAAAAAAGCAAATTATATTGATTGATGTGCCAAGCTGCAACTATAATACAGAATGGACTGTAAATGCAACTACAGCTTACTAAGACTTTATAAGCATTAAGCATGATCTGTTTCCATCAAAACTTACTTATGCACCACATTTGAATATGACATAAAACATTTGCGAATAAAACAGAGTTTCGTTCCCTTGATTGTCACTTCCTGGGAAATTGGTGAAAAATATCAGTAATAAAACTGCAATCTGACTCTTTTTCCTCCATCATAAATGAGTTTGTCTCAGAGCTGCTAGAAGAATAACAAAGTGCAGACTCTTTGCGCATCAAACCAGTGCGTTCAATTATGAAAATACATGAATTTAATATGGTAAGAAATACCAGTTTGCAATATCAAACAGCATAACGAGTTGTTTTTGAACTGCTATAAATAACTGGAAGCGAATGACACCGGAAGCCTCGACATATTCAAGATTATCCAAAATAACGTGGACTTTAAAGAACTTCAAAATTTGACAATCTTGCAAATTTTTGGTTTCAAACATTCATAGATTGATTAATCAGCCAATTTGAGATGCCGATATTTAGGGCAGTTTGGTTGATGATCAAAAATGATACAGTCAAACCAAATATTATTCAGATACCAGATATAATTTTGTATATTTTTTTTACTAGTTTGTGCAGGACACTATAGTTGATTTATGTAAGTGAGGAGAGCAAAATAAAGTAAACTGTGACACATTATACACAACAATTCTTCATACAGCGACTACCAGTAACATTAATAAAAAAATTGGGACCAAAATTTATTCGGACACTTTGAGCTGATTATGTTTTGCTGAAGTGTTTTTTCTTTAATAACTAATGCAGCTTTTTACACCACAGACTGAACAACATGAAGCATTGCTTGGTAACTGGTTGAGCTAAACTGGTATTATCTAATTGTGTAGTTAAATTTAACAGCTGACAGATATTCAACATAATTCATGTGTGAGAGTCTAACAGAAGGACGGACAAAACCAGTGAAATATCAACTGATTTAATAACTCTGAGTTATTCTCATATTTTATTACCATTTTCTAAACTGTGATAATGTGAGAAATGTTGAAGACATCTGAATAAATATTAGTTTGACTGTATATGCATTATATTAGATATCAGCTACTATTGTGTTGTAAGAGTGTATGCCGATAGTACATGCACATCTCAGTAAGAACACAGCTGTGTTACTGTTGGGTTATTAACTGTGTGAGTGGCATGTGAGCACCCAGAACAGCCTGTCGATGGGCGGGATGACAGTGAGGCCACGAGGGGTCACGAGGGGTCGCGAGGGGTCGCAAGGGACACAGGCATTCGTGGGGTCTGGGAACGGCTGTTTAAACAGAGAGAGACTGGCACCAGTGAACATTGTTCCCACCAATCCTTCAGAGCCGCCCGTCCCCGTCTCACCGGGACAAAACACACAGCAGGGAACCGGGGCCCGAGGCACCAACACACACACACACACACACACACACACGGAGATCACGGTGTGATCAACAGCGATAAAGCAGTCGCAAGAGTTTGACTTCTTAACACCTGCTATAATAACAGTTGAGGAAGGAGATTGCATAAAACATATTTTTTGAAATCCTAATTCTGAACAAAAATACACAACTAGAACTGTTAAAAAGTTGGAAAGATTGTTTTTCCAAGGCTGCGTTTATTTGATCAAAAATACAGTAAATCTGTGAAATACTTTTAGAATCTAAAATAGCAGCAAATCAGCCTTTTATAATGATTCTGAAGGAGCATGTGACACTGAAGACTGTGGAAGCTTGTTTCCGCCACAGAATAAAACATTTTACAAGATAATTGTGACTTTTTATCTCACAACTGCGAGTTTACATCTCTGACTTTATTTCTCAGAATTGATAGATATAAAGTCCTATTGTGAGAAATAAACTTGCAATTCTGACTTTATAAAACGCAATTGCCGGTTTAATTCTCGCAATTCTGACATCTTTCTCAGAATTGTGAGATATAAACACGCAATTGCAAGTTATAAAGTCCAATTCTAAGGAATAAATGACTTTTTTCCTCAGAATTGCGACTTTATATCATGCAATTCTGACTTTATATCTCCCAATTGCGTGTTATAAAGTTATAAACATGCAATTCTGATATATATATATATATAAACATGCAATTCTGAAAAATAAAGTCAGCATTGTGAGACGTAAAGTCGCTATTGTGCGAAAAAAAGACAAAATTGTGAGATAAAATTGTAATAATATTTCAAAATGTTACTGTATTTTTATCAAAAAACCCAGCCATGACAAATATATCCTGAGCATGTGTGCTAGAGATATTCAGGGTTATTATATTATGCCATTCACATTGAAAGCTTTTGCTTCCTATGGGCTGCACATCTTAATGCATTAATGCATTAAAGCCATTTCATGTGCACTTCAATTTGAAATGATATGTTATAATGATAAGCATCAGCTTAGGGTTTAAAAAAAATCACTGCATTAGAAATATCGTTTTTGATCATCATTTGAAACAAGAATAATGCAAAACTGTAGTGGCATTTCATGATATAACAACGTTCAGTGTCTTTCCCACCAGAATGACAGCAAATACGTTTTTGGAATCACTTTATAATAACAAATGTTCATTAAAATAACACATTTAGTTCAGATTAAAATGTACTTTTCTACAAAAGTTGCTTTAAAGTCAATGCAAACACATCAGAAAAGTTAAGTTAGTTCTTAATATTTTGCTATCTAAATCAAAGATTATAACACATTTTTAAGTGTTTAAAATCTTTTTGTCTTCACTTTGAACAATATATCAGTAAGACTTTACAATAAGGCTCCATTTGTTAACATTAGTTACTAATAAAGAAAAACACTTTGAAAGCATTTGTTAATTTCAACATTTACAAATACATTATAAAACAAAAAGTTAGTATTTGTTAATATTAGTTAATAGACCCGAGTTAACAAATAATACTGTAACTAATGTATTGCTCATTGTTAATGTTAGTTACTGCATTAACTACAGGCTTATTGTAAAGTGTTACCAGTGCATCTATTGTTTTATTACTACAAATCTATAAAAAAAATTGCTTTTAAAATGCAAAAATCTTTAATTTAACATAAATGACACTAGCTTTGATATTTTTATCTATTGCAATGACATTAACATATTTTGCATGTGCAAATACATTTTGGGGCCACTGTACATGATCTACTAGCATAATATAATAAGGATGCATTAGTTAGAGTTGTTTTAAAGTGTCACTTCATTAACTAACGTTAACTAATTGCTTTTTGTAAAGTGTTACCAGAACATCTATTGTTTTATCACTACAAATCCAAAAAGAAATTTGCTTTAAAAATGCAAAAATCTTTAATTTAACATAAAAGAATATTGCTTTAATATTTAGTATCTATTGCAATGACATTAACATATTTATTTTGCATTAGCAAATGCTTTTTTTTGGCCACTCTACATGATCTACTAGCATAATATAATAAGGATGCATTAGTTAGAGTTGCTAGAAATCTTACCTGTCATATTCAGCATTGTCCTTGTCGCAGCGAGCGTCTTTATGTTTCTGCCAGTCTTTGCCATGTTTGCATGTGGTGAGGAGAACCACATCTTCAGCATTGTGGACGTGATAGAGCGCATTCCTGGTGTCAGATCCAATCCCAGTCAGATAGCGCTTGCCTTTAAAAACCAGCATGTATTTCCTAAAAGGAGGGATGGTGTTGTACTTTAAATACCCTCGTTCTCCTCCAGTCCGAGGATGATCTTTGGAGAATAACGGGATTGAGATGTCAAATCTGGGTCTGAAGTTCTCGGTGCTGATGCTGGCTTTGGCCAACATGGCTTGTCCGATATCAAACCCCAAATCCTCCGTGTAATCCGGCCATGTCCCAGAATACAGGTTAAAGATCAGGTGGTTACGCCCGTTATTCCACAGGTTCAGGTTCTGGATCTTGGTTTTGAGGTTGTGAACGTACTGAGGAGAAAGCTGGTCTCGGTCGAGGGTGTCGAGGTTCAGAACGAAGAGACAAGCCTGTCCCGGGTCCGAAGTGAAGAACCTGGACCCTTCGATGGAGGACAAGATGTTTTGGTAGCTTTCCGACATCTTCTCACCTTTCTGTTGAGGGTAGACGTAGACTTTGAAGCCGTTCTTCTTGCACAAGGAGAAGTCGAAGCACGAGTCCATTCTGCACTTGTAGGATCCAGAGTTGTCATCTCTTCTGTGTCTCGGAGAAGTTCGGACATTGTAGTCTTCAGTTTGGGTCTGATCCCAGGGAATAAAAGCTTGGAGCGGATCTGAGAAGGAGGGCCAGTGTGGACGAGGATCATCCCCTTGGTTTGGACTCCTTCTGGAAGATGGTCCCTGCAGGTAAAAGAGGAGAATGAGACACACACCTGCAGAGGACAGAATTAAATAGCGTTTTTTGGCCTGCATGTGTCCTTAGATCCAGATGGAGCGGTTTGCTGATGAATCTGAAGGGGTTAACTCTTGCTGGACCGCATCTTCTTCCACAGACCTGCAGGGATTTGATGCTCTCGACTTCCACCTTATGATTCCGATCCCAAATCCAGAGCATGTGGGCGACTTGACCTGAACCCCTTTTTATGGATCTACCTCTCTCCTTTCCAGTGACTGGTTCGCATTAGACAGCATCTAAACTACTGTCTGATGACACCTGACCAGCTCTGGGTCAGTGAGAATCATCAGAAAGTACTTTCAGAGACGTGTTCCTGAAATCCAGGCTCGGGGCAATCAGAGAACTTCCTCAGTGATGGATCTCACGTGATGTGTGTGGGTCAGAAAGATCCTGTCAAAAACTTCCCGGCCGGATAAATCCCCACAAATCCGTGTGTTCTCACATATTTTACGGCTAAAATAAATCTTCCTTTGGGATCGAGCAGTTGTTGTTGTTTTGAAAGCATCACAAACGCGTTTTTCTATTCAGTGTAACATTCATTCAAAGCCCTTTCTCCGATGCCGATGATACAATGTAACATTCCAGCGCTTTAATCCGAAGCGTCCAGTTGCGATTGTTACATTGTAGCATTCCAATCCCCTCAAGACTCCGGATGACGTCACGCGCCTCCATCAAGCACCGCTGGCTGTGATTGGCTCGCGTCATTTCCGGTCGAGCCGACGCTCCTGTAACCCATTCATGACCACAGCCGAAGTCTTAAAGCAACATCACTGCAAAACGTGGCATGTGTTTTAATCAAAGAAATGTTCAAACCATTTCACAAAAGTAAGTTTGAGGTGATAAAAATACATGTACTGTTCAAAATGAATACAATTTAGACCTAAACAGTTTTTTTTTCTGCGTGTCAAATGGAATTTAGATATTTATCTAAAAGAAAAGAAAGGAATTCGGAAATTTCAAAGGTTTCAATATGTGAAACTGAATCTTTGTGAATGTTTTCAGTGGGATAACTCACACTGGGGTCAAAAAAGTCACTGAAAGCATAAAAAGTTCAATAGTAGAACACAGAGTTGACACTAGAAACTTGATTGAAACATGATTTAACAACAAATGTTGCCAAAAACATTTATATTTGTCACAGTTTGAGCTGTTTTTTAATGACAACATTAAAACAATTTATTAAAATAATTATGACAACATATATTTTTGGGTGCACTAAAGATAATCTTTTTTTTTGTTTGTTTTTTTGCATGGGTAAATTACACAGCATTTTGATTTATTATAGTTCTAAAATATATTTTCAAACCTTTTCACAAAAGTAAGCTTGTTAGATTTGAGATGATGAAAATAGATGTACTGTTCAAAATGAATACAATTTAGACACTTTTTTTCACTTGTCAAACGTTAGAATATGTCTAGGCTCAATTTTGATTAATTCGTGACATTTATTTAAATCAAAAGTAAATCATTCTGAAAATTCAAAGATCACAAAGATTATCTTTCAGTGGCATAACACACTGCGACAAAAGAAATCCACTGAAATTACAAAGATTCTAAAGTACAAGACACTCAGTTTACTAGAAACTTTATTGAAACAATGCCAAAAACATGTATATGTGACGAAGTTTCATAGGAAAGGAGCTGTTTTTTAATGACAACATTATAACAATTTATTACAATAAGTATGGCCTCATTAATTTGTGGGTGCACTATTCCTTTAGTTAAAGATAATGTTTTTTTGCAAGGGTGAATTAACCAGCATTTTGATTTATTATATTTCTTTTAAAAGCAGTATTGCATATTTGGAGAACAAGGATGACAGTCAATTTCAACAGATTTAATTTCAATAAAGTCATGTTGAATAGTTTAGGGAATGCACTCTGTGGATTATTTGGAAGAAACAAGGCTTTATAAATGAACGTTATGCCAAATGTTTCTCTGCATTGTGTGTCCAGCTGCAGGGTCTGAGACGTGACTGAGACGGGGAGGTATTTAAAGCACATTCCTCAGAAGTTGTGGAGCCGTGTCAGTATTCGGGTTCTGCTACGGGCCGCGGATCAAAGCCCAGGTCTTCCTCCTCTCCTTTCTGTCCTGCATTCCTTCCATACGCTCACTCTTTCCTCGGGAGATAATATTGCAAGTCACACTTTCATTCGAACACGGTCCATTCAGACGCATGTGAAGGGGTTTGACTTCCACAGATTTGTTTTCTTGAATTTTCAGTGCTGATTATTTTAGATGTATATTATGTTAAAATGTGATATGCTGATATGACGTGTTTAATGTAGTACTGGACAACGATAAATCGCATCCAAATAAAAGTTTGTGTTTACATAATATATATCTGTGTACTATTTTGTATATATAAATAAACATGCATTTATGTATTTCAGATTTTTTTAAAATTTATATATAAAATATTTATATTTATATATAATATAGATTATGTATAATTACAGTATATACATGCAAATATTTCTTAAATATAAAAACACAAAATAATTATACACACATATATAATGTAAACACAAACTTTATTAATCATTGCCCAGCACTAGTTTAATGTAATCATAATTACATCAGACTTGTCCCAGACAGCAACATAGTGTCGGCCCAGATCCGGCCCACATCTGGTACACATGGATCTCACACGCCCCATCTGGGCCGGATCTGGGCCGACGCTATGTTGCTGTCTGGTGTGAACTCAATCATGCACAAATGCATATATATCGTGCATAATAGGGGTGGTGAAAAAAATCGATTATTGATTAATCGCGAATATGTTATGGACGAGTATGAATCGATTATTAAATCTTCAAAAATCGATTTTTTTTTTATTTTTAAAAAAAAATGCATTATTTTATTTTGTAAAAAATTTTATACCGGAAGTTGAACGTCACGAACGCGCCCAGTTCCAGTTAGCAAGCGTGTGTAACGCACTGTCTATGGTGTAACCAGCCAGAGCGAGTTAGAGCAGGTGTGTAAAAGCCTGTTTGAGCCTATTTACAATCGTATTTGATTTGACTACCTCTCGCTCGTTCCTCTCTCTCTCGCGCGCGCTCTCTTACCCTCATATGAGGCGCCGTTTAGGGCTTATATCAAACTTGATTCACGCACACATATATGAAACACTTGCATACACATATATTAAGTAGTCAAACATACATGTATACTGCTGAATGCTCAAACAAATACATATGAAATGCACAACGACACACCTAAAGTCGCTCACGCACATACACGCAAACTCTACACACACGAGATGCGCGCACATACAAACTCTCCACGCACATATGAGACATGCGCCCACACACTCATATGAGACGCGCGCGCGCACAAACTCTCCACGCACATACTGACGCGAGCACACACACACACAAACTCGCGCACACACACAAACTAGCGCACATACTCATCTGAGACGCATGCTCACACAGTACATGATATGATTCTCGGTGTGAACAGAACTCACACATTGGTAAGTGCATTTTTTGTTAACAGAGACGGAGTCCATTGCTTTTATTGTTTTTGGTTGTTTTGTTCATTTAAATAGTCTTTAGAAATAAAAGTTTATTAATCTTTGAAAAGGTGTATCTTCATTATTATGCCATTATCATTATTTTAGAAGAAAATGGTCTCAGAACGACTTTATTATCAAGATTATCGTTTATCGCAATAATTTCTTGGACAATTTATCGCCCAGCAAGGTTTGTTATCATGACAGGCCTATAGGTGTTACTGAAGTTACAGTAAGTTGTTCAAAAATGTTCATTTTGTCTTCTTAATGATTAAATTGGACAATTTTCTTCTAGAAAGGTGTTCAGGTGGAGAGAAAACCTTTTCTTTACCTTGATATGTTTCGACTGCAACCTGCAGTCTTCCTCCACCTGAACAACACCTTGTCTTTCTAGAAGAAAATTGTCCAATTTCTACAGTATGTTGGTTCTGATCTACTTCCTAAAGGAAAAAAGCCTTTCATTTATTTGTTATTTATTTATTTATTGTTTAGTTCAACTTGATGAGTCACAACACAATGTGATGTGTTCATTTCTGTGTTCTACAGAACATAAGCTTCATACAAATAATTCTTAAGTTATAACTACACGACACAGAAAGTGCTTTGAGTTGTTGTTACTCAATAAAAGAGTTAAGTAATTCAGCAGCTGACTTTTTTTAATACTGCAATCACTTTGTAGTGTATTTTCGTTTACTGTTGTGAAATGGAAAATCAATAATCGCTAATCGAGAATCGTTAATAATCGAAAATTGACTGTAATCGAATCGGGACTTCAATAATCGTAATCGAATCGAATCGGGAAATCAGACAGATTAACCACCCCTATAGTGCATAAATGCATATATATCGTATATATATATAGGCGTTAATATATATATATATATATATATATATATATATATATATATATATATATATTTATATATATATATATATATATATATATGCATTTATGCATCGCCTAACATGCACACATTTACCGTTAATATATATATATATATATATATATATATATATATATATATATAAACGCCTAACATGCACAGATTTACCGTTTAGTTGGTAGAAATAGAAGATTCTGTTTTTGTTTGTCCAGAGAAAGTAAATGATAATGGTGTTATAGATAATTAAATGAATGCATGGGTTAAGTGATGCCATTAGAGCAGAATACAGACTCAAAGTGAATCTCTGGACCTCAGGACAACATGACTAACGCAGGGTCTTTTACATCATTCCCCAACAGCCTCAGTAGAACCTAGAAAGCTATTATATGCAGTGGAGCCGTCATCATTAAGCATCATTAGCATGCCTTTGCCACCGTGGGCTGTTGATTTGACATGAAGATTTTAGACTAGTCTCAGCCTTGAACCCAAAATCCCACATTCAGGCTCTGCTCTTTTTACTTTAGGATTTTTATGACAAAGTTAGGTTTCTACCAATTTCTTTGATTTTTTTTTCATTCAAATTCATTTTCCCCCCAGATAAACATGCCCAAAAAAGAGACGTTAAAACGATACAAAAAAATAAAATTTAAAACGTTTTTATGTGTTTTGGCTGTTCATTTACATGACAACTGCGTTTTTGGGGCCTGAAAATGCAAACTTTAGAAAATACGACTTAAAGTGTAAGTTGATGAAAATCGTCTCAATGTAAACTACAAATCATCATGCACATGTGTATTACGCGTTCAGTCTGTAGGTGCATTGTGTTTCTTTACCAGGTGACATCGCCATCTACTGGCCTGGCAGCAGAACACAGCGTTTCTAGTCATTTTCGTGGATCCGTGTGAACGGGGATCGTTTTGACGACGTCGTCGCCTGTATGCAAAAAAAGAAAAACGTTTAGTTTTTAGTTCATCGTTGTTGTGTAAACGTACGGGTGGATTCACACACAACGCTGTTAGAACGAGAGACGCAGGTTAGTGCACGTGGTGCAAAAAGTGGTTGCGTTTTTAATAAGTTAAACTTGTTTTAACCAACGCAAAGTTTCTCAGGGGAACGCAAACCGTTTTGCAAGTGCAACGTTTCTCGGGGCAAAGATAATTTTTCCTCTATCTCTTTTTTTCCCCCCTTCACCACGTCCCTTTAGGGGCTTTAGGGGTGTAGCGTTGTTTTTAAAAAGTTGAAAATATTTAAAGCACAGCATTTTTAGAACGATATTTCATGAGCTAGACGCTCCAAAAAGACGTGAGACGCGACGGTCAAACAAATTTAGGCAATTCTTTGCTAGAAAAGTTGATACAAGGAAGACAACGAATGTAACTAATTTTTAGCCACCCATTTTACTTTATCTGATTATGTGAGGACAATATAAGCAGATAAATTATATCTCTGCTATCTGAATAAACAATACAAGAAAGAAAGTCTTGCACAGTAACACTTGGGATGCTTTTGCATGGTTTTCCCTCCGGGAATATTAAGCAGTTCATTGAGGTAATTTCCTTTAGCTACTGAGAATGTAAATGGTAAGTGTTTGTGAACCATAAAAAATGAGTTCATGTCAGGTTTATCTTCGTGCAGTTCTGATCTCCAGCAGATATATGGGATGGGGAAACATACGGATCATTGTTGACACGTTGCTTAAGGTCTGATAATATCGCTGACAACTACTCCATCAAATATTCCTTGAATCACAGTGAAAGAATGTTATTAATAATAATACAACAAATGAGCCAGAACAAAAACAAGTCTCAGAGTTAACAATGGTTGCCATGATTCAAAATGAGTAAACATTACCTCGTATTCTTCACCTGAGCGAAACAGGAATATAAAAGAAATGTTTTGAAAAAAAAAATAATAAGTTTCTGCATTGATGTGTGTTTGGCGTTCACATTGCTAATGATGAATTAATGATGTGCTATAAGCATGCATATTTGTTATGTAAAATATTTAATGTTATTTTACCTTGACTGAACTTTCACTAAGCTCACTGCAATTCTGGGATTGCTTTAAAATGCTGTTTACATAGTCAACTCGCTAAGGTTTGGCAACAGGACAGCAAGGAAATATACATCAACAATGAAGAAAATGGGTTTGTGAAAGTATTTCACAGCGTTTACTGATATTTATGGAGTGATGAAGAGTTTGCATTGACGTTCCAACTGCTTGACAAAGAGACAAATCTGATGTGAAAATTTGGCTAAACACGCTTGAGTTGAAGTTCATATTCAGCGGTTGTTTAACTAGGGATGTTTACACTGCAGCTTGTCATTCGTTTTCAACTGAACCTTCAGTCTATTGCGAAAGAGCATTACATGGTGCCGTAAGCACATCAAAACACTGAAACGAGATACAATTAACAAAAACAGCCTAGATACTGTATGAATGACTACATAAGCATATGAACAGGTGTAAAGACAACGTGCCTTTGTGTTATAATCCTCTGAGATCTAGATCTTTCCGTAGATAAAATCTGTGGCAGATTCATCCGTCAATACGGAGGTTTAATTGAAGTAGAAATAATCTGACTGTCAAAGGCATATTAATACCAGCTTCTCTCGTTGCTTTCTTATGCCAGTGTATATGGAGAATAGCATCATATCAACGGCGTTGAACTGCTAAAGGCTTCGTCTAATCTCTCTGTGCTGTTTGCAGTCTCAGGTTGATGAATGAACAGGCTGATACACGTATGACTGACTCCATCTGATAGCGTCTGAATTTAGAGTCGGGGAAAAAAACAGTCAGCTTTCTGAGAAACTATTTTTGAGTTCAATGAACTTCAATGAAGGTTGCCTTCAGATGCGAGTAGCCTATAAACATGAACTCTTTTATAATAGGTCATTGGCCTTTACATGATCAACATGATGTGAAAAACCTGTTGCACTTGCAAACGATGTACTGCATGCCTTCGGTCGCCTGATTGATAGTTTAGACTATTTAGCAAGTAAAAGCCTTTTAGTTGTAAACGTGCTGCTTTTTTTTTTGTTGCATTTTGCTTTTTGGGGGCCTCAAAACACAAACCTTTGAAATGTTTTAAAGTCCCCCAGTGGTGAAAATCAAGCTTTTCATGTTGTTTATATGTCTATGTGGTGTTTTTAATATGCTTTAACACAAACCGTGTGTAAATTCATAAGTCGACAGCATTGTTGAGTATTTTCTCCTTAAAACTGCAGTGAACCAAAGACAGTTGCTGCGTCCCAATTCGCATACTATACGTCCTAAATAGTATTCGAAATTAGAATTAGCACGTCCCAAATCGTAGTACGTTGAAATGAGTGTTCCAAAGATACCCGGATGGTCCACTTTTTCCGGTCAGAATCCGAAGTGCAGATCGATGCGCACGCTAACGGCTAATATTGTCCACAACCCATCGCGCGTTGGACGCAAGCGTGTAATCCATCAGCCGGAAACTGAAGCCTCGCGGGAGCCGTCATCGTAGCAGAACTTCACCTGCTGTTAGCATTCCATTGACTCCCATTCATTTTGGCGTCACTTTGACAGCGAATAACTTTACATCTGAGGCGTCCAAAGACTTCATTTGTCCATTATATATTTCTAAATAAACACGACAATGTATAAAAGGCTCCATTACTTTGTATCTTACGTTATGGCCCCGTAGAAGCCGTTTTTGTAAAAAACAGGCTAACGATTGCGTCATAACCACGCGACTTTCTGTCGCACAATAGAGACATTACCGTATAGACAGGAGGAGAAGCTCGCAGGCAATCGGGGGGACGTCCCGTCAAGGGAGAAGCCCATAGATAATGAGTCCATAAAAGCAACGGGACAAAATATTTCAACAACGTTTTTGGGGAATTTGAAATAATTCGGTATGTGGCAAATGAATACATATGAAGTGATTAACGTTGGCAATTTTCACGCACAGCTACTAGAAGATTTACGTCTGTCAGACAGGTTGCTCACGTCATCAAGCTTGGTTTGAGTCGGTTTGAGTCTGCGCGTCAGGAACGGAAGTGCTAAAAAATCGCTAAAAATGGGCTTCAACTGTCTCAACTGAGTTCCAATTAGATGCTCTGTCCACTTCTTATACTGTCTATGGTTGGACGAGGATTCGATTAGAACTACAAACACGAGTGAAAGGTGTTAAAAAACTACAGACATGGCGAGTCCGGTGGTTATGTAGAAAGGTTTAGATAAAGGGGTTTACGAAAAATTATTTATTCAATGTTGTCTACATTATATTGCATCTGCAGCAGCATTGTGAACTTTTGTAAAGATACGTTTAGCCATTACCCTTTAAATGCATCATTATATTCAAATTGCAAACACATGAGGAGAGTCTCCGCATTAATGACCCACGGCTGCAGACCAAGGTGCAACAACATTTCTCTCCGAAACGGTAGGAAATTAAATTAGATTGAATTGAGGATTTTAACTGTGACAAGATGATTGACAGGGCAGTTTACAGTGGCTGGACGCACGCGACAGATCTGTCCGTTAAAGATGACGTGATTGTATGTCCCAAAGCTTGCATACTCTTTTGCTACACACTCAAAAGTATGTACTTTTTCTTCACAAAAAGAGTACATACTTTTAGGTCGTAGTATAAGTAGGCGAATTGGGACGCAGCCAGTCTCAAAAACACGGTTTGAAATCGCTGTTGTTTCTGACGTCACAAACTACCTTGTAACCAATCAGATCAACGTGTGATCGTCAACGAGTGGATCTCTGAGCGAGTGAGTGACTGGAGGCGGAGCTCATTTGCATATTCATAGAACCGCGCATACTAAATGAGGCAAGCGTGTCGAATTACATTCAAGATATTTTAAGGCAAGAAGAATCTTTTTATATATATTTAAAACTTTTAAATATGTAATTTTGGTGATCAAAGATGAGTTTTAAGGGATAAAATTGTTGACTACAGGGGGACTTTAACGGTGACATCATGCACCAAAAGTCATGCATCAAAGTGTTTCTTTACAAAGTGACATCGCCATCTACTGGTCAAGCAGCAGAACACAGCGTTTCTAGTCATTTCACAGATCCTTGTGAACAGGGATCGTTTCGACAATGATGTCGTCTGTACACAAAAAAAACCCCAAAGGAAAACCTTTTTTGTTTTTTAGTACATTGCTGCGTGAAATCCTTTACAAAAACAAAGGCTAAGCAGGCAATCCAGAAGGCAGGAATCAGCATAACAGCTTCACTACGGCAAAGACAGTGAGGAGGACTAAGCTGAGGGCTTAAATACATGAGAAAAAAACTGAACAAGAAACAGGTGTGGAAAGCAGTTAGTAACCATAGCAACAAACGATGGCATAATCAGTGACCTTAGAAAAAAACAAAGTGGGGAAATGTGGAACAGAACACAGGGAAACAGTGAAATACAAACTAAAAGTCCATACAACGTTGCACTGCTCATCAAGACACATGTTATGAAGCATCATTCATGACCAGGATGAGTAACACTGTAAAGTTTAATGCTTAGGGTTAAGGGTTTGTTCAAATCACTTGACTTATAATGACAGACTTTTTGTGCAATATTAATACCTAGTTACATACCTAAGACTAGAAAATAACTGTTGTAAGCCCTGTGGTTTCATGGCAGCCCATGGAGACCATTTATTTATTATTTATTCATTTTATTTATCACACGGCTCTCTGAAATGCTACACCATTTCCCGGTCAGATATTTCATATATATCCTAATAATCAATAAAAATTCACAATTCCATCAAAATGTCTCAATTAATAGAGAAATGCAGTTCCAAGAAAACCTTGGATGTTTAATGTTATTTGTAATACGACATATCAGGTTTCACAATCATGCCATTTTTATTACGATATTCATCATTTTTTTTTTTTTTTTATGATGTAGTGTAACAGATCACTAAAGCATGAAGCTATGGAAGTAAATAAAATTAAAAAGTCATTATTAGATAACAAGTCAAAATATTATTTTAAAAGTCATAATTGTGTGATAGAATTAAAAAATATGACAGTCATAGGCTAATTATGACTAAAATGTCAAAATTATGACATACTAAGTTATTATGAAATAAAAAGTCAAAATTATGGGATTAAAAAATCTAAATGATAATGTCATAATTTTATTTTTAATGTCAATATTTTGTGACTTTTTATGTCATCACTTAATATTGTTTTCTTTCCTATTGACAAAAGAAAATTGTTAAATGTATCCAGTAAATAATATAATAATACATGCATTACATGTTTTCAAACTTATTTTAATAAATCTCGTAATAAATTTTACATATTTTTTTGTTTTCGTTTTTATTACAGCCACCATTTAAATTATTTTTTTTGTTTTTACAATGAAATTTTTTGACAAAAAAATTATATGTAAAAAAAAATATATATATATATAGAAAAAAAAATATATATATATATATATTTAGAAAGTCAGAGCTGTTTATTTATCATTCATAAGTCAAAATGTGTTTTTGGGCCACAGTCATGAATCAGGTCACATATGTTCATGTATGGCCATAAACAAACAGATTCAGGCGGACACAAATGTTGCTGTTCTCCCTGGAAAATGTACAACAGAGATTTTACATTAAATGCTAAAAACTCAGACCACATATCATGGCGATATCTTGCAAATATGACATTGTGAACCCTAGGTGTCTTGCACATTTTTCAATTGAACCTGAGCATGTGTGGAATTTCAATTGGATAAAAGGAATCAATTTACTGGGAGGTTTAATTTGCACATTTTGATTAGTCCCATTTCTCAGAGCTGTTCCCTATGAATACAAACTGTGTCTGATATGCTAAGCAATGCCATCACCTTCTCTCATTACCATGCCAAAC
Source organism: Siphateles boraxobius (assembly GCF_051911475.1). NCBI lineage: Eukaryota > Metazoa > Chordata > Actinopteri > Cypriniformes > Leuciscidae > Siphateles > Siphateles boraxobius. The sequence goes on from NW_027508795.1 coordinate 73,099, forward strand.
AGACGTTAGAGGATTCAACCTGCCGACCCGAGGGTTTTGTTAACTCTGAGACACTCCAAAGGCCCTTTTATAGGCAAGTCACTTCACACTGCGGCCTTCTTGGTCAGACTTTCAATATCCTGATTTCAGGCTCTAGAACAGGTTTTCCTGCTTGAATGTTGATTATTTTCCTCATATTCTCCATTGTTGCGGCTCCTCTCTTCCCAGTCTGTCAGTAACGCTCTGTTTACTTCCTGTCTCTATGAAGCCCCGCCTTCTGAAAAGCACACTGTGCTCTGATTGGTCGGCTGGATCAGTGTGTTGTGATTGGTCGAGCGCTTCGAGTGTGTTTGGGAAATGTCCCGCCCCTTACCATAACCGCCAGTTTAACACACTACTAACTAACTCAACCAGGCCCCGCCCCTTTATTCTGCGTATGAATTATTATAATGAGGAATATTGTGACGTGTTCGTTCCCGGGAGAAACTCAAGATACAATGGAGGCGTTTCAGGGAGTTCAAACTGATTCTGATATAGAGTTTGCAGAGCTTTTTCATGCTCAAAAAGCACATTAAACACACTAAAGAAAGATGAACATGATACAAAAAAGCACATTGCAATGCAATGCATACTTGCATCAAGTGATGATGCATCAATGCATGAAACTAGAAAACAGTAAGCTCACATTCTTATATGGAGTTCCAAGCCTCAAGGCACACACAAATGTACGTTTATGACTGTGCCAATTTACATCGTTTCACTAAAGCATTGCATTTCTAATGTGACACAATGCCTTCCACGGTGAAATGAAATCTAAAAATGTGTCGTCTAAAAATTCCATCGTGACTCAGTGAGGTCTAAATTCATTTAGTCTCGGCATCGGAGGCGCAGAAGATCAATGGCAGAGAATGGCTTCGGGTCTCCAGCGAACGACCTCGTAATTTAAATCAACTTAACGCCGTGAAAGAGACTCGGCCTTTAATGACTAGCCTTTGGTAACTGAATCAACTCCTTAACAGAAGCCAATCAAAGCCTGCAGCAAAACACAGGCAAGAGGTGAAATATATTATTCTCAACTGCACATCCATCAGGCGAAATATAGTTTGAGGGTCATGTTTAGATGTTGATGATGAGAGAATACTAATGATGTATATTTTTCATTTTTCTATTGCTTGTTTATAAGAGAGAGGATTGTAGGAATATTTTTTGCTATTGAGTTTCACCATAGGCTACACTACCAGTCAAAAGTTTTGGATCGGTAGATTTTCAATGTTTTTAAAAGAAGTCTCTTCTGCTCACCAAGGCTGCATTTGTTTGATAAATCAAAAAACGGTAATATTGTGAAATATTATTACAATGTAAAACAGCTGTTTTCTATGTGAATATATAGTAAAGTGTAATTTATTCCTGTGATCAAAGCTGAATTTTCAGCATCATTACTCCAGTCTTCAGTGTCACTTGATCCTTCAGAAATTTGATGCTCAAGAAACATTTCTCATTATTATCAATGTTGAAAACAGTTATTTACATTTTTATTTCAGGATTCTTTGATGAATAGAAAGTTCAAAAGAACAGCATTGCATTACCGTCTACATATACGAAGTGTATATTCATTCGACTTCCTGTAGCTCATTGTTCGTTTAGTAACACAACACCGCCCTCTGCCAACCGCACACGATCGCCACGACCTGTCAATCACCAGCCAAGCCCCGCCCATCGGCAGCTTCCACTGAACCCGCCTCCTGTCAATCACCAGCCAAGCCCCGCCCACCGGCAGCTTCCACTGCAGCCGCTTCCTGTCAATCACCAGCCAAGCCTCGCCGACCGGTAGCTTCCACTGCACCCGCCTCCTGTCAATCACCAGCTAAGCCCCGCCCACCAAGAGCTTCCACTGCACCCTCTTCCTGTCAATCACCAGCCAATCCCCGCCTACCGGCAGCTTCCAATACAGCCATGACTTGTCAATCACTGACCAAGCTCCTCCCTCCACCAAATTTTGACTGTAAACATCCCGCCGAGAGCGCGCGCCATCTTGGTCGGATTCAATGAGAGGAAGCGCTTGCTAACTTCTCTCCGCGGGAGGGGAGAGAAAAGCCTGGCCGCAATCGACACGGATAAGATATTTTGAATGGTACGTTATGGAAAATGTGTATTATTGCGGATTAATGTGCGTGTGAAGTCTAATTTACGAGCAGGAGAATTAAATTTGACGCCGTTGCTAATCAACAGTTGGCTAATGCTAATTGCTAACGATAGCTTGAAATAACCTGGCTGTGCAAGCTGTATTAAAATATAAATCCGTTATAACTTTTAGGCGTTATATGTGACAAAGAAAAATTATTGATAATCATGTATAATGTATATGTGATATAAAAGCATTGGTTATTTTAAAGCTAACTAACTCCGCTTGCTAAGCAACAACTTAGCCAAACGCTTGTGTGGAAATTAACGCAATTGTTTTGCATCGTTAATAAATGCATTTTTTGTCATATTTTGCGTGCATTAAATCTTTTTAAAAACTTTGCATTGGATTATGTGGCGTTTTGGAGCCACGGAGTTGTGTTTTATCTAGATTTCGTCATGTTTTAATGTTGGTGTAAAGGCGGGCAATGTAGGCTAAGCATGCAATACAGTAAATCCAAAGATGTGTTTGTGATTGATTGCGTAAGATTTGACATATGCATGTTTTAGATATACGGTGTCTCAAGCCCTAGTGAGTTGCCGTTAGATAACATTTGTGGCATGTTCAAGTGCATGAAACTTTATTGTAGTCCTAATTTTGATTGAATCCTCTGGTTTATCCTCCAGGTGTAGCAGAGAGGTCTCAGAGGATTGACCAGACACCAGGGCAATGTTTTACGCCCACTTCGTCCTCAGTAAACGTGGGCCGCTGGCCAAGATCTGGCTGGCGGCCCATTGGGACAAAAAACTGACCAAAGCGCACGTCTTTGAATGCAATCTGGAAAGCAGCGTGGAAAGCATCATCTCACCAAAGGTGCGTCTTTCTGCTGCTTGTTTTCTTTTGAATGGTGTGTGTTCATGCATATGCTAATTCTGTTTTTTCTACTCTACTAAATAGGTGAAAATGGCTCTGCGTACATCTGGCCATCTTCTCCTGGGCGTGGTGAGGATCTACCACAGAAAAGCCAAATATCTTCTGGCTGATTGTAATGAAGCGTTTATCAAGATCAAAATGGCTTTCCGCCCAGGTACTGAATCTAAAAACCCTGTAACAGTAAAAGCATTAATTTCAGAGCCACCTGGGTTTGCCTGGTAATATTTACTGGAATGCATTGTGTGTTGCCAGGTGTCGTTGATCTTCCAGAGGACAACCGTGAGGCTGCGTATAATGCCATCACTTTACCAGAGGAGTTCCACGATTTTGATCAGCCTCTTCCTGATCTGGAGTAAGACACGCTTATTTTTGTTTACATTTTACATATTCAGTCTAGATTAAGACTAAGACAGTGTATGGGTCATTTTCATTGTAATTGTGATCATTTTGTTTGATATAAAACTACACAAAGGTCCTGGATTATTTTTTATAATGATCTATTATACGTCTGCGATAAATAGGGGTGAGAATCGAAAATCGATTCCAATTCTGCAATCAAATAGTTTAGGTCAGGAACTGGATACTTTTTATAAAATAAAAAATTAGATTTCTCATATCGATTCCTTTGTGAGCATTTCAATATGACTTTAAAACATTCAAGCACAAGAAGACTCACGCGCTGTTGTCTGTGCTACACGTGTAGCGATATATAATTTTAAAGTAAAGTATTTGTAATTAGTGGCCGACCGATATATCGGCCGATATTTGGCTTTTTTTTAAATATCGGCATCGGCCAATACGTTTTTCTGATTGGCTGATGTGTTGGAAGCGGGACTTTTATTTTGCCGGGCGGCGCTTAGAACACCAGCACCTGAGAAGAGAACGGCAGCGCCTGATCACACAGCGCTCACCCAGATTCTCCGTCTTCATTCGTTTACGATCTTTGTCAGTCAGATCTAATACTTTGTTAGACAGAACCGGTGGCTACAGAACTGGTCAAAGAAAGTAAATGGTATGCGATAAAGTAATACGTTTGCTTTTATATTATTTGTAACCGAAAAGGCAAACAATCAGCCTAAAATACTTTCTCATTTACCGTCAACATTCAGCAAATGCACATCTACATCATTTAAACAAATCTCTGAATATCTAATAAACATTTAATTTCACAAACCTTGCAGATTTAATCAAATCCAGCTGTGATATCTTGACGTGTGCATTTGTAGCCTGCATAAACGTGTTTCTGCGAGTGACGGTCCGTGTGAAGTGAGTGAATGCGAACAGTAGATCAGCTTCACAGGAGACGCGAGAAACTTTAAATCCTTCTTTTTAAAATATGCTGTGCTATATCCAGTTGCCCACTGTGTCATATTCATGTCGTTTTCACTGTATGCTGTATGTAAAATTAGCGTTATCTTGTCAAAAGTCAAAGTAAAAAAAAGTCTTTATTTGAAAAAATATGATTATCAGTGATTACTGATTAATTACCAGATTACTGAGTGCCCTGTTACAGTGTTTACTTCCTTTTTATTCACATATTCATATATATTTTCAAACAATTACTTTATCTGTGAAAAATTCTGTAATAGGATTGCAGATTCAAGAAGTTGCCATCTAGTATAGGGCCTAAGCATGTTTATTTTAAAGATTTTTAAATATGTATTAAATTTATCACATTTATTTAATATTGATTTATATAAATATAAAGTGTATGTGTGTATATATATATATATATATATATCGGCCACCCTGCTCTCTAAGATATCGGTATCGGCCATCAAAAAACCCATATCGGTCGACCACTATTTGTAATGATCCATAATGAAATTAGGCTACTTCAACATATTTTATTAATTATAAACAAAAGGAAGTGAGTTGGCAATAAGTGTTGCGATAGTTACTTCACTTTGCCTTTTCTGATTTGGGTGGAAGCTCTTAAGGTTGTCCTGGTTTCCTCGTCAGCGATGTTATTAATTCTGCAGTAGGGGTGTGCCATATCATACCGTCCACGATAATACCGGTATACATTTTTACATGATAAAAAAGTGTCATATCGCGATATCAATGATATAGCGACGCGATGACGTATGGCGCATTTACGTTCCCTAGCACGCACAACAACAACACCTGTCTGAGCGCGAGAGCAGCCTGTCAGCCTCCGATGACGATTCAGCAATTTCACAAACAGCTTGAGTGTTCAGCGGGGCTGCCGACGCGCGTCTTCTCTCGCGCGCGTTTAGGAGTCGGGACATGACTGAATGGTCTCTTGCACAATCGGGCCATCAGTGCATCGTAACTAAAGTTTATAATTTTCAAGTCTTCTTAATTCTTATCAGTTTAAACATTCAAACGGTTTTAAACTATCCAGTTAGCTACTTGCGCACTCTCTGAGAGAGTTGCACTGCGGGCATACATAGAGTAGGCTACAGCTCGCGAGAAACTAAAGTTATTTTTCGCGGATTATATTGATCATTTTAATGGGGGGAAAAACGCAAAATTGTGTAAAACTTCCGGTCTTGGTAAGTATACTCATAAACACAGTCGGTTATGTATAAAACGCATGTGACAGTGTGACAGACAGTATAATGAAAACAGCAATGGCTCCGTGCACTAGCTGTAAAAGTGACAGCAGCCATAGGCTATGCGTCTGTCATTAATGTTGTCGTCAAAACAACAAAAGATAGCTTTAATTGTAATGACTGAGAATTATTAGCCTATGTATTTAATTTAATCAGGAAACAGAACTAAAAGACTGTGTTATTTTACATTTGATTACTTTATGTTTCTGTAGTATTTCTGAATACTGGTGTTAGACCTACACACATTTAACATTTAATTCAAAGATTGAAACAAGCTTCCTTGTGTTGTGTAAACTCTTAACAACAAAATTACCACATTGTAAAAACGCAATGAGTGAGCAAACATTTAGGCGAGATAAACATAATAAGAAAATGTTCAACAACAACAACAAAAAATGTCTATATCGTCATAAATATCATTATCGCAAATATTCTTGAAATATCGTGATATAATTTTGAGGCTATATCGCCCACCCCTATTCTGCAGTGAATTCAAACGCTGGATCTCCCAGCGCTGTGTAATAAGTGTATCGCGTGTTAGAGATCGGCCTACAAGTAAACCTGTTCTGAGCTCACGCTGTGCGAACGTTTCAAACGAATAGCACGGTTTCGTTTGCCGTTTAAAGGGGAACTCGGCAACTCTAGCAATTTCTTTGATTTTCACTTTTGTTGTCGCATGTTTTGTCAGTGAGCGCCCCTACAGCTGCGAGGCGTATATTTCACAACACTGTCATAAAAAAAACTCACTTGCGGCCCCTCCTCCCCCTTTCTACCGCTGCTCATGTGCATTTGTTATTATCGGAGCCGGCCAACTTTATCGTGTGGAGTGTGTCTACCGAGGTGGGTAATACATCATACACATTGAGGGCGGCGTGTGTGTTTATGTCGAATTGCCGTAAAGCAGTTTGTGTCTCTCGCTTGTTCTCGCTTCTCACGAGACTTCCTATTTCCAACTTACCGGGACGTTAGTCTCCATGTTGCTAGGTTGGTTTTTCGCCTGGGAACGCTGGGGGGAGCTGGGAAAGTCACCATTCTCACCAGAACAGGTTATTAAACCATCCAAATGATTTCTAAACGGTTTTATTAAGCTGAAATAGTTTGCCAGGTTCCACTTTCTCGTATGTAACAAGAAGTTGCAACTCTTATTAATTGGTCAACGTGGCGGTCGCCCATCTGGAGCCGTACTTGCAGAAAGTGTGGCTCTTGTCCAGGTCCCTTTTCCTTTCAACTTCATAGAAGCCAAAGTTACGCTAGTCGGGTTTTCTGCACGCCACAGACTGTCCAGACACCTTTTACGTTCCGTCGACTTTATCAATTAACATTTAGAAAATTGATTTTTGACATTTGTGAGTCGATTCAGAATCGTCCGCATCACGATGCATCTAAGAATCGATCTCACCCCTACCTGAATGTGAATTTTTTTGCATCTGTGATTTATAAATGATGCATGTGTGTTTCAGTGATATAGATGTGGCACAGCAGTTCACCCTGAACCAGAGTCGTGTTGAGGAGATCACCATGAGGGAGGAAGTCGGAAACATCAGCCTCATGACCGACAATGACTTTGGTAAAAACTCACAAGCTGTTTTAGTGTTGTCAAAAGTATCGGTACTTCGGTACCAAGTCGTTACTGAAATTTTGAAACTGACTGAAATAATTATATACGCCCACTGTTGTACAGTAGATTTAGCTACGTCGGTCTTAATGTAATAAAAATACTACTAGTAATAATAAATTTGTGCATAGAAGGTTGTAGGGGTGTAGCAATATATTTTGTCACAATATATCGCAATACAAATTTTTTTTACTGTATGTGAACTGAGAACTTTAGTGTTAGTACTACATTAAACTACTATATAATGTTGAATATAATGTATAATTATGCAATGGGTCCTGATAAAGCCACATGTCTTATGTTATCAATAAAAAGTGGCCTACATTATTTTAAATGCATCTAGTCAGTGCAAGAAGATTCATCTAATATAAATCTGTATTTTCAGCTTCAGAATCATGAATATTTTTATTCTGGTGTCTCTATTGTCCTGTGCTTTGGGTTTCCAGCACCAAGTCTATTCATTTACACACATTTTAGCACTTTAATCAACAGAATTTTTTTTGTTAACCTGTCTTGGAGTATCGCAATAATATTGTATTGTGAGTTCAGTTTCGTGATAGGTATCGAATCGTGACATGAAGGTATCGTTACACCCCTAGAAGGTTGATTTATTTTTCACTTGATCTTTTTATAAGCAATGTTAACTTTTATACGGCATGTAGCCTTCAGTGCTTATGTATTATGTACTTATGATAACCATCATAAATAATAAAGTAATTGCATTTAATTTAATATTAATGGTTAAATAAAATGGTTACAACAGATTTTGCTGTGGTACCGAGAACCGTAAAATTTGAATGGTATTGGTACCAACTACTAGAATTTTGGTATCGTGACATCCCTAAGCTAATAATAATATTTATACTACAGTAATTAACATTTGAAGTGGATCAAAAAAGTTAATCAAAGTTGTCCTAATATGAGAAATTGACGAATGCTTTGATAAAAGGTTTTGATCCACTTCAGACGTTGACTACTGTAAGTGAGTGAGATAAGCCGTGATGTCCATGTACTGCATAACTTGTAATGTCTCTCCAGGGGACTTTGGCATGGATGATCGTGAGATGATGAGGGAGGAGAATGCTTTTGAGGTGGACATCATCCATGGATCTTCTGCCTCGAACCTGCTCCTGGAAGCAGAGCCTGGACCCGCTCACCTCCCCGACAAACCCACAACCCTCGACTACGACGACTTCGGGGACAACAACCTGGAGAACACCGACGGGGGAATTCTGAGTAAGTTCATGATGATTTGACCTGTGATTAGAGGTACAGGAAAAAATCCATTAATGTATGAGTCGCGATTCTATCTTTTACCGATTTGTATCGATTCACAAATTTCAAAAACCGATTTTCTAAAACTTTACACTTCTTTAACTTTAACTTAAAGTTATTGACGTTAATCACAATAACACAGACGATTATACAGCGTTTTATTTTTACATTTTGATTATTCAATTGGTAACACTTTACAATAAGGTTCATTAGTTAACATGTTAACTACCTTATTTAATTAACATGAAACTAAAAATGAACAACACTGGCATTTATTAATCTTAGTTAATATTAATTTCAACATTTATTAATACGTTATTAAAATCAAAGGTTGCATTTGTTAACATTAATGTACTGTGAACTAACATGAACACACAACAAACAGCTGTATTTTTATTAACTAATATTAACAAACATTAATAAATACTGTAATGAATGTATTGCTCATTGTTAGTTCATGTTAGTTAATACATTAACTAATGAACCTTATTACAAAGTGTTACCATTTAATTTCTGTAGTAGGGCCTATTTCTTAAACTACATGTTAAATAAACATATGCTACTGTACCTGAAAACTTAGTTTATTTTATTTGTAAATTTGTTCTAATGTATTTGTCCTATTGTTTGTAATTTGCTTCTTTGTTCCTATTTTTAATGCTAAAATAAAATTGCCTGCCTTGCCTTATTATAGAAGACTGTGTGTAATGATTATAATCAGCTTAAAGGGCATTTGTTTTATAATATTGGGTTGACTAAATGGGAAGAAAAAGTAAATAAATTTCATGGTTCACGTTTAATTCAGTGGAATTTTTTTTCCTTATAGACCTTTTAAACTGTCTCCCGCAGTCAAATAAGAAAAGTAACAAGTAACTATGAACATATCGAATTTAAATTATGTATATTCTGCAAAAAAAAAAAAAGATAAAAAAAGCATTGTCTTCAACCGTTTGGAAAGGATAGACTAAGCATTTTATGTTAAAGCGGCACTATGCAGGATTTCTGTTTGCGCCCCCTAGAGTCGTTGTAGAGTACTTGTATTTAACGTTACTGTCGTAAACACCACTCACGCAGAGCGTCTCTACACTCACGGCCTCTGCACTTTATAATAATAAAGTAGCTTACCGCGTTAGGCTTACCTGAGCCTAAATGCCAGATGACACCAATAAAGTGTATCATGTACGTCGCATTATTTCGCAGGGCTCTCAAGTTTTGAAGACAGGCAAGAGTGACATCCAGCCGACAGATACATGTTTGTCATTGGTTGTTGCGTTAAATCTTACCCAGATACAATAGTGCTATTTTCTGATTGGCTATTGTGTAGCTCGACGAACAACACCAGAGGAGACGCGCTTGATTCCTGCCGGTTCCACAGTGAGAGCGGCGCGGCCAGAGTTTTGGCATATTAAATATATTACAAATAGTTTTTCAGCGTGAGAAATACAATGTGTGGCGGGAGAGCGTGACAAAAGACCGAAATGAGTGACACTTGAGAGCCCTGATTTCGTAACGTCCGTTATGATGTTGTTAGACATGATTATTGCAATTTATCATAATAGTTTGCAAATTGCGCTCATTTACACTATTTAAAACATGTAGGCTTATTTATGTCCTGATAATTGTGTGAGATATTGACAACTGTTCTCATGATAATCGCAGGAATCAACTTTAACAGTGAAAGCCTGAGCGAGTGGGACTCTTGACCGGTTCCTCGTGCTGTCAGATTCTCGTTACCTTTTTCTAGACTCTTCCGACCGCGCGCGCTTCGTTTTTTTTCCCCATTCTGAAAACGCAGGTCCGATGTTTACTCGTGTCTGACTCCTCGCTCGGTCAGTCTGCCATTTCCTCTTTCTCTGTTCCTCCGACAATGCTTTTCTAGCTTTCTGCTTCTTATATGCCAGCTTTGCCAAGGGACGATAGTTGTTCTTATAGCTAGCCGTATCCTGGATGGGGGCGTGTACGCGTGCAGTGCCGTAAAGCAATTCGTTAGGGCTGGGGCGGTATGGATTTTTTCTAACCGCGGTTGAAAAGCAAGATTTTCCCGCGGTATTCTTTAAATACAACCACCCCCCACCCCCCCCGACAGACTTTCGTGCACGCACCAGAAGTCGTTTTTGCTAGACAGACTTTAAATATTGTCACCTACATCCGAAAAAAAACGAGCACAATTTGAAATAGTCAAATTTTCATCAAGCAGTAATTTGGCATGAACCAATCACTGAATAGATTTCCTTATTTAAGAATATTCTCAGATACATTCGCCTTGAATTCATCATTTTCAGGAGAATACATTATGATGTTCACATTGGAAATTAAAGAACACTTATTTGCACATGTCTTAATTACAAATATTATACTCCATATTTATGTTTATATAATATAGTGTTATTTTTTATTTAATCTATGTCGATTATATGAAGAGTGAACAGCATGAGTAAGATAGGATCATAAGATGGGTCAGACACGAATTTGACCACTTTATTAAGCTTTGTTTTGTAGAAAGCCTTTCTTTAAATTAAATTTCGTTTTGTATAAATTGTACCTTAATTTTAATCACGGTTTCATTAACTAATTGCCTGGAATTAAGAAATAAGAAGCAAATAGCAGACATATAATCAGGAGGACGTGGAAGCGCCGGTGCGATCTCTTGCGCGTGAACTGGAGCTCGTCTCATAAATGAACCGAAAATCTGCGTAGGCTAGGCCTAAATGTCTACTTTTAAACAGAATTCAAAACGAAATGATAACATTTTAGTCTACAGTAGCCTAGTCAGGTAAGGTCAGGTTTGCCGATGTGCGTTATAGGCTATTTACATATTCATATTTATCCCTGTGCGCCGATCGGAGACGGAGTTCACTGCTGATATTCTGGGGATACAACATAGCCAATGTTGTAAGGGACTTTAGCCTTTAAATATCTTTGCTGCATTGGATCAGTGTTCTTTCTAGAAAAGCCAAGAGCTTTCTAGCCTCGCGACAGCAGCGCCTCGCATTGCTCATAGACCTTAAAACAGTCAGCGCCGCGGATGCGGTTTCGAAAATTGATCAAAAACGTTGGTGCGGGTGGATGGCGGACAGATGAGTTTTGTGATGCGGTTGCGGATGAAATAATAATAGCCCATCCGCGCATCTCTAATACGAATGGAATGTTATTATGCGTCATGGAACATTGCGCTCCTCAACTCGCGAAAGGTCGGATTTGCTCCATCTTTTGATGATAAGTTTTGTTTAGAAAACCTTGAATCCATGTAAGCCACAATATCATTAGACATAATCCATGTCATTAGAATCAATGAATCCATGTCATTATACACAACGTGCACACATGTGCAGGCCAAAGTTTTTTTTTTTTTTTTGCGGTGATGACGGTGACGAGCTCAGACCCGCGTTTGGAGTCACGTGACCGCGGTAATGCGGTAACCGTCCCAGCCCTACAATTCGCTACCTCGCGAGACCTGATATCACACGATACTTCCTAACACTGAGGCCGGCCGGCCCAAAGTTGCAAGGGTGGTTTTGCGGCTCACAGGCACCGGGGAGTGCGAGACGACCACCATTCAACATGAAATCAGTAATATAAACATTACAATGACTCCAAAGCTGTTCGGTTAAGGTAAAAAAGTTACTTAGTTCTGCTTTAAACAACATTGCTGTTTTGTAAAAAATTAAATAAATTGAATCGAATCGTGAACAAGAACCGATTTTAATCTAATCGTGACCAACAATCTATTCGAATCGAATCGTGATCAACAATCAATTCGAATCGAATCGTGATCAACAATCAATTTGAATCGAATCGTGATCAACAATCAATTTGATTCAAATCGTGACCAACAATCGATATGAATCGAATCGTGGGATACCAAAAGTTTCCCACCCCTACCTGAGATGCTCTTGTGATGATAACGTGATGCTGAACTGTGTTTTTGTTTATTTCAGTGGATAAGATTCTGAGCAATGACGATGGCGGTGGTATATTTGACGATCCTCCAGTTATCAGCATGGTTGAAAGTGTGATGCCTCAAGACCACGGCGATGATGAAGACGACTTTGATAATTTTTCTCGTGAGTAGATCCTAGAAACATTCTTGCCTCTTGAGTGAATCTATTCAACTTATTTTGCAAGCTGTTTTATGTGAATGTGTTAACTTCCGATTCATTAGCTGCTGTATTAAATGACTGGTAGAATAACATAATGCACAGAATGGTAAAACAATTTGTGCTACAAACCAGTGTTTAATTACGATAACGGTTTGCAATATCAAGCAACATAACGGATAGTTTTTGTACAGTTAAAATATCTGGAAGCAGATGAGACGCATTCAAGTTACAAATGGCTGTGTTGTTCTTACTTTAAAAATTAGGTGAATAAAATAGCTAACAATTGTGGAAGATGTAGAACCTATTTTTTACTATTTGAATTTTCCCTGCCACTTAATCAATTTCCCCAGAAATTTATAAAGGATTTTTTTAAAAATATTTTATTTATTCTGGAAAAAGTTTTTGAACTCAAGTTTTTGACTTGATCCTAAATTTTCAAATACATTTTACTCTAAGGTTGTACAATTAAATACTGAGAAATTGTAATTAATAAAATGCATTTAGTATAGGGTTAGGGTTAAGGATTGCTTTAGTAATTATGCATAATTTACTGTTGTTACTTTAGTAAGATGTAATATAAAGTGTCAACCAATATTTGCAACTATTACTTGGGATTACTATTGGAAAACTTAAATCTTGCCATGCCAATTTTTTTTTTATATTTAAAAAATGCAAAACTTACCCAATCATGAGGGTTTACAGGGATCCTTTCTGTGATGTGAAATTTCTTGTTTCAAATGTCAAGTCAATATCTGTAGGATATGCACTTTTTAATTATATGTATGAATGTAATGCCATTGACCCTCATGACACTTTTGCATTATTTCAGCTCCTGGCGGTCCTGACAGTCCAGAGTCTGGACCAGTCGAGCCTCTTCCCAACACCACAGACCAGACCGAACAGACCACTCTGGTGCCCAATGAAGACGAAGCTTTCGCTCTTGAGCCCATCGACATTACTGGTAAAAATGAACGATAAATTCATATTTAACCCTCATCATTCCCTGGGGTCATTGTAACCAGGAAATCATTTAAAAAAAAATTGTTTTAGTTTTCATGGGACTTTAGTTGCACTTGAACCACGAATATACACAAAATAAAATGTAATGGATTCGAGGATTTTTTGGTTGAAATGTTAAAAAGGAACAAATCCTCGCAGATCAATTTGACCCCCTTAGGAATTAATGGAATGCTTCGGTACACATAGAAAACCTAAAAATGCTGAAAATTCAAACTAAAAATGCTAAAACTTTACCAAAAAATAATTTGAAATTATTTAAAAAAACAAAGCTAACTCTATATGTGACCCTGGACCACAAAACGAGTCACAAGGGTCAATTTTTTTTTTTTTTAAATCTTCTGAAAGGCGAATAAATAAGCTAATATTTGGCCAAGATACATTTGACAAACAGCTATTTGAAAATCTGGAATCTGAGGGTGCAAAAAAATCTAAACATTGAGAAAATCGCCTTTAAAGTTGTCCATTTATGTTCGCGATTTTGCTGCATCCAGTCAAAATAATTTTTGTTATGTATTTGCGGTAGGGAATTTACACAATATATTCATGGAACATGATCTTTACTTAATATCCTCATGATTTTTGGCATAAAAGTAAAAAATCTATAATTTTGACCCATGCAATGTATTGTTGGCTATTGCCACAAATATATAGCCGTGCAAAACCATGACTGGTTTTGTGATCCAGGGTCACATATTAACTGTAAAATTTGTGCCTGAATATCACTTAATAAAACACTTGCGGTGCGTCCTCAGTGAAAGAAACCAAGGCTAAGAGAAAGAGGAAGCTCATCGTCGACAGCCTGAAGGAGTTGGACAGCAAGACCATCCGGGCACAGCTGAGCGATTACTCCGATATCGTCACCACGCTGGATTTGGCTCCTCCTACTAAGAAGCTTATGATGTGGAAGGAGACTGGAGGCGTAGAGAAGCTTTTCTCGTTGCCGGCTCAACCTCTCTGGAACGGGCGTCTGCTGAAGGTGATGGGTTGATCCTGTGTCTCTTTAAGGGATAGTTCACGCAAAAATGAAAATTAGCACATGATTTACAGTACTCACCCTGAAGCCATCCTAGGTGTATTTGACATTCTTCTTTCAGACGAATACAATCAGAGTTATATTAAAAAATGTCCTGGCTCTTCCAAGCTTTATAATGGCAGTGAATGGCTGTTTCTGTTTTAAATCCATCAAAGTGCATCTGTCCATCATAAAAGTCCATCTATCCATCATAAAAGTCCATCTATCCATCATAAAAGTGCATCTATCCATCATAAAAGTGCATCTATCCATCATAAAAGCGCATCTATCATCATAAAAGCGCATCTATCATCATAAAAGTGCATCTGTCCATCATAAAAGTGCATCTATCCATCATAAAAGCGCATCTATCATCATAAAAGCGCATCTATCATCATAAAAGTGCATCTGTCCATCATAAAAGTGCATCTATCCATCATAAAAGCGCATCTATCATCATAAAAGCGCATCTATCATCATAAAAGTGCATCTGTCCATCATAAAAGTGCATCTATCCATCATAAAAGTGCATCTATCCATCATAAAAGTGCATCTATCCATCATAAAAGCGCATCTATCATCATAAAAGTGCATCTATCCATCATAAAAGTGCATCTATCCATCATAAAAGTGCATCTATCCATCATAAAAGCGCATCTATCATCATAAAAGCGCATCTATCATCATAAAAGTGCATCTGTCCATCATAAAAGTGCATCTATCATCATAAAAGTGCATCTATCCATCATAAAAGTGCATCTATCCATCATAAAAGTGAGTCTATCATCATACGTGCATCTATCCATCTTAAAAGCGCATCTATCCATCATAAAAGTGCATCTATCCATCATAAAAGTGCATCTATCATCATAGAAGTGCATCTCTCCATCATAAAAGTAAATCTCTCCATCATAAAAGTAAATCTCTCCATCATAAAAGTGCATCTATCATCATAAAAGTGCATCTCTCCATCATAAAAGTAAATCTCTCCATCATAAAAGTAAATCTCTCCATCATAAAAGTGCATCTATCTGCATCTCTCAATCATAAAAGTGCTCCACACTGCTCTGGGGGGTTAAAAAACATAATGAACATACGGACTCGACTTGTCTAAAGTGCAACTTACGCTAGTAATGCGATGCAATGCTGATATTTATGCTACGCTACATTTGACGTCACAATTTGCACTTTATACGCAAGTAGACTGAATGGACGGAAGCTAGAATTTTACTTCATAAATTTTTAAATATGGGTATTTTCCTTACACAAATGCATGGCTTTGCTTCAGAAGGCCTTTATTACCCCCCCCCCCCCCCCTTTTAGTATTATGATTGATAGATGCACTTTTATGATGGATAGATTCACTTTTATAATGGATTGATGCACTTTTATGATGGATAGATGCGCTTTTATAATGGATTGATGCGCTTTTATGATGGATAGATGCACTCTGATGGACTTCAAAACAGAACTGCTATTATAAAACTTGGAAGAGCCAGGCCATTTTTTTTATATAACTATAAGATTGTATTCGTCTGAAAGAAGAATGCTATATACATCAAGGACAATTCATTTTTGGGTGAACTATCCCTTTTACATCAGTGTGTTAAAGCTCAGGACTGAAATCATAGTAAATGTGTGTGTTGTAGATGTTCACTCGCTGCTTGACTCCACTGGTGCCTGATGAGCTGAGGAAGAGGAGGAAGGGAGGAGAAGCTGATAGTCTCGAGGACTTTCTGAAAGAGCTGGAGAACCCAGAAGTGCCCAGAGAGGAGCCAATGGGTCACAGGAGTGACGTGATTGGTAAGCTTTTGCGTCGCTACACAAGCACAGCTACTGTAGCTTAAATGTGCATTGTGTAATATTTAGGAGGATCTGTTGACAGACATGCAATATCATCAGTGATGGGGAGAAAAAATCATTTTACTGACTCTTGTTCGATCTCGTTCATCAAAATTAATCAATTTGTCAAGTCAATTTGTTATTTTTCGTGGCTTTAAAGTCCCTGTAAAGGCAATTCTAAACATTATAAATGTTAGAAATATATTGCTAAAACACATTACAAAGACTGAACTATGAAGTACTGAATTGTGGAGTTAGACCGCTAAACAGCTTTTCTTATGAGTGACTCATAAGAAAACAACACAGGGTGGCCGCGGGTCCTTAAAAAGTCTTAATGTCTTAAATAGTTTTCCTAATAAAAGGCCTTAAAAAAGGTATTAAAGTACCTTAAAGTATTAAAGTAAAAGGAATTAAAATTACTTAAATTCAGATTCAATTGACCCAATGTCCGTCAAATAACCAGTGAAGCATCGAATTGCGAGAATTATTCTGATTTTTTTACATAAACGGCGACTGATAATGATAATGATTTTCTGTTAGCGCTGTTGAGACTCGCGCTATCTGTCTCTGAGAGAGATTTTATAGTGAGAAATCAAAACAAATGAGCATAACAGCACACACAAAAAAACTCAGAAACAAACTGAGGTAAAAATTACAAATGTTGAGTTTAAGTAACATCACATGACAGGAGCTATTTTGCTGAATATTCTCACGATTGCAAAGGTTACATTGATTTTAGTTCAATAAACAAGTAGTTAATATTAAATTACTTAGGTTAATCATTCCATGTGTATTTCCATCACAGGTTTGGTCTTAAATTTCATTCAAAGTGGCATTAAAAAGGTCTTAAGTCGTAAATTTAACTTGTTTATATCTGTAGACACACTGCTAACAATATAACGAACACATTTGCATCAGTTCACCGCTCAATCGCGAGTTACTGTCTGTACTATTAGTCGCTACAGCCTACAGTTTGCTAGCTAGATATGCCTTTGTCACGGAAATGCATATATTACCTGGATGCCATCACTTACGAAACAGATGGGTGTCCTTATTTAAATTTCCGAAAAACTATTTTATCAAGAAGAGGTGGATTAATTGTGTGGATCACCACCCACACCCGCCTCTAATGATTATTTTACACAGGATAGTTATAAACTTTCGTCAGAGACAACTGGGATTATCTACTAGTGCCAATATTGCTCATTTTTTCAAGATTTTGATAGTTTATTTTATTTACTTTGCGTCTTTTTTAAGCATTCAAATTTGGCTGGGTGGCTAACAACACATTTTTTTGTGGTGTGACTAACTCAGAACACATACTTAATTTTGACCTTTAAATGTTATACTTTTAACAGCCAAATTCCCCAAAAACATCCACCTACGCAATCTTGATCATATTCTGAATTAAGAAATCATTATAATGCAGTAAAAAAAATTTTTTACAGGGGCCATAAATAATTATTTTACCTTGCGAGTCTTTCGTTCATTTGTCACGTGACCGTTCATGAATGACCCATCGCTAAATATATAAAGTCTAAATGTATAAAGACCTTACATAATGAACATTTATATCTACACACACCTCACACTGAAATGTGCCGACATGTTTCTACATTAGCCTTAAACGGACAAATGCATTTATTCAATGTTAATACTATGCTAATGAGTTTGAATAAGGAAAGTGATGTCATAGTATCCTTTCAGTGGTTAAAGTTACAGCAGTCATTGCATCAGCTTCACTTTATTTGTACGTTTTATTTTTATCTATTTACCTTTTTTAGAATTTGAAAGATATATTGTTTGATAATTGAGATCTCTGTAGTAAACCAAAAAAGTAGTGCTTGAAAAGTCCTGGAATTACATTTCACAGTATCTGTACAAACCCTGAATTTGGGGGTTCAGTAGCATCTGTAAGATTGAAAACCCCTGGCTTTTAACACATTAGTGTAGTGGTCATTTAACAGCATTTTTTGTGCCCTACAGATCAGACCATCATGGAGGAGCACAGTTTGCTCCAGGCGTCCTCTATGGAGGGCAGCAGAACCGCTCTTGACGAGTCCATGATGCCGCCTCCATCTAACAAGCGGGGAATCAAGCGCAAGTCGCTCGAGAAAGAAGCAGCGTTGCCTGTAAGTTACGTTAAATCAACAACCAGATGATTAGGGATGCGCCGATCTAGTGCTGGGCGGTATGCCGGTTCATACCGAATACCGTGTTTATTTTTGTTATGATATGAAATTTTTATATACAGCAATACTATATAATAATAATATACAAATATGTTCTAAAACTGCAAGAAAATCAAAGCCATAAAATCTGAACGAGGTGTTTAAAATTTGAGCTTTATCTCAAAATAGATTTCAAGTAAAAGATTTTGTTTGGCTGCAGTACCGAAAGTTTCCACTAGATGAAATTCGCCTCCCATTCATTTCCAATGCGCTCATTTTTGACCGCGAGAGCTATTTTTTGTACAGGACCATTTAACCTTTTTGAATCATGTCCGTGATTTATTTATCTATTTATTTTTAAGTCCCAGAACCTTTTCCAAGTTTCGTACCATTCCAGTGAAGTTTAAATTTTTGACATTTTCGGTCAAAAATGAGCGAAGAGCACCTAAGGGATAGTAAATGTTTTGAAGCCGAGCCTAACAGTGCACAATTGTGGTTCCAGCAAATGGCAGTGTTGGATCAGACGCTTCCGCCCGTGGATCAGTCGGTCCTTTCCCATGAGCTCGAGATGCCCCAAGTGGATCTTCCTCCTGAGGACATCACAAACCTCTCTTCACTGGTGCCAGAACTGGACCTGTTAGACGACAAGGGCAAGGACAAGGACAAGGACGACAGCGACGAAGAGGTGAGGCGTTCGGCATTTACAGCTGGAAGAAAATCTCTCAAAATAGTTCACGATTCTGAATAGACGACTAAACCAAATATGTTGTTTACTAGAGGTTCTGATAAAATGTTAATGCAGTTTCTGGAGTCGATTTAAGGAAATATTGAATTCGTTAATAAATCTTTTAATGATTCAATGACTTGCTCATAAAGACCACTTGTTTTTTATATAAGATGAATCAGCGTTTTTTAAATGAATCTCTTGAATGAAGGATTCAATGACATACATTTTTGAAAAGTCACAATGTAACAGACACAATGTTTATCTGAAGCATCAAGTTACTTTCAAAAGGTTATCTACTTTGTTTTAATCATAGACTTTAATGTTTATATCCCAGTACTTCTGTGATAATCTGAATTTTTGTAACAGAAATAATGATACTGTGTGTTTGAAAAGCAGATTCACCGTGATCTTATACGTAGAGTTGGCTGCTGAATCATTATCATTTCAGAATAAGCTCACGTATGTTTGAATCGCGATCTTTTAACGATGTAGCTCCAACATTGGTGTTACTGATAATGGTTTGATTTGTTTTAAACAACAGGGCGAAGAGGGACAAGGAGACCAGGACCAAGAGGAGAGACGGTGGAATAAGAGAACGCAGCAGATGCTCCACGGCCTTCAGGTCTGTATACTATAGTGGAGAGAAGAGGAGTGTGTGTGTGAGGAGAGGAGTGTGTGTGTGTGAGGAGAGGAGTGAGTGTGTGTGTGAGGAGAGGAGTGAGTGTGTGTGTGAGGAGAGGAGTGAGAGTGTGTGTGAGGAGAGGAGTGAGTGTGTGTGTGAGGAGAGGAGTGAGAGTGTGTGTGTGAGGAGAGGAGTGAGTGTGTGTGTGAGGAGAGGAGTGAGAGTGTGTGTGAGGAGAGGAGTGTGTGTGTGTGTGAGGAGAGGAGTGTGTGTGTGTGAGGAGAGGAGTGAGTGTGTGTGTGAGGAGAGGAGTGAGTGTGTGTGTGAGGAGAGGAGTGAGAGTGTGTGTGAGGAGAGGAGTGAGTGTGTGTGTGAGGAGAGGAGTGAGAGTGTGTGTGTGAGGAGAGGAGTGTGTGTGTGTGTGTATGTGAGGAGAGGAGTGAGTGTGTGTGCGAGGAGAGGAGTGAGAGTGTGTGTGTGAGGAGAGGAGTGAGTGAGTGTGTGTGTGAGGAGAGGAGTGAGTGTGTGTGTGAGGAGAGGAGTGAGTGAGTGTGTGTGTGAGGAGAGGAGTGTGTGTGTGTGTATGAGAGGAGTGAGTGTGTGTGTGTGAGGAGAGGAGTGAGTGTGTGTGTGTGTCAGGAGAGGAGTGAGTGTGTGTGTGTGTGTCAGGAGAGGAGTGAGTGTGTGTGAGGAGAGGAGTGAGTGTGTGTGTGAGGAGAGGAGTGAGTGTGTGTGTGAGGAGAGGAGTGAGTGTGTGTGTGTGTCAGGAGAGGAGTGAGTGTGTGTGTGTGTGAGGAGAGGAGTGAGTGTGTGTGTGAGGAGAGGAGTGAGTGTGTGTGTGAGGAGAGGAGTGAGTGTGTGTGTGAGGAGAGGAGTGAGTGTGTGTGTGAGGAGAGGAGTGAGTGTGTGTGTGTGTCAGGAGAGGAGTGAGTGTGTGTGTGTGTCAGGAGAGGAGTGAGTGTGTGTGTGTGTCAGGAGAGGAGTGAGTGTGTGTGTTTCTCAGCGTGGCTTTCTGCATGTACAGTAACATTTAGATTTTATATATTTCTGAAAGAAGTTTCTTAGGCTCACCAATATTTAATAAAACAGGTAAAAACAGAAATATTATAGAGTATTATTTCAATTTAAAACAGCTGTGAAATACAGTCAAACCAAAAATTATTCAGAAACCGGAAATAATTTTAAATTTTTACTTTTTTTTCACTAGTGTGTGCAGGACACTATAGTGGATTTCTGTAAGTGAGGAGAGCAAAATAAAGTAAACTGTGACACATTATACACAACAATTCTTCATACAGCGACTACCAGTAACATTTATAAAAATTTGGGACCAAAAATGATTCGGACACT
This sequence comes from Siphateles boraxobius, assembly GCF_051911475.1. Taxonomy (NCBI): domain Eukaryota; kingdom Metazoa; phylum Chordata; class Actinopteri; order Cypriniformes; family Leuciscidae; genus Siphateles; species Siphateles boraxobius. The sequence goes on from NW_027508795.1 coordinate 94,443, forward strand.
TTGAGCTGATCATGTTTTGCTGAAGTGTTTGTGTGACAGATCGTTAACGGCAGGAAATGCAAACATTCGCCTGTCATTTATCAACCTCAAATATGGCTTACCATATTTAATGTTTTAACATAAGTATAATTTAGATAAATATTATTATTGCGCTATTATTAGGCACATATTCAAGTTTTCGTGTGGAGAAGCTTTTACTACATGATATACCGGCCGAAAATGACGGAGTATTTGTAAGTCAAGAGTAATGCAAACTGTAAAGTGTCTACTTTTATTTTTTTGTAAACCCACAATAACAACAAAACGTTGTGCTTTTGTAATATAATGCCGCTTTCTGTCAATTCGGTCTTGACTTGGAGCGCATCACATAAATGAACCGAAACTCAGCGTATACTTGCCTCACAGACACGAGAAATATATCTATAGAAAGCTTGATATGTTTACATTTGAATGAAAAGATCCCGATAGATTAGTATTCTCAGATTATGTAATTCTGAATGAAACGTGCATATAGGCGGAGATGTCAAATTAATCTCTGCATCCCAAAACATTACCAATAAAATTACTCGAATGTCTCAATCTGTTTTTTCCCACAACACATTCACAATCATTACATTACTAAGCTTTATGTTTGAATTTGTGTGGTGATTAGGAGTATTTTATATAGGCGATTAAAAGTGCATTATTATAATTTATGGCTTATTAAAATAAACGTGCGATTAGTCGACTAATGGCTTAAATGAACTACTAATAGTCGACTAGAAAAATCGGTAACTCTTTACTAGAAGGTCCATTAGTTAACATGAACAATACTTCAGCATTTATTAATCGTAGTTAATATTAATTTCAACATTAATACGTCATTTAAAATCAAAGGTTGTATCAGTTAACATTAATGCACCGTGAACAAACAATGAACAGCTGGATTTGTATTAAAGACTAACACTGTAACATATGTATTGCTCATCAAGTAGGGCTGGGAATTGTTAGGAATTTCACAATTCGATTTTGATTTGATATTGATTTATCAGCTTCGATATCGATTCAATAATTAGTAAATACACAAGTAATTAAGTACCTGAGTATATTTTAAATAATGTGTGCGGTATTACCAATGTTTAAGAACAAATTGACCCCAGCATGTTTCCTGTCATGGTTTATTTAGCAGAACAAACTGTACAATAGGGCTGCAACTAACGATTATTTTGATAATCGATTAATCGGACGATTATTTTTTTCCGATTAATCGATTAATCGGATAGAAATTAAATTAGATTTTTTTTTTTATTATAACTAAATAAAACCGTAAATCAGGGTATTTATGTGTAAAAGTGTACTTTAAAAAGTGCAAAAGCCACACATTGAGTTTTACTAATATCAATATTTGCATTGTTTTTAATGATAATTGCTGATGGCAAGTTGACAAACATGATTATTGTTAAAAAAATGATATCCAACATATTATGTTTTAACACAATTTTTGTTAAAACAAATTTACACAGACATGTTGTTCAGATGTGAATATCTGAACTAAAAACAAACTAAAAACATCTAAAATATATAATTCATTTAATTTTTATTTAAAATTAATTATATATAAGGAATATAAGGATAAAGAATATAATATATATTATATATATAATATATAAAAGAATATAATATAAGGATAAATTGATTAAATAAATATAGAAAGACTGAAAACAATTGTGTGAATGTAGAGCCGCAGTAGATCGCGTTTGAAAAACAATTAAAACTTAGTAGACAAATGCTATAAAAGAGAACGGAATGGAGGTAACGTTACCCAGCAAGCTAACAGGCTTGAGTAAAGGACAGGAGAAATTATGCATTAGTGCACAAGCATTCGCTGAAAACCACTGAGTACAGTGACTAAAAAACAATATTTTACTGCTGCTGTTATTAACTGCCTTTATATTTAATGCTTCACTTTGTAAAGACCGTTTTAATTTAACCTATTTCTGCGGTAGCGCTATTTTAATCCATCACTTACGTTGCGAGCGAACTGATTGCGCAACCTGATGCTCGAGACAAAATACAGACATCCCAAGATCCCGGAAGTCCCGGGAGTCTCCCGCATATTGATTGCGGCTCCCTGATGCCCGCGAATTAGTTCAAACTCCCGAAATCTAGAGCGCGCAAGCAAGAGCGCGCATGCGAGACAGAAGAGACTGCTCCAAACCGTGTAGCGCGCGCGCTCGGCAGAGCGCCTGAGGGAGAGAGACCTTGCGTGTGTGTGCGTACCAGTAAACGCTCCCCGTGACGTAAGCAGACCAACTAATCGATAATGACATTCGTTGACAACGATTTTCATAATCGATTATAATCGATTTTATCGATTAGTTGTTGCAGCCCTACTGTACAATATTGTACATGTTGAATACAAACCACAACTGTAACAAACAGGTGCTTTATTTAAGCACCTCTAAAGTGCATGTAACTGTAATAGAAATTATATTTCTTCCTATACATTCAAGTTATAAAAGAAATGTAAACTGAAGCACAAAATGTGCATACTCATAAAAAATGTGCTTCGTGAGGCACACGCGCACACATTCGCACACACACGCAAGGACTCTCGCGCTCTGTCGTGCGCGCGCTACGCGGTTTGGAGCTCGCGAGCTCTAGATTTCGGGAGATTTGAACTAATTTGCGTACATCAGGGAGCCGCGATCAATATGCGGGAGACTCCCGGAGACTTACTGTTGTTCTTATTATCATTTAAGAGGGGTTAGGAACATTCTGGGGTAGCTTCAGCCTAGGGATGGGACGATTACCGGTTTCACTATAAACCATGATAAAATGTACTGACGGTTAGTAATATCGTTTAAAATTCAATTATCATTAAAACCGTGTTTGATTATCGCGATTTTAATTACTCACTATAAATCCTGTCCAGCCAGCTACAGTTTGACGCAGGCGCGCAGCAATGTTTTTTTGTTTTTGTTTCGAGAAGGTGTGGCGGAAGGCGGTGACCGTGTTCGGGAGATTTTTCAGCCTTTTAAGACGACCAAATCTGAGGTGTGGTCATATTTTGCCATTTACAAAAAAAAAAGGGAAACGTAATCGAGGATGGTCACTGTCGGCAGAACATGCACAAAAAAGTCGCAGTGATAGAGGTAAACACTTCAAATCTGCCGAGTCGTCCTGTGACCATCACACACTGTTGTAGCGAACGCAAGGCAAGTTCACTTTGACCTCAATACTAAAACTACGTCTGGGAAATAATTGCGCACAAAATGTTGATTTGAGTAGAAATATTTTATCTCACTCACTTGAAATTAACTTGAAGCTTCCGCTAAGAAAAGTTCGCAGCAAGTGGCTTTGAGCCAAAGACGAACGAACAAGTTCAAACAAGACTATTAAGAGTGACATTTAAGAGATGATAATATATATTCATTGTACACTTATAACACTGATTATTTTTACCACATAATTACAGGGAAAAATTGAATAGAGATTAATGTCTCTAGCCTATTCTTGTCTGTTAAATCCATTTTGTACAGCGTACGTTACAAAACTCGTCCAGACAAGATGATCACAACAATATTATCAAACTCTGTAAACAATAAATCAACCCTGATTTAATTTTCAATACAATCAAAAACGGAGACGCAGGATGACACGTTGTATTTGAATGAAATGAGAGAGCGCGTCGGTTATGTATGTGAGCTGCGTTATAATGCGTTGCTATTGACGACGGTCATTATAAGGAAGGAAACGCCACAGAATAGAATCTTGCTTTAGAAAGTGCACAGAGCTGCTCGTTTTATTTGTTGTTTGTAGATTCTCAAATATAAAACTTGTTGAAATGTTTTCAGTGTGAGCATCAGTTCTTTTTTAACACTTTCATCTTGTTTTAACAAAACCCTGATAATCACGATAATTTTGGTCACTATAATCGTGATATGAAATTTCCCTACTTCAGGCCCCCTAAAATAGGCCTAGCGACGTCCCTGGTTGGCGGTGCAGGCTTGAACGGAGTGCAGCTGCTGTCCGCCATCTTGCGGTTTTGGTAACCGCTGAACGCTCTCACTAGAGTGTTGCCCACAGCGCCGCCACTGGCCGGTGCGCTGAATCGATTCATAGGATTTGATGAATCGATATTGAATTGAGAAACAGATAATTGCAATGCATTGATGAATCGATATTTTTACCCAGCCCTATCATCAACCTTATTGTAAATGTTCAGTCGAGGGCAGCCGTGATGTTCACACAATGACCCGAGAAAGACGTTAACATCTCGTTTTCTCCTGTGCTTTGACAGCGTGTGGTGGCTAAAACCGGAGCCCAGTCCATCAGCCTCCTCGAGCTGTGCCGAAACAACAACAAGAAACAGGCAGCGGCGAAGTTTTACAGCTTCCTGGTGCTGAAGAAACAGCAGGCGATCGAGCTGACGCAGAGCGAGCCCTACAGCGACATCGTCGCCGCGCCGGGCCCGCGCTTCCACATTGTATAGATGCATAATCTGTTCTGTTTTTAGTAGTTGTATTTAACAGTTTTGTTTTGCTACTGTTGCTTTTTGTATCTGTTTTTCTTCTTTGGGGCCAATTTAAAAAGATTTTTTGAGTCAAACCCTATAGATCATGAAAACATTGTATCCACAAAGTAAAGTGTTAAATGCTTAGTACATGCTGGACCTCAATATTGACAAGACCGTTGGGATCTTTCAGATTCACTACTCGTTTCCCCCCATTGTTCTGTTTTTATTTTCCTTTATAAGTTTTACATTTGTAGTAAGTTAGTTATGTGTACATTTTAACTTTTTAATAATGTCACAGTTGAGAGACAAAGGTTTATTTTTGGAAACCCATTTGGATTTAATTACACAATAGTTCAATGTTTTGTATCTCTCTTTTAATGGCAATTATGATTATTAAAGGTTTCTTAAACTCTTAAATACAATTGGAATTTTTATGCACTTGATTAAATTTTGATATGGATTGAAAAAAAGAAGTCACCTATGTTCCTCTCATTTTACCTGGTTCTTTAGTGTTTATATATATATATATATATGTGTGTGTGTGTGTATGTAATGACCATTGCAAAACTCGTAAAATTTAATTTGTCTCATGGTTAAAATAACCCAATATCAGTGTTTTCGCCATTTTTTAAAGGGACTGTAACCTTCTAATCTTCAAATACAATGTCAATTTTTTATGAATCTACAGATAACCTAATATACACTACGCATACAACAGTTCATGCTGTGTGGAGTACTATATCCCACAATGCAATGTTCTGCTTAATTATTCGACTTTTATTACACACACAAACCCACTGATGATAACTGCAGTGATAAGGTTTGAAGACATTATAACATACTACTGTTTCAAACTTTTACTGTTGCAAAATATGCAATGTTTTACATACTAAAAAAATAATTGTGTGCAGTGATCTAGTGCTTGTTTGTACATTGTGAATCGAGCCATTGAGTTGCATAATTATTACGTGAGTAATATCCAAATACACCATTTTTGCTTTTGATTTCAGGTTGAAATAGTGAGAATCGCCCACTTAACTCGCCCTTTTCACTTTTGGCTTGCTTGGTTTCGGACATTTAATTTAATATTCAACAATAATTAATATTCAACAAATTAATTTTTTTAATTGAAAACATGTAAGCAAAGAAGAAAACAGTCACAATATTTAACCCTAACCCATTATACAGGTGCTGGTCATATAATTAGAATATCATCAAAAACTTGATTTATTTCAGTAATTCCATTCAAAAAGTGAAATTTGGATATTATATTCATTCATTACACACAGACTGATATATTTCAAATGTTTATTTCATTTAAATGTGATGATTAAAACTGACAACTAATGAAAACCCCAAATTCAGTATCTCTGAAAATTAGAATATTACTTAAAGGGTAACTAAACACAAAAACAACTTTTTTTTAAGTTAATGATCTGTAAGAATGAAGCTTCATAAATGTTGTTAATTGATTACATTTTTTGACATTTATGTTTAAAGTGTTTTAATTCTACAATATATGGTGTAAAAACGCCTGAGTGCTGCCCTCTTCAGGTTGAACGGTGGCTACTGCAGTTGAATTTTCCTATTGGAAGATGTGGTACCCTCTGACGTCAGAGTATCAGCTAACCACGCCCTTGCCAACAGAGATGCGTCTCAGGTGAAATATATCAGTCCGTGTGTAATGAAAGAATATAATATCCAAATTTCACTTTTTGAATGGAATGACTGAAATAAATCAACTTTTTGATGATATTCTAATTAAATGACCAGCACCTGTATAAGAACTGAACTGAGCTGGATGATGACATCACGGTTTTCTCCAGAGCGGCTGAACTACATTAATAACTTTTTTACAACAAAAATGAAACATCACTGAGCTGTAATGTGACGCTATTTTCTTCGAAAAACAAACTTTGTTGCATCGTGTTTCTGTTATCTCCGTAAGCGTTATATAAATGAAGGCGACTTTATTCGCGACTCTTATTTTGAAGAGTCTTCGCACCGGAAGGGATCGCATCGTTCCGGAAGAACCTTCTTCCACGTGCTTCGGCCCGGTCCCGCTCTTCTTCCGACAATGGCGACCCGTAAAGAACCCGCAGCTTCGGCTTCCAGTCCGCTGGATTCCCCGGTGAAGCAGATCCAGATCGATGGGCTGGTTAGTGATAGTTATGAATGTTATTATCCTGTTTGTTAGAGGTTTGTGTGTAGTGTATTGGGCTGAAGGTTGGTAGGGGGAGCTCAGTGTTCATCGCTTACTCGAACAGGAAGAACACTGGGGAAAACTAACACAGTAATGCTCGTAACTTACATTAAATATGGCACTATATATATATATATATGTGTGTGTGTGTGTGTGTGTGTGTGTGTGTGTGTGTGTGTGTGTGTGTGTGTGTGTGTGTGTGTGTGTGTGTGTGTGTGTGTGTATATAGTGGTTGTACTGGCTACCATCTGCTATACCGTGGTAGTTTGAGATATACTAACGTTACTATAGTACTGAAGTTAATATGGTGTCTTGCTTTACTTAAAGTACTATGATTACTTTACTGTAAATTAATTTCAGTAACGTTACCATGGTACATTTCAAAGTGTACAGCGTATATTATACTGTGCATTTAGGTGTTTTTGTGAGTGATTACTAACGTTACTACCGATCAAAAGTTTAGGTTCTGTAAGGTATATTTTATTATAATACAATTTTTTTATTTACAACAACACAACATACAATTAACCTTTATCTTCCCAACATATCAAGTCAAAAAATAAATAAAATATGAATACCTTTTTTAATTAAAAATATGTAACACAATTATATTACGTATGCTATGATTCTGTTCTTTTTTTCAAAAAAAAAAGTATCCTATTTTTATTAATGACACAAAATACAACTAAAATTTCCCTCCCCAGCACATATAAGGAAATTATAAATATATATATTATCTTATTTATTTTTTGTTTATATCATACCATCATTCAAAAGGTTTGTATGTTCAATTTTTTTAAGTCTCTTCTGCTCTCAAAAACGGCATTTATTAGATCAAAAATACACATTATGATTTTATCATCTGTTTTCTATGTGAATATATATTAAAGTGTAATTTATTCCTGTGATCAAAGCTGAATTTTCAGCATCATTACTCCAGTCTTCAGTGTCACATGATCCTTCAGAAATCACTATAATATGATGATTTGCTGCTCAAGAAAAATTTATGAATGCTAAGAAACAAGCTGTTGAAAACATCTTCACAATTATGTGTAAACTGTCATTTTATTTTACAAGATTCTTTGAATAGAGAGTTCAAAATAACAACATTTATTTGAGAGATAAATGATTTGTGACTTATAATTGGTTGAATTATATCATTAGCTCTGTGAACACGACTTGTCAAAGTCTCTGACTTTTTTAAAGAGTTTCATTGCTGGAAAACTTGCTCTAGCTAACATCTGTCAGAACTGCGGTTCATTATTTTATAACGCTGAAACTTTTTTGCTTAATGCATTTTTGCAGTTGCTTTCATCTGTTTAGTGTTGGTTTTCTTGTTATTTCTGCTACTTTTCTACTTCACTTTAGGGGCCGTTCAATATTTTCCTGCACTTGTTTTCCCAGATGGGCTGAGCACCCGTCCCGCTCGTCACATATTGAGAAAATGTCCCGCATTTTCATCAGTCTGTTGGTCCTTAATGATCATATTAAGAAATCGTGAATGCGTTCTTTTGCTTTTTTGAGAAAGCATTTTATTTATTCTTTTTGCGGCGTAGTTCTACACCTGTATTTAACAGCGCTTCGTCGAAAGTACAAATACAGCCTATCCAATGGTTGAAAGCACAGGAGTAAACACGGACACTAGTGGGTTGTGACGCTGTCAATCAAAATGTGGAGCGGTGATTCGTTCATGTGTTTCTGTCCGAAAACAAGTGGATTAGTGCTGGGCGGTAAACCGGTTCAAACCGAAAACCGGTTTATATTTTCGTCGCGATATTGATTTTGAATAAACCGCCATATCGGTGTATTTAATTACACAACGTTTAAAACGAACTTTACGCTGCGCGACACTGTTTCAGACGGACCCTTCACAATGTTGCACTTCTAAGCAGCGACGAGTGAGGGTAAACAAACAGCAGTGTCTGTTACGTTACATGGACGATGGATGCGGAGCGCATTATTGTAGCGCGAAAGTACATTAATATAATGCGCGAGCGCTAATCTCTCTGCTCGCGCGCGGAATATAATGTGCCGCGCTCTCAGATACACGCGGCTCTTGTTAGAATAGGTCTATTTTCTGTGCTCGCTCAGAGAATCCCTCACTTAAAACGTGTTCAGTGCAATCGCCAATCTCTCCTCTTCCCCAGCTAACAATTTTAGGTTATAAGAACGTTTTCCGTTAACGTTATTTCAGAATGTTCTAGGGACATTCAAAATGTCCAGTTTTTTAGACGTTGTATTAACGTTATTTCTTGGTTATAAGAACTTTATTCAAAACGTTATAAGAACGTTCAATTCTCCTGTTATATAAACGTTGTATTAACGTTCTTGCTTGGTTATAAGAACTTTATTCAAAACGTTATAAGAACGTTCAATTCTCCCGTTATATAAACGTTGTATTAACGTTCTTGCTTGGTTATAAGAACATCATTAGAACGTACAATTCTCCCGTTATATAAACGTTGTATTAACGTTATTTCTTGGTTATAAGAACTTTATTCAAAACGTTATAAGAACGTTCAATTCTCCCGTTATATAAACGTTGTATTAACGTTCTTGCTTGGTTATAAGAACACCATTAGAACGTCATTAGAACGTACAATTCTCCCGTTATATAAACGTTGTATTAACGTTATTTCTTGGTTATAAGAACTTTATTCAAAACGTTATAAGAACGTTCAATTCTCCCGTTATATAAACGTTGTATTAACGTTCTTGCTTGGTTATAAGAACATCATTAGAACGTACAATTCTCCCGTTATATAAACGTTGTATTAACGTTCTTGCTTGGTTATAAGAACATCATTAGAACGTACAATTCTCCCGTTATATAAACGTTGTATTAACGTTCTTGCTTGGTTATAAGAACATCATTAGAACGTACAATTCTCCCGTTATATAAACGTTGTATTAACGTTACTTCCTGGTTATAAGAACGTTATTTGAACGTTAAGAAATGACAATTTTAGGTTATACTGGGCTCTATTCTATTCTACAATATTCACTAATGACAGTAAAATAGACCATCCTAAGTCAATTTACTGCAGTAATTCCTCTCTCAACCAGTAGAAAATGCTTTGAACACCTGATTATGCATGAAAAAAAAACCCGTCATAAACCGGAAAACCGGCATAATTTTGAAAAAAACATGATATAAATTTTTGGTCAAAGAACAAAGTATTTTTATCAGGTGAAATGCAGAATACAAATGTTTTTATTAAGTTAGATAAACATTATATAACAGTTTTAGTGTTGGTAACATGTCCCACATTTGGTTTGTTTGATGGTGTGACTCTATTTCCAGCTCATTCTGCTCGTGTTTCTTCATGTCTTCAAAGGCTGATGTTTGAGTACAGAGATTGTGAGATTGTAGTTTTGGACTAAAACCTCCAATTATCGTCACAGTAATGCGTCCGGACAGATGGAAGTGTGTGCTTCATTAAAGAGCGTGTGTGTGTGTTTATGGATGCAGTGCTGATGTGGAAGTGCAGTATATATCACTGCCAGAAGAGGGCGATGTTGTCTCAAGAAAAAACACTTTCTGTGATTATCAGCGATTTGGACATTGGTTGACTTTTATCCGTCTAATCAGCATTATTTAAATCAATCCTAAAGTTAGTTATGTCTTTTGTATTCTCTTCTGTAAGCACAAAAGGAGATATTAGGTAAAAAGATAGAGCTGCTCTTTTACATATAATGAAAGTAGATGATTTACAACCACACAACTTGTGTATTTGATCTACTTTTCCTGTATTTTGGCTTTGCTTGGGGAATAGACTGAAACTCATTATCCAAATTGCTAGTTTTCAATCTCATCCAGAGTTCTCAATCTCATTTGCTCTCTCATCGCTTGTTAAATAATAATAAAAATAAACACTGAGTTTAGATGTATTATTGATTGACACCCTGTGCCATTGGTTCTCGTGTGTCACATGACTGATTGAAGTTTGAATACAAATGAGATTTGCTGTGATGAATGAGATCTGTATATAATGTCAGGGAATTTTGATAGTAGTAATGCATTTTCTTCTACTCAATTAATATTATGACAATTTAAATTTTCAGTGAACTTTTCCTTTAATGTTAGTGCTAAGAATTGTGGTCATCCCTGTATCCTATTTTTATCCACATTTTGCAGTTTTGACATGTTATATTTGCATTTTGGGAATAATATTTACAGTTCTGTTATTTTACGGTTAGGAAATTCTACTATACATGTATTACATGTGTTTTATTTTCAAACTCATTAATTAATAATAAAAAAACTGTTTTTTATTAATTTTTTTGTTACGCCAGTGTGTTGACATAATTTTCAGATTATCCTAAATGTTTGATATGTAAATGAATGGAAATCGAAGCAGAATTGGAAATCGCTAAAATTCGAACGATACCCAACACTAACAGGAGGCGGAGCTTCAGATTCTATGGAACATTTGATTGGATGGAAAATCTGATGAGAAGCTGAAGTGCAGAGTGATGTCATCAAAATCATTAACCCATATTGCCGTAAGTGAAAGACTAGGCCTAGGTTTTGAACATTTATTTCTATAGCGCTTTTTACAAGACAGAGCGTTTCAAAGCAACTTTACAGAGATAACAGGAAAATAATGCAACAAAGTTTGTTTCTAGAAGAAAATAGCGTCACGGCTCAGTGATGTTTCATTTTTGTTGTAAAAAAGTTATTAATTTAGTTCATTTATTTATACAGCCATGATGTCATCGTTCAGTTCTCATATAATGATGTCAATGCAGGCAGATCAATAAGATTGCTGAATATTAAATTAAATGTCCCCATTTAAGCAAGTCACTTATAGATAACAGTGGGGTGAACACATTTATGCTAAAAGCCAAAATTATGATTTCATGTGGACTTTAAAGTTGAACTATTTCTGAGGCCTCGGGTAGAGATTCCTCCATCCAGTGTTGCAGATCTCATTTATTAACGCTGTACGATTACGACACCGTCAAAAGCTGTTCTTTTAGCGTGCAATTGTTCGAGATCCCGTTTTTGTCCTGGTTTTATGAAGATGGATCATAGGCCTCGGCGTAGCGGATTGCTAGTCATCAGAGTCCTCCCTCCGCCAACTGACAGGGATAGGCGTTCACGTCTGATGTGTTAGCGTGCTAGCGCGTTTACCTGATAGCTTCAGGCGTGTGTTTGCGTCACCTGAGGCACGTTACAAAGCAAGAAAGCCTTCGAACATTCGCAATCCTCCGCGTGCTAGTCATCGCACAACCAAAGCTCACAGCAAAAATAGAACTGGCAAGCGTGCAATTCTCCCGAGTTCACGCGGATCATTAGATGAAGTGTTGTGCTGCTTTGATGGGAGTGTGTGTCGTCTGGAAAGAAAGCATGTCTTTGTTAGGTATTCTGGGATTGTCTCCTGATAGAGGAGTGTGTGTGTGTGTGTGTGTGTGGCACTTTGAATCCGTGTTAAAACCCCAGACTCTTCGGCTCGACTGACGGATTAATGGAGTTCATGGGAGTCAATGAGCCAATCGTAGCATCACTGTTGCTTTCAGATAGGATATTATAATAGCCAATATTATTTTATTATAATTAAATATTTTTACAGCAACACAATATGCAACTTTCTTTCCTCGCCGACACACATAATGAAAGGATCATATAGGCTATATATATATATGCATTTCTGCAATTTTTTCTGCATATTATGTTACAAATATTGCTAAAGTCAACAGATTTCACTTATTAATTTCTGTGTACAAATAAAATAATGCTGGCATCTTTCTAAAATCATTTTCACCCACCTCTTATTTAGCACCAAATCTCAGGTGAAAATAGTCATTTTGACCCCGTCTACAAAACAGCGGATTAGTCCGTAAATATACATGTGATATTTCATATTTTGTCTTTCATCACTATTTATGTTTGTCTTTCTACAGAAAAAAATATTAACAAAATCAAAAATTTGAGTTGGGGAGGTTTGACATGGAATAACCCAACATCATTTGTATCTAAATGATTGAAGTCTGTCACGCAAAACATCTTGCTGCATTTACACTTTTAATCAGAATTATGATGTATTACTATTAATATCTTTTTTTTTTTTACTCTAATATTTCATTATGTGAAGCTGTTGTGGCACTGATGCCAAACTTATTAATTTATAATGAAAAATCATTTGGTTTGTATCCAAGTTGCAAAAAAATGAATTAGATTGCATTTAATTAAAAATAAATTATAATTTAGTTTATTTTAATATTAACTCCATTATATTGCCTGATATTTCGTTCTATTATTCCTTTTCTGTGATATTTTTGGTCATGCCGCTCATAATGTGAAGTGCGCATTAGAAAAGTAATGGGTCTTGTATGATATTGACTTTTTTAAAAGTAAAAGAATCTGGCTTTTTGTTCAGAAATTGCATAGAAATTAGAAAGCCACTGCATTGATGAAAGAGTGTGGTGAAGAAGTGCAAGAGACAAACGCCACCAAAACAATTACCATCGATGAGGAGAGCACGGTTTAAAACAGCATGTTTAGTTGTTTAATCAGCCATTAATCGCTTTAAATCAAACGAGTGATGATTCAAACACTGCGATTGGAGCAACAGGAAATTAAACGCTGCTGTTTCCTGTTCACTTAATGCGGTACAGTGACTCAGGCAATTACTGACATCACATTCCCTCACGTCTCGAGCGGATTAACGATTTATTAGTAAGATTATGCCTGAAAAGGCTTTGGAATTTTTGTATTATGACTTGTTTGGTTTTTTTGCTTGGTTTTATTGTATTTATATGATATTTGTATTTTTGTAATTGAATTTTTGCCATGAAAACAGCCTTTAGATAGTTTTATTTAATGCCATGTCAGCATCTAAGGCTATTTTCATTGCAAAAATTAAATTACAAAAATACAAATATCATATAAATACAATAAAACCAAGCAAACAAACAAGTCATAATATAAATAAAAAAAATTAAATGGTGAAACGCTTGAGATGCTTTAGAAACATGAGGATGTCATTAATCATCCGATACAGTCGTAAAAATGACGGCACAAACACGGAGAAACGCTCGATACGGTTGATGGATAGATGCTGACATGGCATTAAATTAAATAAATCGTGACATTCGCATTCCCTCACGTCTCTCGACCACATTAAGGATTTATTAGTAAGATTATGCCTGAGAAGGCTTTGGATTTTTTTTATCATGTTAATAATAAATAAAAAAAAGATTGACTTGTTTGCTTGGTTTTATTGTATTTATATGATATTTGTATTTTTGTAATTGAATTTTTGCCATTAAAATAGTCTTGTATAGTTTTATTTAATGCCATGTCAGCATCTAAGGCTGTTTTCATGGCAACAATTCAATTACAAAAATACAAATATCATATAAATGCAAACAAGCACAAGTCATATTATACAAAAAAATGATTGTATACGACCGAGAAATTTCCCTCACGTTTCTCGGCCGTATTAATCGTTTCACCATTTAAAATGTTTTGTATAGTGACTTGTTGTGTTTGCTCGCTTGGTTTTATTGTATTTATATGATATTTGTATTTTTGTCATTGAATTTTTGCCATGAGAATAGCCTTAGATGCTGACATGGCATTAAATAAAACGGTCTAAGATAAGCGAAGTCTGTGTTTTGTCACCGACTGCATTGCCCATCCAAGCACATCTCAACTCATTTGAGGAAGCAGGTGTGTGTGACTTCCTCCTGAATGATTTAAGGGAACGGGCTTTTTCACATTTCTTCCAGCGCGACGACTCCACTTGAAATGCTCAGATTGGCAGGGTTCAGCTCAGAGAATATTGACTTTATTTCTGTCTGACCTTAAAGTCTGTTACAAACCCTCAAAGAAGCAACAATAAGCTCTGGAAAACAGCATCTGGAGCCTGTAGCTCGAGTGGAAATGAGCTGCCGTGTCTGACCACCATCTGTGTGGACTTTTAAAGGTTGTAACTTTGTTTACAGGGAGTCCATCCATAATTAATTCAACACCACTGTGAAAAGCTTCATATATCTTTACAGCTGGGATGTGGTGAGCTCTGTCAGGTCATTTGGGCTTGACGTGTTACTTGCACCCGGAGAATTGTGTGTAATATTGCCTCCGGCTCACTGTTTTATGAATGTTGTGGTGAATGATGGTGGATTTGTTTCATGTGGCTTCGGGCTGAAGATGGGGATTGTAAGGTATTTTGTTCACTTAATGATTTCGGTGGCTTTGCGATTTCGTTTAATGGCAAGAAGTAATTGATCGTCTAAACTGTCATCTGTGGAATACTCGACTCTGATTAGTGTTCTGAAAAAATACTGAAAACACAAAATATAAGCATTAATGAAACTGAATAGGGCTGTGAAATGAAAATGTTAATATTCGTTGAATTAAAAAAAAGCACATTCGAATGCAAAAACCGTGCATTTGAATTTTTGGTGTGTCAGGAACAAGAGACATGATGACGTGACGTAACTGACGCGGTTCGTTTTTGTTAAAATGAAAAATGGCTGGAAAAGCGTGAGTATATTCATACATGCGAGTATATTCATACGTGCGAGTATATTCATACGTGCGAGTATATTCATACGTGCGAGTATATTCATACGTGCGAGTATATTCATACGTGCGAGTATATTCATACGTGCGAGTATATTCATACGTGCGAGTATATTCATACGTGCGAGTATATTCATACGTGCGAGCATATTCATACGTGCGAGCATATTCATACGTGCGAGCATATTCATATATACGTGCGAGCATATTCATATATACGTGCGAGCATATTCATATATACGTGCGAGCATATTCATATATACGTGCGAGCATATTCATATATACGTGCGAGCATATTCATATATACGTGCGAGCATATTCATATATACGTGCGAGCATATTCATATATACGTGCGAGCATATTCATATATACGTGCGAGCATATTCATATATACGTGCGAGCATATTCATATATACGTGCGAGCATATTCATATATACGTGCGAGCATATTCATATATACGTGCGAGCATATTCATATATACGTGCGAGCATATTCATATATACGTGCGAGCATATTCATATATACGTGCGAGCATATTCATATATACGTGCGAGCATATTCATATATACGTGCGAGCATATTCATATATACGTGCGAGCATATTCATATATACGTGCGAGCATATTCATATATACGTGCGAGCATATTCATATATACGTGCGAGCATATTCATATATACGAGCGAGCATATTCATATATACGTGCGAGCATATTCATATATACGTGCGAGCATATTCATATATACGTGCGAGCATATTCATATATACGTGCGAGCATATTCATATATACGTGCGAGCATATTCATATATACGTGCGAGCATATTCATATATACGTGCGAGCATATTCATATATACGTGCGAGCATATTCATATATACGTGCGAGCATATTCATATATACGTGCGAGCATATTCATATATACGTGCGAGCATATTCATATATACGTGCGAGCATATTCATATATACGAGCGAGCATATTCATATATACGAGCGAGCATATTCATATATACGTGCGAGCGAGCATATTCATATATACGTGCGAGCGAGCATATTCATATATACGTGCGAGCAGTGCTTTAAGTGGCCTAAAAGAGGTGCCGGTACTCTATAATTTTTTTTAAAAAACCTCCTCCCCTGAGGTAACAACTATATTGAAGGGGTTTTATATATATATATATATATATATATATATATATATATATATATATATATATATAATTTTTTTTTTTTTTTTTTTTTACAGTCAACAGATGACCTTATAAAAAATAATTTAATTGTGGATTTGCTTGAGCTAGAAAGAGCTACTGAACATAAATAAAATGTGCAAAAGGGTATTGAAAACATTTTGAACAAAATGTAGGATACATAAAATAAATTATAAAACATAATAACATAATAACCATAGAACAGTAGAACATAAACATGAGTCATGTTATGGTTCATTCATTTCTTTACCCGTTTCACACACCCTCTCCGGACCACGTTGAGTTGACACCATGGATGACACATGG
Source organism: Siphateles boraxobius (assembly GCF_051911475.1). NCBI lineage: Eukaryota > Metazoa > Chordata > Actinopteri > Cypriniformes > Leuciscidae > Siphateles > Siphateles boraxobius. The sequence continues at coordinate 111,189 of NW_027508795.1, forward strand.
ACACTTATAATCGGATTGACGGCTCGATCGGACTAAAAAACCCTCATGTAAACACCCTAATCGATCCGATTGAGCTCGATCCGAATGACATATCGATCGGATTGAAAGAGGTGGTCTATCCCTTATGTAATCCGATCGAGAGAACATGTAAACACTTGATTCTTGATTGACGTTAAATAAACATAATGAGTATAACGCGCGGAACGAGCTGTTTTTCCTGTTGAATAAAGTGTCATAAGCTTCCCGTCATTCTAAAATTCTCATTTTACTCGCGCGTATGTGAAGTGAAGCAGGACAATGTCCCACCAGTCCTTGTTGTGGATTCTCATCCACAGACGTCTGGTTTTGGCCGCGGGGAGGAGCATTTTTACTGCGTGATCAGCACGGCAAAACGGTTAATATGCTCTACATTATGACCAGAGACGAATTAATATTACGCCTGCTGTTTAAAACAAACAAATAAATAACCAATAGAGGAGAATATTTATGCGCGAACAGCGGGAAACTCTGTAGGCTATATTGGTGCAGTGTGCGCATGTCAAAAAATCAGATCCGATTTGAAACTTGTGACATATAAACGCGCACATCAACCCGATTACTTTATTTATCATTCATGTAAACACCTTGTTCAGATTCATCAATTGTATTGATTTCATTCCGATTGTGTCCATGTAAATGTAGCTACTGACAGCGGCACAAGCGACACATGCTCTTTTCACTTGTAAAACTCAAGGGTGTATGGGTAATGTAGTCTCTGCTCTCGGTGGGACGGATTAGGAAGCGTGCATTGTGAAGGGCGCTCTGAAAAGCGGCAGCGCAGCCAAAGGATTAAAACAGAGCGTACCGGTACGCTAAAAGCACGTTCTGGGCGCACGGAGAGGTGGCGGTACGCTCAAGAGCTATATTTGGAAGTGGCGGTACTGAGTACCGGCCCACTTAAAGCGCTGTGTGCGAGTATATTCATGTATATATGAATGATCCTTTCATTATATGTGTTGGGGAGGGAAAGTTGTAATTGTATTTTGAATTGTAACATGAGGCTGAATAATTACTGAAATAACTTTCATTTTTGGGTGAACTAAGCCTCTAAGTATTTGCCCATAGAATTAGATTTTTGCAAATATTCAAGAAAGACATTCGAATTTAGCTTTTCAGCCGTTTTGACAGCCCTAGAACCGAATGGCATAAAGTAATTCGCAGAACCCTATAGGTGTGATTTGCGGTGGGAATTGGATTTGCTCTTATCAGCTGGAGTAACAGTAAACATGTGACTTCCGATGCACTTTAGTTCCCCGTCTGATATAGGTGATATGAAATGCTGTGTCCCTGTTCTGAGAAACGCCAATGTATCCCATCATGCCTTGGGGCGAGAGAGCTGGTGCTCTAAGGGGATTGGAGATGTTCTTGCTTCTGTAGAGCTGAAAAACCCCAGTGGATTGGTATTCAGAGAGGCTTTACAGACAGCGTAATTAGACAGTGAGTGTATTTGTTCTTCCATTAACCCGGGGTCTTTCTCCATGCTTTTCTGCTCTGAGTGGTCTCAAAGTACATGTTAGGATAGACGAGCAATCTGGCGTTTTAGCCCTCTGAACTTGAGGAACTTAGACGGATTGATATTTTCCATTTCTGCCAATCTGCAAATTGAAGCTTGCACATATAAATTCTCTCCAGAGACTCGTCTAAAGCACATGTGAACGTAAGCCTGGTATTAGCATCAATCCCAGGAGATCCGATAGCAAGTGTCCGCTGAGATGATCACGGGTTTTACTGCATCTTGATTACACCTAAAATGCAAAGATCTGAATATTTTTGTGTTTTTAGAAACATGTTTGATTGGGATTAATGCCCCGTTTACACGGAGGTAAGACGCAGATATTTCCCTGCGGTTTGGCCTCTCATTTACACGAAAACCCCGTTTTATCACAGAAAACGATTATTTCTAAAAACTCCGGCCAGATTGGAGATTTCCGATAACGCCAGTTATGTGTTGCCGTGTAAAACGGGGTTTTAGGTTCTTGAACGTCACATTATGCGCCAGAAAATGCTTAACGTCACGTGAGCGCCCAGTTTGGCATAATTATGATGGCGCTCGACGCCGTATTTATGCGGGTTGATGTAAATGACAACTTTTTGAAAACGATGTTGTGTGCTCGATGTTATTATTGAAAACGGAGGGGGGGGGGGGGGATTCGTTTCTCTAAATACCCAGCTATGTGGCCTAGGACAGAGCGTTTTTTCAGACCAATGGAAAGAAAACATCCAAAATATACTTAAGTGTGCATTACTTTTTATCTATTAGCATCTGGAGATTTCGATTACAATGCAAGGTCGTTGAGTCTGTAATCAGCAGCACTTAGTTTATTTTCTTATTCTGAAGGTTTATTTACGTCATTCACCTGTTTTATAGAACACATTATTCCTGAAAACTAGGGATGTACCGATATTAAAATTTTGGCCGATACGATAATTCTTTAAATTTGAAAGCTGATAACCGATATATTGGCCGATAAATCTAAATCCAAATTTTTATATTATTTTTGAGAGCATGATTACAAAAACAAGTCACACCATTATGTTATTATAATTTTATGTAGCCTATATAACACTTGCCGTGCACACGTTGCACTTTACTGTATTTTACTGTACTTTAATGTCTTTTCCTTTTTTTGAAGTGATTACAATCATATTTGTATGATAATCCTTTTATGACTTAAACATGTAAGATGTCCTTGTGTATCTAGAAAGGCGTGCGCCAAATAAAATGTATTATTATTATCAATAATCATATTTCACGCAATTCAAAAGCATCATGTTGAACAGTGCGCATCTGAAGTGTCTCAGCTGATCAGGCTGATAACGATAACATTAAAAATGAACGTGTTGTCTCCCATTCAATAATTGTTGATGTTTAAGTCATAAAAGGAAATACAATACTGTTACTTCTGATGAGAAACAAGGTCTCCGCTTTCAAGTTCTGTCCATTTTTATCACGAAATCAAACAATAAGTGGCATTTTAATGCGTAAAGAGTCTTTCTTCCACTTTATTGCAAATTCTAGCACAAAAAAACATGCATGGACATCATGGGAATGTTGAAAGATACAGTACAAGTTGCATTTAGTTGTACAAACATTTCAGTTTTTATGTGAGTGCAAAAACATCTGAAAACAAATTGATTATAATATTGGTTATTTTAACCTGTTATATTAATGTACAAAATGAGAGGGTTCCCTGAATAGTTTACAGCATTAGTTGGGAGAGATTAAAAAAATAAAAAAAGATTTTTTTACAGCAACATTGCACATTAAATAAGTTATATAAAAAAAGTGAAATCAGAAAAAAAATATTTTTTGAACATTAAAGCATGTTAACCTTATTCTATTAAACCCAATAAACAAAATGATTATTAAATTTGCTTCATACAGCTAGTTTGATTCGTACATTTTGAAACCGTGGTATTTGACATGCGTAGTGAATGCTAACCAGGTGTGTGTGTGCAATTGTGTACCTGGTTACAACTCGCTAATCTTTCAGCAATAAATGTATATAAATGTTATTTCTGCTCACCGGCGCTCCTGCAAAGGCGACACAAAGACATTTCAAATGGCTTTAGGGGAGAGAAATTGCATCAGATATTATTCAGTTTGCTTCGCCAGACACAAACTTGTTTTCACAAGAAATGTCCCTGATCGTGCTGTGTGTGTGTGTGTGTGTTTGCAGGTGGTGTTGAAGATCATTAAGCACTACCAGGAGGAGGGCCAGGGCAGTGAGGTGGTTCAGGGTGTTTTGCTCGGCCTGGTGGTTGAAGACCGTCTGGAGATCACGAACTGCTTCCCGTTCCCGCAACACACCGAAGACGACGTCGAGTTCGATGAAGGTGAGGCGCTCGACAGTCTCGGGACGCTTAATCATTGATGAATGCACTCGGCACTCTGGGAAACGGAGAGAGAGAGGGATTATATGTGGAGTTCAGGGCGAGAGAGAGCTGTGAAAAGGGGATTGATTTTCGCTTTTTCGCTAGTGTATAATCACGATTAATAGAAATGGCATTAAAATACGTACTTTGGGGCCGTGAGTGGTGAGGAGGATTATATTTTATTTTTTGGTTACACTTTATTTTAAGGTGACATAGTTATACATTACTACATGTACTTACTATAATAATAACAACAGTCAATTATGCATAATTACAAGTACCGGTTAATGGAAACGCCGTCATTTCGCAATAGTTTTTTGTCGACATTTAGAAAAAATTGCAATGGTTTTGGGCAAATCTGTAATGGAAACACCTTAAAATAGTGTAACCCCAAATCCTAACTCTATTGTATGTTTTGTAGTAAATTTTACATGTAGTTACATTGTACTTACTGAAATAAGTACTGAGTAACATTAATTAACTACATCACCTTTCAAATACAGTTTTTATTTTACTTTTTTTATCCTAGTTTTTTACAGTAAGTGCATTGAGAAAATGTGCTAAGTAAATCTTTCTCAGAGAATTTTTAGTTCTTTTATTTTTGACTTTAATACCTTTAGAACATTAAACCCAGTTATTTAACTTTGGGAATGCTTGGGATAAAAACGTTTGGAAACCCCTGGTCTAGACAATTACATATTGATTTCAGGGCGAGAGAGAGAGAGAGAGCGGTGAAAAGGGGAATTGCTTTTCACGTTTTTGCTATTTTATATTCATGATTCGTTTTGATTAATAGAAGTTGCATTAAAATGCCTACTTTCTGTGTGGGGCAACATCTCCACACACACGAAAGAAGCTGCGAGCGGTGTTCCTGAATTAATTAATTGCTGTTTTATACATCATTAAATCAAGACAGTGACTAAACGGTCAACTCTGATCCTCTTAGCAGCATTAAAAACAAAACGGTTCATATTTTGGAGTCACGCAGGAGTACTAGAGCGCTCCGGTTGTAATTACTGAAGCTGTCACTGAGAATTTACAGTTTAACTGTTTGATTCTCACAAATATTCCCATTATAATAAATAAAGCTGTCTAAACCAGGGCTCCTCAAACTGGGGCCGCAAGTGAAGGTCATAATAATGTTTATTTTATTTTTTGGTAACACTATTTTAAAGTGACAGTTACACATTACTACATGTACTTACTATACTAATAACAGTAAATTATGCATAATTACAAGTAATTAACCCTAACTCTGTAGTAAGTACATGCAGCTAATTAATGTTACTCAGTACTTTTTCAGTAAGTACAATGTAACTACAACACCTTAAAATAAAGTAACTTTTTTTAATCATAGTTTTTATCAGTAAGTTCATGGAGAAAATGTGCTGAATAAATCTTTCCCAGAGAATTTTTAGTCATTTTATTTTTTGACTTTAATACCTTTAGAACATTTTTAACTTATTTAATTTTGTGTAATTTGGATTTTTAGGAAGGGATTTTTAGGGACTTTTTGATCCCTTGCAAAGAAAATCCTTGTGATAAAAATATTTGGAAACTCCTGGTCTAAACAATTGCATATAGTCTTCATCATGCTGAATATAAAGTGAGCATTCTAGCTTTGTTTCATTGCTTGCATTACACACTTCATTGCATTTGCCACGACATCCAAACTAATTCCAGTGATTTTGAATCTAAAAATTCTAATATTGATGTATAATTGTATCGTACGTGCATCACGCATCTGTGGGTCAGGCTGCTTGTAACTCGCTGGTTGTCATTTCTGATTGGCACAATGACACTCAAATTAGTGCTGTGTCGTTCACAAATGAATCTCTCATTCACTTTCATACACTGACTCATATTTCTCGTCCCTGCTCTTGAAGTGTTTCTTCTTTGGTGGTTTCTCCTTCCTGTATTGAAGACCGACTGTAGCGTAAGGAGCGTTTCATTGGGTTTTATCGCCCAGCTTCTCTGAATCATTTCTTTTGTTCGAGAGATTTTTTTTTTAGTATAGCTTGATTAAAAACTAAAAAATAAGATGGAAAATAAGTTCAACTTTTTTGTTATTTGGAGAAAAATGTTTAGTATTATTGCAATGACGCTCTTATAAAACAAGACTCTTATTTGTTGCCCCCTACTGGTGTAAATATGTAACACCAGTATCACTGAACGAATCGGTGAACGAATCGGAATGAATCTTTTTGGTAAACTGACTGAAAAAGAACGAGTCACGGAGATTAATCAATTTCCATTACTAACTGAAATAGAATACATATAATAGACATCTCTATGATCGGTGATAATGTTCAACCGTTATATAAAATAAAACTGACAATCACAGCAGCTGCAATTGCTTGGTTATCAATAATCTTGGTTATTTTAATTAATTGTGCATCTACCTTTTACTGTTTTTTCGGTTTTGTTTTTTATTTAAGCATATTATAAGGCAACTATAGCAGGGCTCCAGACTAACATTTGAGACCTTAGGTGCCATTAAGTTCTACAGACGGTGGCGCCACAACCGGATTTAGATTACTATTGTTTTAAATGAATGTGTAGTTACTGATAATATTACACGTTTGTTTATTGTAGATGCAGCTAAAATTAACTTACAACAGTAATGTGCAAAAAACTCATATTATAAGGAAAATTCAAATATTCTACTCTTATTGTTCTATAGTATCAAACCGAACTGACCGACAGCTGATTATAAAAGTAGCGCTCTTTACTTGCTTTGTGTAATTAACTCGCTATTTGAAGAAAAGTTTTTGTTTTTCCAAGAGACTTCGACTTCCTACTTTTTTCCACTTATTAGCGAGTATAAAATGTCTGAGCCGATACGTGGTCCTCTGCCGCCATCTACTGGTTATATATATTTTTAATAGTAAGTGCTTGTTTTCTTAAGTGTTAGTTTTCCTACATCTTTTAATCTTTAGCTTTACAAATCATCGCATTTTAAAAGAACATTAAAATTGAAGTGCTGGGAAAAGTGTGAAGCGCTTGAAAACCCTTGAATTTCACTCGTAATGGTTGTACGAACCCGGAGATGAATAATGTACAAGCAGTCGACTATTTCTGCCACAATACCATGGTTACAGTCATTAATAATACAGTTATTTAATGTTTCTACATTAAAGCCATGCTGAATGTTGGTGATTTGTGGATTGAAAAGCCTTCAATGACTTCTATAACTGGCACAATGTTTCTACGTCAGTGCTGTTTGATCAGATATGGCTTAAAAAAGAACGATTTGCTCGCAGACTGGAGGCCTGTATTGTTAACCTGCAATTATTTCCATCTCAACTTGCGATCATTGCTGTTTTCGCTTTGCAGCCGTACTGCCCATCCGTGGCAGTAAGTGTGTATTAGTTTTCTGCGCTGGCCTTGTCCACTGGTGGTTGTGTGACTATCTCCTGGACCCTTATCAGTTGGGTGTCAGGAGTCATCAAGAGGTCACACACACATTCTTGGCACTTTGTCTGAGTGGATGACCTTGCCGTTAGATGCTGCTTGTTAGCACAGTTGAACCGTTTGGCTGAGCTGAGCGCTAACAAGCCCAGATATAGCAGAACCAGAAACCAAACCGGTGTTGCTTGCCCAAGGACGACTGCTCATAGACTGTGCTTTATCTCTCAGCCGGCTTATGAAATATCGCTCCCTAATGCTGTCGAGGCTCGAATCAATACAGGCCGAGATACACTTGCCATGATAAGAGCAGGCGTGAGCTCCGGCACTGTGTGTTTACCACAGGGATGCACTGTTATTTCAGCAGCGAATAGATCAAGAGGAAAGTAGACATCCCCAGTGAAATTTCACTATTCTCCATACTAATTATGATATTGCAACAAATTATGAGTTAACAATTAAATTAAAACTGTCATATAGCATTCAAATATTGAGGAGTTTCATACACTAGCCTTCAAAAGTTTCTGAAATTGATCAATAATACTGTGATATTGTTAGTTTAAAACAGAGTTTTATGTTAATAAATAAAGTGTATTTTATTCCTGTGATCAAAGCTGAATTTTCAGCATCATTACTCATTCAGTGTCACATGATCCTTCAGAAATCATTCTAATATGATGATTTGATCAAAAAACAATAATTCTGATTATATCATGTGCTGCTGCTTCAGATTTTTGTGGAAACTGATGCATTTTATTCAGGATTCTTTGATGAATAGAAAGAACATTTGAAACAAAATCTTTTGTAACATTATAAATATGTCTTTACTGTCACTTTTGATCAATTTAATGCATCCTTGCTGAATGAAAGTTTTAATTTTTTAAACCTACCCAACCTAACTTTTGAACAGTGCTATACAAAGGTGAATTTACCTCAATTCAATATTTACACTATATACAATACAGATTGTTTCAAAGCAGCTTTACAGTGATTTAAGTATTGTTGCAATCAATAAAGTGCAATTAAAAGCAAGCATAAATGTTCTAACTTTTTGTTATTCTTTTACTTGATTTATTTCATTGATTTACTTTGTCCACTACATTTTAAGGCATTTCATTTTGTGAGTCAATTCATTTTAAGTGGTATTTTAAATCCATTTTTGCATGAAGAATAATGTATTTCACACCTTGTTGGTACATGCATGTTATTGTACCACATTGCATGGTGTTAAATAGAAAAAATATATATATTTGAATTGTTTAATCTAATTTAAGCTTTTCTCAATTAAAAATAAATTACGTCAATTTTTATTCATGCAAAGTCAACAAAATAAAATGAAGTCCTAAAGAACAAATGACAAGCAAATAATAAGCCGCTTTTCAACCATCAGGACAAATCGTTCTCACGCCGATCCATGTTTTCCTCATTATGTGGTTTGTATAGCTTTGGTTTTTTCATTGGATTATCCTCTTTATGATTTGATCCATCATGTGTTTTTGTAGTTTAAGTTATTGGTCAACTGGCGACTGCATGATAAAATTTGACCACATATGTCTATCATTCAGAAACTCAGTGCTTTGTTGTAGTGATACCGTACTAGACTAGTGTTTTTGCATTATTTTGCTGTTGTTTTCATTTTAGTATTGATCCTGAAGTACAGGTCCTTTTGACTTCTCTACATGAAAGAGAAAAGATGCCCGGTGTCAGCGTGAGCTGCATGTTAAGATTTTTCTCATGGATCACACTTGCAGCTCATCACTCATTCAATCCCATCATGCACACGGTGTGTTTTTCCCGCGTGATGAGTAATGGGATGTGGATAAGTGGAGCTTAAAGTGCATGCCGAAGGAAAGTTCCTTATGCCTCCTCCTGATTTACTGTTGGTTATTCACTGAAGTTTAACAAATTACATTATTTGGTTTCCTTTGTATTGTGGTCGTCTTAAAATGGAAGATAAGCTGAAAGGCTGAGGTTTTTTTTGTGGAAATATTCACCTTTGTGAAGTTATCTACCTAATAAAGCAGTGTGTGTATGCATTTCACTTTTTCTCCAGCTAATCTAGTTTTCTACTATTATTCTTCGGTCATTTGGATAAATGAATAGATGTAGTGTATTACGCCACAGAATAAAACATTATTAAAAGATAATTGCGACTTTTTATATCTCAATTGCGAGTTTACATCTGGCAATTGTGATTTTTTTTTTTATTATCAGTATTGTGAGTTTATATCTCAGTAATGTGAGTTTATTTCTCAGTATTCATATCATGACTTCATATCAAGCAATTGCATGTTATGAAGTCAGAATTGCAAAATAAAAAGTCGCAATTACCTGTTTTAGTTTTTATTCTGTGCCGTAAACAAGCTTCCATTATAATGCAATTAAGAACATATCTAATTTCGTTTCCTGCAGTTTTACATATTGTAGTGTTGACATTATTTGTCAAGCTCAAGCATTCAAACCTGTTACCAAGTTATTGTAATCAAAATGATCAAACAGATGCTTTTTAAAATTTATTTATTAGACTTAAGTCTATCAAGTGTAATGCAACATTAACTCATACTAACTGACCCCTACTCAGTGACCGCTTCATTTGAATTTGCAACCATTTTTGCACAGTTAATTTTGACATTTACTTAATTGCTAGAGTGTTTTTAAACTATTTAGACCCACATTTTGATTACAGGCTTTCAAACCTCCGAATATAAAATTCAACCACTTCTACACGAACATTCAGAAGTTTGGGGGCAATAATATATATTTTTTAAGTGACAGTAAAGAGACTTATAATGTTTTAAAAGATTTTTTTTTCAAATAAATGCGGTTCTTTTGAACTTTTTATTCATCAATGGGTCTCACTTTATATTAAGTGGCTTTAACTACTATGTACTAACATTGAAGTTAATAATTTGATATGGACTTATGGATTGGACCTAACCTTACCCGTATCACACACCTGACCCTAACCTTACCCGTATCACACACCTGACCCCCTAACCTTACCCGTATCACACACACCTGACCCTAACCTCAGCCGTATCACACACCTGACCCTAACCTTACCCGTATCACACACACCTGACCCTAACCTTACCCGTATCACACACACCTGACCCTAACCTTACCCGTATCACACACACCTGACCCTAACCTTACCCGTATCACACAAACACCTGACCCTAACCTTACCCGTATCACACACCTGACCCTAACCTTACCCGTATCACACACACCTGACCCCCTAACCTTACCCGTATCACACACACCTGACCCTAACCTCAGCCGTATCACACACACCTGACCCTAACCTCAGCCGTATCACACACCTGACCCTAACCTTACCCGTATCACACACACCTGACCCTAACCTTACTAGTATCACACACCTGCCCCTAACCTTACCCGTATCACACACCTGACCCTAACCTTACCAGTATCACACACCTGACCTTAACCTTACCAGTATCACACACCTGACCCTAACCTTACCCGTATCACACACCTGACCCTAACCTTACCCGTATCACACACACCTGACCCTAACCGTACCCGTATCACACACACACCCGTATCACACACCTGACCCTAACCTTACCCGTATCACACACACCCATATCACACACCTGACCCTAACCTTACCCGTAACACACACCTGACCCTAACCGTACCCGTATCACACACACCCGTATCACACACCTGACCCTAACCGTACCCGTATCACACACACACCCGTATCACACACCTGACCCTAACCTTACCCGTATCACACACACCCGTATCACACACCTGACCCTAACCTTACCCGTATCACACACACCCGTATCACACACACCTGACCCTAACCTCAGCTGTATCACACACCTGACCCTAACCTTACCCGTATCACACACACCTGACCCTAACCTCAGGCGTATCACACACACCGTACCCTAACCTCAGCCGTATCACACACACCTGACCCTAACCTCAGCCGTATCACACACACCTGACCCTAACCTTACCCGTATCACACACCTGACCCTAACCTTACCCGTATCACACACCTGACCCTAACCTTACCAGTATCACACACCTGACCTTAACCTTACCAGTATCACACACCTGACCCTAACCTTACCCGTATCACACACCTGACCCTAACCTTACCCGTATCACACACTCCTGACCCTAACCGTACCCGTATCACACACACACCCGTATCACACACCTGACCCTAACCTTACCCGTATCACACACACCCATATCACACACCTGACCCTAACCTTACCCGTAACACACACCTGACCCTAACCGTACCCGTATCACACACACCCGTATCACACACCTGACCCTAACCGTACCCGTATCACACACACACCCGTATCACACACCTGACCCTAACCTTACCCGTATCACACACCTGACCCTAACCTTACCCGTATCACACACACCCGTATCACACACCTGACCCTAACCTTACCCGTATCACACACACACCCGTATCACACACCTGACCCTAACCTTACCCGTATCACACACACCCGTATCACACACCTGACCCTAACCTTACCCGTATCACACACACACCCGTATCACACACCTGACCCTAACCTTACCCGTATCACACACACACCCGTATCACACACCTGACCCTAACCTTACCCGTATCACACACACCCGTATCACACACCTGACCCTAACCTTACCCGTATCACACACCTGACCCAAACCTTACCCGTATCACACAAACACCCGTATCACACACCTGACCCTAACCTTACCCGTATCACACACACCCGTATCACACACCTGACCCTAACCTTACCCGTATCACAAACCTTACCCGTATCACACACACCTGGCCCAAACCTTACCCGTATCACACACCTGACCCTAACCTTACCCGTATCACACACCTGACCCAAACCTTACCCGTATCACACACCCCTGACCCTAACCTTACCCGTATCACACACACCTGACCCTAACCTTACCCGTATCACACACCTGACCCTAACCTTACCCGTATCACACACACCTGACCCTAACCTTACCCGTATCACACACCTGACCCTAACCTTACCCGTATCACACACCTGACCCTAACCTTACCCGTATCACACACACCTGACCCTAACCTTACCCGTATCACACACACCTGACCCTAACCTTACCCGTATCACACACACACCTGACCCTAACCTTACCCGTATCACACACCCCTGACCCTAACCTTACCCGTATCACACACCTGACCCTAACCTTACCCGTATCACACACACCTGACCCTAACCTTACCCGTATCACACACCTGACCCTAACCTTACCCGTATCACACACCTGACCCAAACCTTACCCGTATCACACACACCTGACCCTAACCTTACCCATATCACACACCTGGCCCAAACCTTACCCGTATCACACACACCTGCCCCTAACCTTACCCGTATCACACACACCTGACCTTAACCTTACCCGTATCACACACCTGACCCTAACCTTACCCGTATCACACACCTGACCCAAACCTTACCCGTATCACACACACCTGACCCAAACCTTACCCGTATCACACACACCTGACCCTAACCTTACCCATATCACACACCTGGCCCAAACCTTACCCGTATCACACACACCTGACCCTAACCTTACCCGTATCACACACACCTGACCCTAACCTTACCCGTATCACACACACCTGACCCTAACCTTACCCGTATCACACACCTGACCCCCTAACCTTACCCGTATCACACACCTGACCCAAACCTTACCCGTATCACACACACCTGACCCAAACCTTACCCGTATCACACACACCTGACCCTAACCTTACCCATATCACACACCTGGCCCTAACCTTACCCGTATCACACACACCTGACCCTAACCTTACCCGTATCACACACACCTGACCCTAACCTTACCCGTATCACACACACCTGACCCTAACCTTACCCGTATCACACACACCTGACCCTAACCTTACCCGTATCACACACACCTGACCCTAACCTTACCCGTATCACATCTCAGTAGCATTAAAAGTGTTTTACAATACATGAAAACAATAAGTACATTGTACTTATTATTTGATGCAAGTACATAGTACTTAAAGCCACTTTAAAGAAAGTGGGACCCATCAAAGAATCCAGCCAAAATCCATCATGGTTATAAATATGAAGTAAGCAGCATAACAGTTTTCAACACTGATAATAATCATAAATGTTTCTTGAGCATCAAATCATATTATAGTGATTTCTGAGGGATCATGTGACACTGAAGACTGGAGTAATGATGCTGAAAATTCAGCTTTATTCACAGGAATAAATTACACTTTACTATATATTCACATAGAAAACAGCTATTTTAAATGTATAATAATTGAGATGTTATCTATTTTTGATCAAATAAAACAGCCTTGATGAGCAGAAGAGACTCTTTCAAAAACACCCCAAACTTTTAAACGCTAGTGTAAATTATTTTACTCTGACTTCCTGAGGTGGACGAGCATCTTTTTCTGAAGTCTAAGCTCCACATTTCACAGACTTTACATCTTTCCAGGGTTTGAGAGAGTGGATTGATTACGCTGGAGCTCATCCTAGTATCAGCGTGAGCCCCGGGAAGAAAAGATGCAGTTTGCTTGATTACAGGGTGAATATCTGCACGCATCAATGAAATCAGTGACCCTGAGCCTGACTCAAGCTTCCCGGGATCTGCAGATTCACTGAGCTCATGTGAAGCGAGGTTGAGATGACACAGGGGCGTCACGAGGAGCTTCAGGTGTTATCGATTAAACGGGCCCTACAGGGACGGGCACTGCCAGTCATGTGCGCTTCTCTAAGATTAGCCCACAATGTGGCCCTTAGATAAGCTTATCTAACCCTCTGCATTGAATAAAACACACTTTCTATTTGGCTTGTGCTGTTCACATGTGCGACAGGCGTTTTCAAACCCCTTTGTAATCAACTTGACCAACTAAAGTCCGTCTCCTGTTCTGAACTTATCTGTGAATCACAAGAAGCTTTTTGAAAATTCACGCCAGTCTTAAAATGCAGTACAAGAAATTGTATGCCATGTTGATGGTATATGTAGGACTAGGAAATAGGCGATTATGGAATATGTAGAATTATTGGGAAAAAATACAAAAACAACTTAAGTCTGGCTGTTGGGTTTTAAATTAGAGGCACACACATTGGATTTTTTAACTACTTAAAGGCTACGTCTACGTTAATCCGAATACATTTGAAAACGACGTTTTGGTGTAAAAACGCTCTTCGTCCCCACTAGCGTTTTCAGGCGTTATAGTTTGGATGTGAAACTTGGAAAACGCCTGAAAGCGCTAAATTCATATTTACTGTTCATGCGTGAAAGCTTACTGAGATATACAGACGGAAAAATAAATCAAGTTATCGCACATTTTATCTGGTAGGATCATTTTATTTAGCAATATATCTCAGCATTGACTTGATCGTCCAGGTCGCTCTTACTCACCATTATATGTTTGGTCTAAAACACTGATTTTTTACTACAGGACAGCAAATGTGAGTAAATTGTCATCTTTGCAGGACTGTGACATGAAGAGTGTGTGAAGTAACATTTTAGCAACCGTTTTAAAGTGAATAGCTCATAACAGGCGCAACACCGGTATAAACATGAATATCTATTGGTACAATATGCGTCATGTGACTAAACTTACATCATCGTTTTTAAATACCTCAGGTTTCAGTCCACGCTACAACGTCAAAATGGCGTTTTCCAAATGTATCCACTTTGAAGAGTGTTTTCATTAATAAAAACACTGTTTAAGTGTGGATGGATGACAAAACGGATCGAAAAATACGTGTTTTGTAACGAAAACGTGTGGACAAGACCTAATATGGCTTTTTTGGTCACTCACACTACCTGAATATTTATAGAAAACAACATAAGACAATATAAGTTCACTCAGCTAGTCCTAGCCTATCACTGAAGGCAAAAAATCCTTCTTTCCTTTTAAACGTCCTTGTTAGGAGCTTGTCTGATAGTTTAGTGAAGCTGCAGCCTTTATAAACCTTAGGATTGGCGTCTTTGGCAGATTCGGCACATTTGGGGAAGAAGTGTGCGGTGTTTACACTTACAGAGGTGAAATTACAAACAAAAAATACACATTCTATCTTAAATCACATCCTTAGATTTAAAAAAGCTTCTTAACCTCTCTGTGCGTATGATTTACAGTCTTAAAACGCATTACAAAGTAACTTTATACCGTTTTAATGGTATATGTAGGACTAGGAAATGATGAAATGTTGAATTATTGAAAATTCATTCACAGCTTCAGGTGGTAATCCAGCCATGGTATGACACTTTAAGTGGCATTAATTTTCAATAATTCAACAGTTCAAATTCAGTTATTTTTTACTTTTAATGTGGTTGCCATTTAAGACATTTTTTACATCAAGACATTTTTTTTTCTTTCTTACTTGCGAGTTCAAGCTTCCATTTCCATTTTGAAAGGGACTCATTAACTTAAAGTCCCCCTGTAGTCAATCATTTTATCCCATAACTCATACTTTTCAAGGAAAAAACATTTAAATGTCATTTTGGGGATCAAAGATGTCTTCATGCCTTCAAAATATCTTGAATGTAACTCGACACCCTTCCCTTATTTAGTATACGCGGTTCTATGAATATGCAAATGAGCCCCGCCTCCACTCACTCACTCAGAGATCCACACGTCGACGATCACATGTTGATCTGATTGGTTAAAAGGTAGTTTGTGACGTCAGAAACACCAGCGATTTCAAAGCGTGTTTTTCAGACTGTCTTTGGTTCACTGCAGTTTTAAGGAGAAAATACTCGACTTATGAATTTACACATGGTTTAAGCACATTAAAAACACCACTTAGACATATAAACAACATTAAAAGCTTGATTTTCACCACAGAGGGACTTTAAAAACCTCAATTTAATTAAATTTGGCAAAATCCTGAAGTTTAATTGTAAACCCCTAGAGGTTTCACTGGGAAAGACACCTGAACCGCAACTCTAATGTTCACCTTAAGGGTAAGTTAATCAGTGAGGAATCACGGCCCATTTCCCGTTTGGTTTCTCAGGGGACGTGGCCCGCCATCATGACCCTGGCAGTGTTCCCATCTTCTACTTAAATGGCCTGATTTATTAATGGTCCCTGATGCCACCACTGAATGTGTCCTGTCCAGGGTTTTAGTGGATTGCTCTGCACCTCTCTCAAAGCATAATTAATCACAAGTGCTGGAAGATCAGCCTCGGTGACGAGCGCGTATCTTCTGGGAATCACGCCATCGTGACTCCAGAGTCTGATGAAGAGAAGCGTTTGAATGCATGAAGTCACGTCTCGAGTGCCACTGATGTGTCTTTTATCACTCGAGTCGCTCTGCACTGACAGCAAACCCTGGGCTTTAGAGTTGGAGCTTCTTGTTTTTGAGATTTCTGTGAATACAAATATCAATTCAACAGGTAGAAACTGCTTTTGCAGGGACGTATAATATTAAAGACTGAGAACTATTATTAATCGGTGTATATATTGGATAAGTGGCAAGAGGAGTGGAACACTTGCAAGAATAATAAACTATATGAAATTCATCTGGAAATTTCAAACAGACTTTTAATCACTATTAATACTAGATCTGATCGAGTGTCTTCACCAGATGTCGTATAAGTCACAAGTTTGACTCGTGCTTTCTTTATGCATGTTTTATAAGATCCCCTCTCTGTTAAACACATTTCATTGGACTTTCCTGGGTTTAATACAAGTAGAATGCTTGAGGACTTATTTAGTAAGATTATGCCTGAAAAGGTTTTGGATTTTTTCATGTTAATGTACATTTTATTTTAATATATAATATGACTTGTGTTTGTTTGCTTGGTTTTATTGTATTTATATGATGTTTTTATTTTTGTAATTTAATTTTTGCATGAAAATAGCCTTAGATGCTGACATGGCATTAAATAAAACAAGCTATCTATTGATTAAAGTTATTTTGTTAGAGCACATTTTTAGCTTGTGGTAAACTATTCATTCGTGCAAGTTAATCAAGCAACGCCATTTTTTTTTTTTTTTTAAATCAATATTTAATTTCACTCAATATTCTGAAGTCGGTTGCAACTTCCGGTTAACGTGGACTTTAACACAGGGTTCGTACGGGTGCTTGAAATCCTTGAAAATGCCTGAATTTTGATGTGTTTTCAAGGTTTGAAAAGTGCTTAAATTTGGGATAAATGTTTGAAAATGCTGGAAATCGTAACTATTTCTTTCACAACAAATACCTATCTGACTGAATAGTTTGTTTATTAAATGGAGAAATAAAATGTAGCCCTTCAGATACAGAGCGATTTGCGCTACGCCGGTCAAAGCAAAAGTAGGCGGAGTTTTCATTTTGATTTCCGCGCTTGTTTGGATGCCCAGTTTTATTGACTGCGCGGGTAATCGTCACGGAGCGCAGTGGCAAAAGTTGAACTATTTTTTACTTTGACCACGTCGTGCGCTCGAGCTCGCCAACGCTGCGCCCCGCTTTGGTCGACTCGGCAAAAAAACGTCCTCGCGTGGCGCAAGCCGTTGAAATAAATGGGTTTCATAGCACAGCGCATTCTGCGTCCTGTCTGAAAGGGCCATTAGTGACTAAAAGTACTTGGTGTGATAATGTAATGTTAGTAGGCCTATTGCATGTCCATTATGGCACGTTCATTTGTGGAATATGCAGTGAACATAGCCAAAGTTACAGCACAGTAACTGTAACGTTAACTACCCGCAAACGTTAGCTCAGTGCATAACCGTTGATTGCTGAGCAGAATCGTGTCAGATAGTGTCATACAAGTAGCCGACTGTAAGGTTGAGGATGGCCTTATGCAATACTTACACTGCTCAATTCCAGTAAATGTATGTCTTGGCAATGAAATGCTTTTTTTTCCCAATTAATATAGGCTATTTATCAGGCAGTGCCCTGTGCACCGTCAGAGTCTTCTGGGTTAAAATTGAATTACAGGTGTTGCTGCACCATCTCAGATTTTGTTCAAACCTTGTCTATATCAAGAATGTGTCCCAAAACAGCCTGAAAATCATATTATCTGGGAAGCAATATTTGGACATTATTATAATGAAAAGTATTATTCATAGGCATTATCTACTTAGTGATACATTTAAAAAAAATAAAACTTGCTTAAATATCTGGTCCTTCTGCTATTACGAAATACAGTTTTGCCAGTTTATAGCATTATCTCTTTTAATGTGATAAAAACACTAAATAATAATTTTGACTATTGGTATGTAATTTATGTTGGTGTAAGGTGCTGGAAAAAGCTTTAAAATGGACCTTGAAAGTGCTTTTAAAAAAGTGCTTGAATTTGACCTTGGAAAAGGTGTACGAACCCTGTTAACTATCCTTATCAATTAATCCCAAATGACTGTATAAGGAATTAATTAAATCAGGCATTTTGAACTTCAAAATGTCAATTCACATTTATTTGTATAGTGCTTTTCACAATATACATTGTTTCAAAGCAGCTTTACAGAAAATTCATGAATCCACATTTTATATATATATATATATATATATATATATATATATATATATATAATGTGTGTGTATATGTATGTGTGTGTGTATATATATATATATATATATATATATATATATATATATATATGTGTGTGTATATATGTGATCTGTTATCGGAGATGACAAAGTTATGTATTTCAGAAATGTACATACACAAAATCACAGTAATAAAAAAGTAATAATGCCAGAAACAATGAGTTTACTGAAGTGATATTTTTAAACTAATACATTTACTCTAGTATTATTTTTTTTTTTTTGATAACTCTTAAGTCGCTCTGACTGCAAACCTGGGTTTTAGAATGAGTTTATTTTTAGACCTGGACATTTCTGTGAATACAAATATTAATTCAACAGGTAGAAACTGCTTTTGCAGGGACGTATAATATTAAAGACGGCTTGAAATCAAAATGTACCGTTTGTTTTGTTAGCGAACATTTACTAGTCTTGTGTTAAACAACTCATCCGTGCATCTTAATTCACCCCAGAAAATATTTTTCTTTGATCTATATCTGAAAACGTACTTCCCCTCTAGAATGGCTTTCTTTCTTTCTTTGATGAACGAGCTGAATGAAACGCCTACTTTTCTAGATCCAATCAATTCCCAGAAGTGAAAAACAAGCCACTCCCCTCTATTTTCCTCATTAAATATTCAATTTCAGTCAGAATATACTGAAGTCTGATTCAACTTTCGGTTAACTTGGACTAATCTAGTCATCCCTAATGACTGTAAATCATTAAAATTCAGTAAATCAGGCATTTTTAACCTTGTGTTTGGGAAGATTAGGTCAGATACAGGCAATAAAGTTTATTTATTCATAAACTAATACATTTACTCCAGTATTCATTTTACAGAACTGACAAGAAACTCTTAAAGTTTGATGTAATGACAACTTTAGAACAACTAAATGGCATTTATACAAGAAAAATGATAGTCATAATTTGACCAGAATCCAGATGCAAGTATAAACCAAATAAGTTTTGAAAATGTAGCATTGAACATTTGTGATTTGTATAATTGTGAGAGGTTAACATGAGCCTTTCAATGCTTTCTTCAGTTAGATCATTGCAGACTGAAAGATTGCTTGTAAACAGTGGTTGAGAAAGTTGTGACAGGCCGAGTATTTTCCAAATTAGCGTTCCAGCTGAACAGCAGCGGAGCGATTGAAGTTGCACTTTGCCAACACGTCGACAGAATTAAACGCCATCTGTCAAATTATGAAAGGTTGTGAACTGACATGTCACAATCGTATCACTTTGGATAATTAATCTACAAACTTGATTTGCATTTCCAGAAGGAAATGACAGTGCTTGCAAGGCGGCAGAAGAGTAAATTTGGGCTTTAGTTCTGATTAAATCTATTCTGCTGGTCATTGGGAGATTTTAAAACTTAATTTGTAAATTAATATTGATTATAGTACAATGTCTAAAGTGTAACCTTACATTTAAGTAACTACATGTCCGATAACTCTTTTAGTTTCAGGTTAGTAGAATAGGTTGGCATGTAGTTTTAAAGTTAAAGTATTGTCTAAAGTGGACTATCAAAATAAAGTGTTACTAAATTCTATTTTTTTAGGTGTTCAAGCACGAAGTGCTGAAAACATATTGTAATTGCTATTTGAAAAAAAAAAAATCTCCTAAAACGCATCGTGCAGCCCAAACCGTAAGGCCCAGACACTTGATAATCGGCCAGATGGTATGCCACACGTTTGGGGGCAACCTATCAGAGTATGACCCCGATTGGCCCATAGGTGGCGCTACAGCAACCAAAAGTACTAAATTGCTCATAACTCATCGACTCATCGGTCCTAGCCTCAAGCTTTTTACACCACTGTAATCCTTGGCTCAAGACGGACAAATGTATATCTCCAATTTTGATTTAGGCAAGAAAATTGTTCCGCTATGTCGAATTTTGTCTAAAACCTACTTTTGCGAACTAGTCCCTGGTTTTTTGCCCAATCGGAAACAGACCAGTCTAGGACAATTCTCTGGACTCTCTAAATCAATAATTATTGAAAAAAAGTTGAACTTTGTCCTTTGGTTTGCTATAACAGGGTCATTTAGAAAATGGGCGTGACAAAATACACTCAAAAGCCTATAAATCATAAATAAAAACTCAGAACTTCACAAACATTGGTGAGCATATGTGTCATAACATGGTGAAGAAGCATGCAAAGTTTCATGGAGATTGGACCATAGGTGGCGCTATAACTGTTAAAATTTTTCAAAACCATGTATTTCCTATGGTAAATTGCCTGTTTTAGCTGTAAATGGTCTTTTCCATCTACGATCATATAATGTTCATATCATAATGTTCAAAACCATCATAAGTCATTCTAGAATGTGGTATATCATGGTAAATCATGCTAAAACATGGTCGATTCCATCTATGATGTCAGTGGTTAAATGCTTGCTACATAAAACTTAATGTCTTTTGATGCTTGTTGGGTTAAAAATCTTTAAATGCCTTAACTGCTTGAACACCGCTAAATGCTGCTTGCAGCTTTAATTTTGTTTTGTTTTTCAACCAACAAAAACATTAAGTATAACAAACTAACAATTTAAATTTTTTACAGCATTTACGTTTATTCCAGTATAGCATATTTATGGGAAGTAAAGAACAATTGTATAAATTACCTTGCCTTAAATATTGTATAAATGTGTTTGTTAGTTCATGAAACTGAATGCATTAATGCATGTTAACGAACATTGTTAATAGTTTGAAGCATCGAACCTGCCGTCCAAGTCATTTCAGATTAGTCTTCCTTTTTCCTTTTGTTGAAGACGCCAAACATAAAAATGATAATACGAGCATGTAAAGCAATGACAGTAGCTCTTGTGTGTGGCTGTTGGGTAATGCTTGTTATAATCTGCTTCTCCGGAGGGCCATATTTCATCCAGCGCTGCCATAAGCCACGACTGCGTAAAACAGTTATTGTGTTTCGCCTCCCCAGAGGATTCCCCCTTAATTGACTGCTTGAAATATGAAGTTCATGATGAACCATGTGGTTCATTGTTGCATTTGTCCTTTTTCGAGAGTCTAGAGAAGATGTAGTCCTGATGGAGGCTTGCTGCCGGCATGCTTTCTTACAAGTGTGTAATATGAAATCATCTGCCATTTGCAGATAGGTTTGGGAATCGAAAATCGGTTCTAGAATACTGGAGGTCAAAAATAGGATACTTGTTATAAAATTAAAATTTTAGATTACTTTGAGCATTTCAATATGAGTTTTCAAGCGTGAGATGTTTTCTGTTCTGCAGGGCGGCTCTTAAAGTGACAGCACTAATATTCCTGTTTCTGCCGTCTCTATAATAACACTAATCAAACAACAAAAAACAGAGAAAATTCACTCTTTTTGACTGAATAACTTTTGTAAGCATGTTTGTAATGTGTATTTTATTTATAAAGTGCAGTGTTATTTTACATTTGATTAGTTTCTGAACCTGAATACCTGAGAATTTTTAAACAGTTTATTTTATCATATCTTGGTTCAGTTGTATCTATCCGTTGCATTTTGTTAATTTTTTACTTACTGAGTGTTTATTGTCTTTAATAATGCTTGACATGTATATTAGTTAGGCTGGTTGTTTTTGCTATGGTATTTTTAAACCACAGGCAAACGTTTCTTGTGTAAGTGTTCTTTAACCTGTTGATTTGTTCATGATGTTAAGCTACAATTAAATGTTTTGCAATAAGACTAAATATGAATATCAACTTTTTTTGTTTTTGCCTTATTGGAATCGAAATCGTTAAAATTGAAACGACACCCAACCCTATATGCAGATGTGCACAAGGATGGTGTTTGGAAAGAGCAAACGCCCATTTTCCTTCTGTTCTCCATTCTCGTCCAGCCGTCGATAGGGATTGCGTGAAATGCGACGGGAATGTCATCGTGACACGCAGGCGCACGTGTTTTCTTGCTGTCTTATTGACAGATGCATGTGTGACTGGAAGCAAACAACACATCGAGCTCCCACGTCTCGCCCAGCTCATTTTCTCCTCGCAAGCGGCTGCATAATAGGATCTGAGGCACGCTTTGTTCTGTTCCACCGGGCATCGCAGATTAGCTGCAATTAATCTTAGTTAAGAGAGCCCTGTGTGCGCCTGACACCCTTATACGCAGCGCTGCGGAAAAGCAGAGGGGAAAATAAACATCAGGCTGGTTTATACAAGTCAATATCTTGTGCCTCTAATGGGACAAGATTCGACCAAAGCAACCCTTCATTTGACAAATACATCCCATCATTCAAGCTGTTGTGCTTCTTCGCCCCTCCTCTTGCTTCTCTTGCTTTGCAAGCGCACCTCATTATTCCCGTGGGATTCTCCTCACCGGCTCACTCGCTTTCTGAGGTTTTCCATGCCGCCTCGCTGGCGTCTCAATGAAGAATGTGCTTTCTAAACTTTCCCACCGACTGTTGAATCCGTTCCACATTTAAATCCACCAAATTTCTCAGGTCTTAGTTAAAGAGTTATATAAAAAATCTACTAATTGGTTTTTAGGCTGTTTGTGGGTTCATCTAACCCTGAATGGACATGGGAATTTCTAAGACACACCTTTTGTTTTTTGACTAGACAGGACAAAAATCAATGGAACCAGTTGTCTCGAAGTTCCCCTGTAGTCAATCATTTTATCCATTTATCGCAGTGGATAAGACACATGCCTTTGGTGTGAGAGACCCGGGTTCGAATCCACTGTGAGACTCCATTGTGTCCCTGAGCAAGACACTTAACCCCTAGTTGCTCCAGAGGCGTGCGACCTCTGACATGTATAGCAATTGTAAGTCGCTTTGGATAAAAACGTCAGCTAAATGAATAAATGAAAATGTTATCCCTTAACTCATCGTTGATCACTAAAATGACTTAAGTTTTTTCCTTGAAGAAAATTTCTTTATGCCTTAAAATATCTTGAATGTAACTCGACACCCTTGTCTCATTTAGTATGCGCAGTTCTATGAATATGCAAATGAGCCCCGCCTCCACTCACTCACTCAGAGATCCACTCGTTGACTATCACACGTTGATCTGATTGGTTACAAGGTAGTTTGTGACGTCAGAAACACCAGCGATTTCAAAGCGTGTTTTTGAGACTGTCTTTGGTTCACTGCAGTTTTAAGCAGAAAATACTCAGCAATGCTGTCGACTTATGAATTTACACACGGTTTGTGTTAAAGCATGCTAAAAACACCACAAAGACATATAAACAACATTATCACCACAGGGGGACTTTAAGACTCATACTTATTTAATTTAAAAAAAAAACTGAGGTATTATAGTGAGAATTCCTTTTTAATACCAGAGTTAGCAGCGTGTATTTGAATGCTGTTTAAATGTAATAAAGTAGAATGAAAAATGAACATTCCTTGAACTAGAAAAGGAAAGTTTGTCAAGAAAAACTTTGAATGTTGTTGTCTTTTAAAGTTTTGAAAAACGTTTGAAAAGTCTTGAACGTTTGTAGGCCAGATATACAAGTTTAAAATTTCATCATTTAATAAGTTGGCTTAGATGGGAAAACGCTTTTTCACAGAACGCATTACCTGAGTTGAAGTTCAGTAAATTCCTTTTCCAGTACGTTCGGTTTCTAATTTAACTTTCTGTCACCAATTCAATTCAACATCACACTGATGAATTGAGCAAGCGCCAGTTCTTCAATCCTAAATCGTGCACAGCTTTGAATGCAACAGAATTTTCTGCTGTCTAAAAAGCCTGTGTCATTTGCGTTGAATTAAATATGGCGTTACCCTGACGAATGCCCACGCAGGGTCCGAAATTAACTTTTTGGCTCACCTGCCACGGGGACTGGTAGATGAAAAAATCCACCAGCCAAGCATATTTTTTACCGGCCAAAATAATAAACAGCCTTTTTGTGTCACATATACATTCATTTCAGTACATTTAATTGAGATAAGTATTATGTTGAATGAATAAGAGTACATAGAAGTCAAATCAGAGCAACAAATATAAGACATGGAAGATGTGAGAATGGAACTAGTGCTCATAACAGTACATTTGAAGGTTTTGTAAAACTATCAGATACTTTACCGAAAGTAAACATAAAATTATGTTTTAAAATTATATATATACACACACACACACACATTTAGCTTTTTTGTTTGTTTGCTGCATGGTAAAAAAAAAACAGTATATATACCCTGTATTTGTTAAATCATGGGGTGCGTCGACACGCGCAACCACACGCGCCTAAAGACATTTCGCTGAGCAAGCACAATGAAGCAAGGCAAGCGAAAAGAAGTAGCTACTGTGTGGGACCATTTTGACAGAAAGGGCGACGAAGTTACTTGCAAAATATGCTACGTGGTATTAAAATAGCAGTAGGCCTAGTGCAAGTACAATGCAATATCACTGGCGAAGCAAACATCCACAAGCAAATGAAAGGCGCTTTCCGAAATTGGCCACTCTAGCGAGACGTCATCTCTGTATTCCCGGGACATCTGTGCCATCGGAGATCCAGACTCACCCCACATCATGTAGACATATTACTTTTTTAAGTAAAAACTAGACAAGCTGTGGATTGAGGTAGGCCTGCTATTTTTATTTGACGAAAAAACGTAGTCTGATGAAAAAAAGCGTTTTTTTCAAAGCTTCAAACTGATTCAGTGTTTTCTTTTTGTCATCTTAATTTGTTAATTCTTTAAGTTAAAATAATATATTTAGTGTTGGTCTATTTTGGGTGTGGAGAAGGTTCACACACTCTTCTTGAGGCACACACACACAAGGTCTCTCGCTCTCTGCAGTGCGTGCGCTACACGGTTTGGAGCACAGTATGAGCGCGCTCTTTCTTTCTCGCTCGCTCTAGATTCCTGGAGATTTGAACTAATTTGCGGGCATCAGGCAGCCGCTATCAATATGCGGGAGACTCCCGAAACTTACGTTTCGATGACTTACGATGTCTGGAACATCCACCCGCCAGTGTGGCGGATAGCCTTTTGAGATTTACTCGCCAAACGGAAAATCTACCCGCATTTGGCGCTTGGCGGGTGCTAATTTCGGACCCTGCCCACAAGGCTCCAGAGTGAGGTAATGCTGTTGGCCGGCTGTCTCTGTATTAATTCTCACCATGGTTTCTGCTTAATGAACCAAAATCCAGTTTTCCGTACTGCATCTGGTGTTGGCAGATTTTGTGTTTCTCAGAATCAGTGACGCAGTCAATTGCCCCGACGGGAGACATTTTGTTACTCCAAATGGAAGAATAGTGTGTGTCAAAGGGCCCAGTGTTGACCTTTGTGGGTTGAACGTGGACAGTTGTGGTTTCAGATCATCTGGTTTAATCTTTTTTTTGGTTTAAAGCTAGCGTTTCGTATTGGCTATTTTGCAGTTCTATCACGCACAGCCGTAGCAAATTGGAGAATTGCAGCTTTGGAAAGCGGAGACGCATGTATAATGCAGATCTCGATCTGTTTGATTGTCACTGCTGTGCCTGAAGGAGCCGTGGCATTGTCTTTCGGTTTGGTTGTGGGTCATTTTCAGGGTTCATTGGGAGGAAAAATGAAGTTGGAATCCATGATGATTAGCCTTGGAGGTTCTGGTTTGACTTGTCAGGCTGAATATGGTTGTAATTTGTCTAATCGTTGCTGTGGCTCTCTGGTTATTTGAGGCATGAATCTTCAGCTATGTAATTCGGAGGTGTAGATGAAGCTGTTCGTAAGGGTTTTTAGTCTTGTTCAATGCAAGAAAGTTTCCCATTCATGACGGTGCACACAATACAATGACGTCAAACTTTCTTGCAATGCAATACCATTGTAAGTGAGTTATCATAAAATATCTGGCTTCATGCTAGAATTTCTTTTCCAATTGGACCTTAATTTCTGATACAATTTGATTTTTAAAAGAGAGCCTGATTTACTCAATACAGTGACGTGCACTTTTACCTTATCCTGGGTGTGCGATATCACAATTCTTCTGTCGCCTCCGAATCAACATACTGTACAACTCAATGTACATTCACATCACATGTTAACGCAGAGATAGTTATACTCACTGAACACTGCAATTCACAAAAGTTCACTATTTGCATGTGCTTTAAAGCCTTGCCGGTTAAACGTTTAATTTGCGTGCTGATGCGCTGCTTTAACATGCGCTTTTCTGAGCGTATAATCTTGAAGCGCACAGGCACTAAAAGCCTGTCAAACAGCATCTGGATTCTGGCCTAAGTTATCTTTCAAGTCTTATTGCATCAATATTCTCAAATACACACAATGTTTACGTAAGCACAGATGGTTGTGTCTAAAGTGAAAGCAAACATTTAAGAGAACATCTGTTGTGTGTATTTTAGATGAGTGACGGTCTTAAAGTGACAGTAGCCTAATAGTAAACAAGTTGCCACTTGTCCTTAAAGGGATAGTTCACCTAAAAATGAAAAGTGTGTTATTTACTTACACTAATGTTGTTCCAAACCTGTATACATTTCTGTCTTGTGCTGAACACAAAAGATTATATTTTGAAGAATGTGGTTAACCAAACAGTTGCTGGTCCCCATTGACTTCCATAGTGGGGAAAAATATACTATAGAAACTCAGTGGGGACTGTCTGATTACTACATTCTCCAAATTAACATATTTTCAACTGAAGAAAGAAACTTATTTGAGTTTAAAACAACTTCAGGGAGTAAATGACTATTCATTTTGGGGGAAACTATTCCTTTAATGTTAATAAAACATCAAAACACAGTCAAGTGCAGTGAGTGATTTTCTCTGAGAACTTTAATAGCAGCATTAATAAATCAATGTTGGAATGAAATTTCTGAAACAGTTTGGTAAAAAAAAAAAGGCTAATTTACTCATAAAACATTGACGTGTTGAAGAAAATGAAATGCATTTTTTCCTTAACTTCCAATTATGGCGTTTTGACTGTCATTTATCTTATTTGTCATAAATTTTCTGTTTAGACCTTTTTTTTTTAATACCTTGGATCAATATTGAACCCAAACAGGTTATTGCTATTTTAGTGCCTCTAATCGAGCACGCATGCAAATTCTCCAAGGATTCGAATGATAAACGTCTCCTATCTAACATGATCCGGAACATCTTCCCTCGGCTGGTTCTTGCACTACTGCGAATCGCTCGTAAATCAGATGCGTGTCGTGTTTTCACAGTAGTTTATTTCAGGGATCGTACAAGTGCTTAAAGTACTCGAATTTCACTACTTGAAATTTAAGTCCTGGAAAACCCTTCAAAACAGCCATTTTTTTCAACAGGTAGCTACTTGAAAAGTAGCCTTGAATTGAAGATCTCTTTTTTGTGTGTGAAAAAACAATCTTTTCACGCAAAATTATCGCTGTAGCCCATAGAGCAGAGAGCTATTTTGCATGGCTATGAGGATGATATTAAGTTTATGATAAGTATATAATACAATTTTAATTTTTCATGTCAATCATATATTCATAGAAAAAAATCAGTTTGAATTGGATTATGTTTGTCATAGTATCTTTTCAATGGTAATGGGGATTTTCCATGCCTGACAATCTTGGTCAATGGATTGATCTTTGAGTTGAAACATCAGATGCCATATAAAAAAAAAGAGAAATAAAATAAAGATATTGTTTAAGTGCTTATTGTTGTCCTTGAAAACCAAAAAAGTAGTGCTTTAAAGTCCTTAAGTCCTGGAAATTCATTTGACAGAATCTGCACAGACCCTGTTATTTGTTTTTCTTAAGTCATATATTTTCAAGTATTTTTTTTTAAACCTTAGATCAATATTATTGAACCCAAACAGGTTATTGCTATTTTAGTGTCTCCAATCGAGCATGCATGCAAATTCTCCAAGGTTTCGAGTGTTAAACGTCTCCCTATCTAACATGATCCGGAACATCTTCCCTCGGCTGGTTCCTGCACTACTGCGAATCGCTCGTAAATCAGATGCGTGTCGTGAGTATTTAGAAGCATGCGAGAACACATTACAGAAGGACCTGCGGTGCAAAACATGCCGTTGATGTTCACTTTCATATGCGTTTCTGTTTGGTATCGCCAGACTGTTAATGGATGTGCGGGAAAGAGTCACGAATTAAATCGCGCTGCCATTACACTGCATGTCTTGTAGCCTACGGCTCAAGTCTATCAGGCCTGCCAATAATAAGCAATCCATTTGCAACTCCATACCTTGATATATTACAACGTGTGCCTAAGCATGACCCCAGAAGTGGTGGATGTGAAAGCGTGCAATTCTAGTCGCCAGTTATTGCTCTTATGTTTGACGGGCCTGTTTGCCAAACTGTATTCATCCTTTGCCCTGACACTAAGAAATCCGGTCCAAAGAAAGGCAATAAATTATTCTCCCGCCTGACACGGGCTCTTATTACCTGTGTCACTCTACATAGAAGGACCGTGTTGGGATAATGGTGGATTTCGTCAGGGGAAGAATTTTCCGGCACAAATCAAATGTCAGCGTTCGTCCAGGTAATGACGTCCTCGCCTCCCACTCGGCTCGTGTTTCTCACTCCGGGCTTGACAGCAGAACCCAGTGTTTCATGAAATTAATGTTTCTTTCTGTGGTGGCGCAACTCTGTAATTCAGGGCGGGTTGGGTTTGACCCTCAAGTACCAGTTGTGCACAAAAGCCTTTGAATTATACAGCCACAGTGAAAACCCTTAGTCGTCACAACAATGGGTCGCAATGCTCTGCAATCCCAGCTCTCCTTGCTCGCGCCCGGCTCAAATGAGACTTCAGCTTTCTCTAAAGATCAAGGGAGCGAGTTATCGTTTTGTTCAAAAGACATTTATGCAAAGGGAGCACACTTGCATGTTTGTTTTGTAACCGACGAGTGATATTTAGCATTTGCATCCCACATTATATATCATTTCCCGCCCCAAAAAAACATCAAATGTTAAGCTGTAGGTGTAAAAGCCATTGTTCATTATTGCGATCGGAGTTTTAAATTAACACCCGCCAAATGCGGGTAAAAATCAACATTGGCGAGTAACGCTTTCAAATCATGAGCCAATGTGGTGGGTTATTATGTTTACTCGCTTTGCTGGGGAAGTTTGTGTAGTCAAATCTGTGCAGATTTAGCACAAATACTCGTAAGTCATAATAATATGTTAAATACAGCGTATTGCACAGAATCTGCTCAGATCTGGCTTACTTGAACACACACGTCACTTGATCGCTCCACCCAAAAAAACATTTTTGGTGATGAAAATAAGCGGAAAGGAGGAGATGCTGGATGACTGGATTTTGTTCGAATAAGAAATTAATTTATGAAATCCAAATTTATATATATATATACATACATACACACACACACACACACACACACATACACATACACAGTATTCAGCATTTGAAGTGGATATATATACATATCCCAGCCATAGTTTATTTCTGGTTTTATATATATATTACACACACACACACACATATACATACACAGTAGTCAGCATTTGAAGTGGAGATATATATATATCACAGCCATAGTTTATTTCTGGTTTTATATATATATTACACACACACACACACATATACATACACAGTAGTCAGCATTTGAAGTGGAGATATATATATATCACAGCCATAGTTTATTTCTGCTTTTATATATATATTACACACACACAAACACACCTGGGTGCAATGTTTCACCCTTTTAATGCAAAGGTTTTGTATCTGACAACTGATATTTAGTATTTGCGTTCCACATTATATGGTATTTTTCCACAAAACATTGAATGTTCTGCTGTAGATGTAAAAGCCAATTTTGCTGATTGTTGCGATGTTTCACCATTTGGTGACTATTGTAAAAATTGCGTAAAGGTCTCATTTAAGAGGGGTATTTTTAGAGGGTTTCATATCAAGGAAGTGTCATCGTGAGGCTTCCATAGGAATGCAAATTGCATCTCGGCTGAATGTATTGCCTCATGCCCATCCGCTTTACAGCACTGTCGGGATTGTTTACTATGGCAGAGCTGTCTTTCCTCTAGAAGCGGGGCCTTGAGAGTGTTTATTTTGGGGCTTGAAGATTTGAATCACTTGTTTGGCTTCAATTTAGTCCTTTAAAACGTCGTCCCCTCGTGCATTCGCTCGGAGGAAGCCAACCAAGAGTTTTGGAACAAATTACATCTCAGGGTCTCATTCATATTCAGCGTCGCCTGTCAGGAGCGAGCGGGATGAGTTTAGTTGTTAGGCCCGATGGGCACGCTTGAATCTGCCAAAGCAAACGCTTGTGCTTGGGTTACTCCACGCTTGTGCTTGGGTTATTCCACGCTCGCGGCTCTGGGTCCGATCGCCGATACCGAAGATGCTAATAGCAAAAGGAAAGGTCTCGCTAGTGCGTCGTTACGCGTGAAAGGTGGAACTGCTCATCTTCGGGGAATATCTTCATCTGGGATATATTTAATAATAATATTAATAATAATAACACCGTAATTCCTGTAATAAATATATTTGCCATATATTATTCAATAGTAATAATTCCTACAATAACTATTAATGGCATATATTATTCCATAATAATTCCTAACATAAATATAAATAGCTTATAGTATTCAATACTACTGCTACTAATATTAACTCCTAAAATAAACGATAGAATATATTATTATTGTAAAATGTTTAATAATAATAAAAGTGGTAAATCCTAAAACAAATATTAAAAGAATATATTCAATAACAGCTCAAAATAAAATATTTACTACTACTACTACCGCCCTAAAATACAAATATCATATATTGCATAATAATGTAGTGGTGGCACTGGAAATGAAGAATAGTTCCACTTTATTATGCTTTCACCAAGCCGCCTCTATAGGGCAAGACCAGGCTGTGCTTTAATAAATAACTTTTAGGATTTACTTAATTATTAATGCCCCAGTGCATGATGGGAACACCAGTATTAGAAAAGTTGAGTAGGTTTTACTTAATTTTATATCATTGAGATTTACACTTTAATTTCTACAGGCTTGAGCACTAATATAGGATTTACTTTTGTTTTTTTGGATTCTTGCCCAAACTACTTTTTTCTGACGACTCAGTTATCAGTGCATATGCTTTCCTGCATACGGGAGATTGAGTTGCGCACGGCAACCGTTTCAGGCTCCTCTGGGAGATATTATGGTTAAGAGATCTCATCTGATGTGTTTCTTTATTTAGCCAACACCAATGTTCGACTTGAGTTTGTCTTTTGTACGTGCACACACTGATAGAGGCCTAATCCTCCTGATATTTAATGAGATTTTGTTTGTTTGGTGAAATATTGTGTCTGTGGATGTAAGATGTGGATGTGCAACTTGAGACTGATTCAATGCGATCCTGATTAATAATAGTTTTGTGTTTTTGGACTATTTTGTTGTGTTTTCGAGGGCCGTTCTTCCTTGAGGCCGTGAAGGTACGTGTTGCTTTTCAACATGGATGTTTTGTATTACAGATATAGTAATAATATATGTAACCAACATTTTATTAGTATTTTATATTCTGCATAAGCTGAGGTTCCAAAACAATAATGCCCAAAAATATTATTCAAAGATAAAGTAAATTTAATTATTATTTATCATTTTCACTCTAATATAAATAGTATACTGTATAATAATAATAATTCTAATAGTAGTAGTAATAATTACAATAATTCCTTACATAAATATAAGTAGCATATAGTATTCAATTCTACTATTACTAATAGTAATAGTATTAATGGCATATATTCGATGATGACATTTCCTAAAATAAATCTAAATGGCGTATCATTCAATAATAATAATTGTTATTCCTAACATGAATAGATATAGCTTTGAATAATATATGCCATAAATATTTATACTAATAACTCCTAAAATAAATATTAATGGCATATATATTATTCAATAATAATAATAATAATAATAATAATTCCTAAAATAAATATAAATGGCATATATTATATAATATTAGTGACATATATTCAATAATAATAATGATGTTATTCCTAAAATGTTAATGGCATGTATTCAATAATAACTCTAAATAAATATCAATGGCACATATTTAATACAAATAATACATTCTAAAATAAAAAGTAGTAGTAGAAATATGTAGTAGTAGAAATATGTAGTAGTAGAAATATGTAGTAGTAGTAGACATGTAGTAGTAGAAGAAATATGTAGTAGTAGTAGAAATGTAGAAATATGTAGTAGTAGTAGACATATGTAGTAGTAGTAGACATATGTAGTAGTAGTAGACATATGTAGTAGTAGTAGACATATGAAGTAGTAGTAGTAGACATATGTAGTAGTAGTAGACATAGGTAGTAGTAGTAGTAGTAGTAGTAGTGTTTCTCTTTCAGAGCACCTATAGTCTATGCAGGAATAACATATCAGGGTAATTTACAGACTTCTGAAGTTAACTAACTCTATGGAGTTCTGAAGTTAACTAACTCTATGGAGTTCTGAAGTTAACTAACTCTATGGAGTTCTGAAGTTAACTAACTCTATGGAGTTCTGAAGTTAACTAACTCTATGGAGTTCTGAAGTTAACTAACTCTATGGAGTTCTGAAGTTAACTAACTCTATGGAGTTCTGAAGTAAACTAACTCTATTTACTTCTGAAGTAAACTAACCTGGAGTTCTGAAGTAAACTAACCTGGAGTTCTGAAGTAAACTAACCTGGAGTTCTGAAGTAAACTAACCTGGAGTTCTGAAGTAAACTAACCTGGAGTTCTGAAGTAAACTAACCTGGAGTTCTGAAGTAAACTAACCTGGAGTTCTGAAGTAAACTAACCTGGAGTTCTGAAGTAAACTAACCCGGAGTTCTGAAGTAAACTAACTCTGAGTTCTGAAGTAAACTAACTCTGAGTTCTGAAGTAAACTAACTCGGAGTTCTGAAGTAAACTAACTCGGAGTTCTGAAGTAAACTAACTCGGAGTTCTGAAGTAAACTAACTCGGAGTTCTGAAGTAAACTAACTCGGAGTTCTGAAGTAAACTAACTCGGAGTTCTGAAGTAAACTAACTCGGAGTTCTGAAGTAAACTAACTCGGAGTTCTGAAGTAAACTAACTCGGAGTTCTGAAGTAAACTAACTCGGAGTTCTGAAGTAAACTAACTCGGAGTTCTGAAGTAAACTAACTCGGAGTACTGAAGTAAACTAACTCGGAGTTCTGAAGTAAACTAACTCGGAGTTCTGAAGTAAACTAACTCGGAGTTCTGAGGTTTGTCACAACCTTTGAAGCGCAATGGCTTACGTATAAATACGTTCAACAAGAAGTATTGTTGAATGAAGTGTTTCAGGCCCATCCTCAATCTGGAGAAAAACCCAATACTCCAACAACTTCTAACCGGCGTTTCGTTCAAGGCAATTTCCATGAGGATTGATTCTTCTCTGAAACTGGAATCCCGTACAGTCGCGAGTGGCGACAGCGTGTCAGGATCCTGCTCTTCAACAGGACTCGACGTTCCTCATCCCACACTTCTCCTTCCCACTGGAAAAGCTTGGCACAGGCAATTAAACTTTCCCCAGTGCATGTGTGTGAATCGAGTTCCTGTGAGAGAATCCGTCTCTTTAGTGCGGTCTCCTGCAGTGCGCACTGCACACTAGCTTGGGTTTATTTATAAGCTGTGTGTGTGTTCTGCTTCTCTCCTCATCTGAAAGTGAGCTGTCCCTGTGTAAATCCTTGTTAAAGTTCACGCTGTCCCCTCTTCACCCGGCGTTCTGCAGATTTGACATCTCTCCTCATAATCTGCTGCCCCTCTTTTCTCTTCTCTTTCCTCTTTTCTTCTGTCTGGCTGTGCCGGATCACTCCTGCAAACTTGCAGAGGCTTGAGT
The DNA here is from genome assembly GCF_051911475.1 of Siphateles boraxobius. NCBI lineage: Eukaryota > Metazoa > Chordata > Actinopteri > Cypriniformes > Leuciscidae > Siphateles > Siphateles boraxobius. The sequence continues at coordinate 145,805 of NW_027508795.1, forward strand.
ATAGTTTTTTTACAGACAGCGCACCTAAGATTTGCCTTGAGGCTTATCGGAGTAGGATGTAGTTTTCGTAGGTGGTGTGCGATATTGACAAATATCTCGATTTTCTGGGATTTTATTGATTATCAATAATTAGATGATATTTTGCTCAGTGTGTTGGTATCTTGTCAGTTGACAAGTCTTTGTGTGGTGGTTAGTTCAGAGCAGTGACAGAAGATGGTGCATACATGTATTTGGGTAAAAAAAAAAGTCTTTATAAAGACTTGGTGGTGGTGGGGTGGTGGTGGCACAGTGGATAAGATAAGTGGGTTCGAATCCACTGTGAGACACCAATGTGTCCCTGAGCAAGACACTTAACCCCTAGTTGCTCCAGAGGCGTGCGACCTCTGACATATATAGCAATTGTAAGTCGCTTTGGATAAAAGCGTCAGCTAAATGAATAAATGTAAATGTATAAAGGGAAATATGCCCATAAAAGGTCAAAAATATTTGGGAAAGATGATTTCTGAGTCAAATTCTTAGATTTAATCAATAAATTCTATAAAAATAAGACATAATAGGACTGTTACCAATTAAATGAAATCGATATCATCAAAATGAATCTTTGCGCTGCGGAGGAAACAGAAGCTGCGTCTGAAGTGGCATTTAGATGCTTTTACACACTGTTTAATACAGATCAGAGTGTGTTTAACCAGCAGTTGCAAATGTAGAAATAATATGTTGATGTTTTAAACATAAGATGTAGATTGATATTTTGAAATTTTACTTTATATGTGAAATTAAAACTGTCAGTAGGTGGCAGCAAGTCACTGTTGATGAGCGAGTCATTGAGTTTCAACCGATTCATTCAAACGGCTGATTCATTCAGGAATGAAGCATTTGACTCTCTTAATGAGTGAGTCATTGAATCATTCATTCAACTGATTCATTCATTCAGGAATGAAACGACTCTGTGTGACGCTCTGTCTGAATCTGCGTAACTAAATTTAATCAACCTAGAAATTATTTTAACAACTTGAAAGATCAAGTAACACACTTTTTTTTGTATTTGTGTGAGCATTTTAACTGAGATATTAGATTTTTTGGCTTTTAAACACTGCATACAATTTAAAGACAACTTAAAAACTATTTTTACATTTTTAATCTTATTTTTTTAATCTATTAATACTAATGTGCTTTTTTAAAGTGTTATGTTTTTTTCTTTTTGCTTCCTTTATAATCCGAATAAATAGTTAATTCTGTCTTTTTAAATGGCCTCATCCAATAATATTGTTACATTTTTATCATATCTGTGCTAGTATCTAGATATAGGTGCGTTATAATGACATGAGCTCTCTAATCCGTCACACAATGTTGGGAAGTCACGGTGTTGTTATAGTGCTGTTGGTCAAATGAATGTGCACTGAGGAAAAGTGATACTGGGAATCCACCCAGCCATTGTTCTTCCAGCACCTCCCATGATGCACCAGCCTGAAGCCTTTACTTGTTTACGAAGGCAGGCATCTGCTAAATTTCACCAGCCTAGAAATGTAGTCCCACTACTGAACGCATGATTTTGACAACTTTAAAGTTCAAGTTACACTTTTTTTGTGACTGAGATATGAGCTTTGTTTGAGTTTCAAAACACTGCACACAATTTAAGCACAGCTTAATTTTTTTTATTTAATTAATATTGTATCTTTTTTTTTGCATTGCATCTCATTGAAATATACAAATATGCTTTAAAAATCTTGTGCTTTTTCTTCCTTCCTCTATAATCCGACTAAACCATAATTCTGCCTTGTTAATGGCATATTGTCTATGCTTTATTCATGCCTCATCCAATAATAATTTGTTACAATTTATCATATCGATGTTAGTATCTAGATATAGGTGCGTTGTGACCAATCCGTCACACAATGTTGGGAAGTCACGGTGTTGTTATAGTGCTTTTGGTCAAATGAATGTGCACTGAGGAAAAGTGATACTGGCAATCCACCCAGCCATTGTTCTTCCAGCACCTCCCATGATGCACCAGCTCGAAGCCTTTCGCTTTGACTAATGAACGGTCCTGGAAATGTCAAACTTTTCGTTACCCAGCACCATCATTTCTCATAAAGCAGATATAAACTCATTTTCTCTCTCTCTTTATCTCTTCCAGTCCAATACCAGATGGAGATGATGAGGAGTCTCCGGCACGTGAACATCGACCATCTTCACGTCGGCTGGTATCAGTCCACGCTCTACGGGTCTTTCGTCAGCCGGGCTCTCCTGGACTCGCAGTTCAGCTACCAGCACGCCATCGAAGAGTCTGTGGTGCTCATCTACGGTGAGTGTCAGTGGATTCAGGGCTCGACGGTTAGAGCTTTTCACTCGTGTTGCTGATAAGAAACTTTTAAAAGTGGATCTAAACCTTGCATCAAAGTTATACGTGAATTTTCAACAATACTCGTTCTTGTCTTAGGACAACTTTGAACTTTTTTGATCCATTTCAAATGTTGACTACTGTGTGTATATATATATATATATATATATATATATATATATATATATATGTGTGTATGTATGTGTATATATATATGTAAGTGTATGTGCTGGGAAACGATTTTTCGCATCTAAAATAAAAGTTTGTGGTTACATGTGTGTGTACGGTGTATAAATTTGTATATATAAATACACACGCATGTATATATTTAACAAATATTTGTTAATATATACTGTGTGTATATGTATGTATATATATATATATAATTTGTATTATATATAAATATTTTATGTATAAATAACAGATTTTTCTTAAATATATGTGTGTATTTATATATACAAAATAATTATACACAGTACACACACATACATTATGTAAACACAAACTTTTATTTTGGATGCGATTAATCGTTTCGCAGCCCTAATATATATACACACTTTATAAATAAACAAATCTCTCATTTAAACTAATCTTTATTTTTGTTGCTACCACTACGACACCCGTTTGTGTTTGCTACGAGTTCTTTGTGTGTTTATCCCATTGTTAATGTGACTTTGTTCTCTGCTTTACATTTATGCCTGAAAACACCTTTTCAGTGTTAAAGTCTGTATTTTAAATCGGTCGCATTTAGAGTTGGGAATCGAAAATCGATCACAATTCTGGAATCGAATACTTGAGGTCAGTATTTGGATCCGTGTTGTAAAATTAATTTAGATTAATTTGAGTATTTCAATTTGACTTTAAACCATTCAAGTGCGAGACGACTGTTGCCTGTGCTAAACGTGTATTATATTTAGTGCTGTCAAGCGATTAAAATATTTAATCGCGATTAATCGCATTAATGCCATAGTTAACTCGCGATTAATCGCACATTTTTATCTATTCTAAATGTCCCTTGATTTCTATTGGTCTCATTATTTTTTCTAATTTTAATGCTCTTATCAACATGGAAAAGTGGATCAGCAGTAAGTTTGTTCTTAGCTGTGGTATCCATGTGCTTCTGTCTGAAGTCATCCATTGTAGAGCTTAGATCGGGCCCAAAAAATCAAGCCCGACCCGAGCCCGTGCGCATTGTGTCCGAGCCCGGCCCGGCCCGACACATAAACTGTAATTATGAGCCCGATTTAAACCCGTCCATTTTTTAATACGTGAGTCGTTATAACTGACGTTCTCAACTACTTTCTATGTTACTTTCTCCCGCCCGCAACATTTTTGTCCCGCTCCCGCCCGCAAATAGACTCTTTTTTTGTAGGCTACCTCCAAATACTTTCGCCTACGTGTCGCCACCATACACATCAGCATAAATGCTCCGGATAAATTATTTGTTATTAAAGCATTAACACACAAACCACTGTTATAACATAAAAGCAAGCAGGCTACTGAGTGCATGGTTTGGCATGACTGAATGCGCGCAAAGTGCGCTCCCTTAATAATTCCTAAAAAGCTGACATTAGTTCATCGCAATCTCACACATCTGTTATTATCAATGAAGCTGCTGCACAATGCATCTTCCATAATATATACACTTTGTTTGTTATAATTAGAGGATTTGCCAGCATACAGAATTCAGCACTGAACAAAAAGTCTGCTTTCAGCGGTGAGGGGAGTCTATTTTAAATGCTTCTGATTGCCCATTGCGTTCAAAATCAACACATATGTCTGTGATTGGCTACATCACTCAACGCTGCAAACATGTTATAAAAAGAAACTCTGGCCTGTAAATCGTTTCTATTTTGTTTTAGTTGTTCGTGTTGCTTTTCTGCAACATATGAATTAAAATGTATAAGTTTTTATGTTTTATTCATAGATATTTCTAGTTTGCGGGAGTCCCGCGAATCGTTTTATTCTCCCGTATCCGCACACACAGAGTGAGTGCATTACCGCTCGAGCCCGCCCTCGCACTCGGCCATCAAATCTAGTCCCGCACCGCACTCCATTGCGTTGAGAGTGCACGTCTCTAGATCGGCGTCTCGCGCTCGCGCCATCCACTCAAAACGTAACGTTAGCCTACTACTCTTTGGCCGGCGCGCAAGCCCAAACAAGTACGTGCGGCGTGCCTGTTGTTTTGTTTCCGGTCTAGCTATCCGGTGTGATGTTGTAGTTTTTCTAACGTTACTAGTTGTTGCAACAGCATGTGAAAAAAATACAAAGTTTGCTAGGCCAAAAAGAGCGTTAATCTCACGATAAAAAAATTGACGCCGTTAAAATGTGTTTGCGTTAACGCCGTTAATAACGCGTTTAACGCACAGCACTAATTATATTATATATTGAATCCGTGCGGCTCTTAAAGTGACAGCACTAATATTCCTGCTGCCTTCTCTATAATAACACTAATCAAACAACAAAAGACAAAGAGAAAATTCACTCGTTCTTGACTGAAAAACTTTTGTAACTATTTGTAATGAATATTTTATTTATAAAGTGCAGTGTTATCGCATCTTTGTTCAGTTGTATCTATTTGTTGCGATTTGCTATTTTTTTATTTGTTCTTTAATAACTGAATGTTTACTTGTCATTAATAAAGCTTGAAGCTTATATTAGTTGGACTAGTTGTTTTCTATGGTATTTTTAAACCACAGGCAAACGTTGCTTGTAAGTGTTGTTGATTTTTGTTTTTTTGCGGTAAGGCTAAATGTGAAAGTTATCTAAGTTTTTTTGACCTTATTGGAATGGAAATTAGGAATAGATAATCGGAATCAATACGCAGAATCAAAATAGTCAAAATTCAAACGATACCCAACACTAGTTGCATGCTTGTTGGTTTCAGTTGAAGTATATGATGCCGAAATGCAAGCGTCTCATGGTTGTAGATCAAGTTGTTCCTGGTGCTCGGTCAAGGGTTCGATACACAAACCTGCAGAATAAATGCCTTGAATGCAATGCAAGTCGCTTGAGATGAATGCATCTGTCAATGGCGTGAATGTAAAGTGCATTGGTACAATGGTGGGTGAAGTGTGTACTCAGGATCACGAGTATTTTACTGCCCTGTATTCTAGACTCGGTTCACGGCTGCTGTGCTTTATATTTAATCATGCCCCCTTTAAACCCATCAATAATGCAGGCTGATATATTAAAGTCTAAATAAAAATCTGCTCACATCTCTGCATACCGAGGAAAGAAGTCTTGCTGTTTCAGACAGTGTCTCTGAATTTAGCAGATCTGACTCTTTCTAAGAACTGTTTTTGGTGGAAATTCATTCCTATGCATTTACAAGACAAATCTCACATGACACGTTTTTACACACGTCGTTTTTACTTTTGCATATTTTTTTAAATATGCATTTATCCTAATATTTACTTAAAGCGACTTGCATTGCATTCATCAGGTGATAAATATTAGTACATTGTGAATATTGTAATTTTTTTATAGGCCAGTAAGTTTTATAAAGATTTACTAATAAGGAAAGGGTGTAGTTACATTCAAGCTATTTTAAGGCATGAAGAATTTTTTTTCAATGAAAAAAAGTTATGTCATTTTGGCGATTGAGTTTTAAGCGATAAAATTATTGACTACAGGGGGACTTTAATTTGGCATTGCACATTCACATTTAATTTAATTTTGGCATTACACAATGTGACTTACATCGCCATGTTGATCCTGAAATAAATTGTGCAGCCCTGTTTTTTTTTTGTTTTTTTTGCACTGACTTCTGTTTTATCATTGCATTATAATTTAAAATGGCCACCGTGACTCTATATGGCCGTTCCTGTAGCAAAGCAAGGACCCTCTGCAGTGTGTGTGAGTGAGTGGCAGCTCTGATAAGACCTGTGTGAACACTTCTCCGGCTTTGACAACTCTGACAAGCACATTAATTCAGTCCAACTCTCTTACTAAAAGCAGTGGTGAGCTAGTGTGGTTGGCGCAGCTTGAATATGAAACCTGACAGCACCTGCAGTCGATGATTTCTTTATGAAAGAGGAGAGAAAGCTTCTCTGCGTGACCTCCTGGCCCTCGTGCCTGAGATTGCTTATCCGGCGGGTGAATATAAATGTCTTGTAGGCGCTGGATGGAAGTGCTTGTTTTATGGCGCTTAACTCTGTGACCTTTCTGTTATTGTCATGCGCTTTGTTCCTGTTTCAAATGAACCTTTACAGGCCTGTTTTCTCCTACTCAAAGACATTAGTTGAAGATAATCTGTTTCTAATCCGTAATGATATTAATAATAATCTCTAAACTTACTTTTATTTGTCATTTGAGAAAGTAAACGCATGCGTACAGGATTAGTATTAAATCTGTGCATTAGCTCTTTTAAAAGTCTGTTCAGCGTTATTTAATAATTTGCTTTATTAAATTCCTGTACCTGAAAACTACTGTCAGACCAACCTGAAAAGCACTGTTTATTTCATTTTTGTATCTTTGTTATATTGTCTTTATTTGTGCTTTTTGCTCTTAAATTGCCTTTAATGTTTTAAATTTGCATTAGTAAGGCTAGTAAGTTTAGCTGTGGTATTGGAATAGAAAATTGTAAATTTTCACTGGTATCTAAAATGTTGGTGTCATTACTGCCTGCTTTCATATAAAATATAAAAAAATATTTATGGCCGCTACATTTTCTTAAGTCACCGGCCAATGGCAGGTGTGGCAAAAAGTACATTTTAGCCCCTGTATATAAAATAATTTTTTTTTTTTAAATTAAAGATGCTATTTATGATGAAAACTAAACCCAATGGTCTCCAAATGACTCTTTAACTGATTTGGTTCATTTCGTACCCTGTAATGCATCAAATTAGATGTAGCTTTTGCTTATAGAAAAAAATTGCAAGCGTTAATGTGTCGTATTTCACACATTGTGTGTGATCTCTCAAATCTTTCTAGCAAGATGGCAGCATCAGCCAGTGTTTACATTAAATATGATTAAACCTGGATATTTGTATGTGCATGCTGCCTTTTTATTCAGTTGTTTTTTGCAGCGCATCACTAATATTCATGTGACGTTTTTTTTTTGTTTTTCTCATGCTTTCTGCGGCTCTTCCAGCTTGTGGTGTTTCTTACAAACAGTAATTCAGATTCATTCATCCATAAAACCGTACCTTCTAATATTTTGTTCTTTTGTGCATTTGAAACTTGTCCGTAAAGCTTTTTCAGTGAATCTCCTAAAAGGCCAGCTGTTTTCTCTTCTCAGATAAACCTGATATTTAGTCCCAAAATGCAATTTCAAACTACAAACTCTGATCTACATGTCGAGCATCTGGGTTGTACACTTGATCACGTCTTGAGACTGTTTAAATCCATTACTTTTACTAAAAATGTTTTGTAAATTAAGTGCTCTTAAAGTAAAAAACTCACTCACTCACAAATTTCCTCCACTGAGGACAATAAAGAATGAATCTGAATCGCTCTCTCTGCTCTGAAAAGCAGTTTCTCTTTTAAAACCAAAATTGGGCTTGAGGAAAAGTGTACTCAATATTTCAACAACTGAAAAAGACATTGTATTACCATTTCCACACTTCATTAAGTAGCAGAGCCATTCCGAACAGTACTAAGGTAATAAGAAATGTTTCTGTGGTACCAAATTAGCACAGTTATTTTGTAAGGATGAGGTTTTCTGAGGAGACGAGTGACGCAGCAGCTCTGCTTTGTGCAGGTGAAGACGGAATAAAAGCCGTCGTTTCTGGCAGTAATTATAGTTCTCAGCATTAGTGTTGTTTTTGATCAATTCAATGCTTCCTTGGTGAGCAGAAAAATCAGTTCAAAAGCCTATTTAAAATGCGATTCCAAACTTTTGAATGGTGGTGTGCATCAAATATCATTAAAGATATAATGAAAAGTTATGGATTATAGTTACATCGTTCAGCCCTAAAATCTGCCATTCATGAAGGCTTTAGTCTGCATTGCCAGAGAGAATATTCAATTCCTTTCTTTATACTTTTGAACCATTATATTTGTGATTTTATGCCGCTGAAAGAAACCATCTCATAATATTGAGGTACTATTACTGTGTATGAGTTCAGATTCGTTGTAGAATAGACACAGTGTTCATTCAACATTGATTACAATCATGTCTTCCATTACATGCAGGACAAACTGTTAAGAACATTTCAAACAAGTTCAGGACAAAACGTTCGTTTGGGAGTTTGAAGTGGTTTGCCAAAGCGACATTTACAACAAAATGATATCTCTGGCTGGTGAACACTTTTGGACTCCCATTCGTCTGTCGTGATGATGATGTAATAATTGGGTGTGGCTCTGAGGCCACGCCGCCTAGTGATGGGATTTATGGCTCTTTGAGGGGATCCGGATCTTGGCGATCCGTTCCTTTCAAAGAGCCGTTCAAAAGAACGGCTCTTTTGGCTCTTTTTAAATATTTAGTCAGTTTTAAGAAGCTTGGGGACATCTCAGTTTTTCCTGGAATTAATCACTGGGAGGAATGATGAGGTGAGATTTGTAGTCAAATAATTAAAACTAAAGATATCACTCACCAATATCTGAGTTTGAGTTATTCTGAAATATTGATTATTACTTCATTTGTCATGTGTGGACTATATTCCATAGGGTTGCACAACATCCCTCTGCTTGGAAAGTGACATCACTATTTTGGATTTACCTTTAGTACAAAGTGTGTGTATGTGTAAAGCTATGTTGACTTATGTTATTCATACAATACCTACTCACAAATAAACATCAAAAACAAAGCCGGCTGCAATGAATTTCTGTGCAAAACAGCTTTTACTACAAACACTAAAACTTGAGACAGAGAGGCATTCGCACGTGTGTTGTGTTTTTTTTTTTTTTTTTTAACTGGAGTAACTATGTTTCGGCAGCGTGCACAAGTCATTGGCTCCGCTCCTACCCAATGACAGAGGCACGTAGGTTTTTTTTTTTAAACTACTGTCTTTTACAACTACTATCATCATGATGTTAGGCATTAGCAGTGCCCCTTCCTTGAGGAGCTAATTTGTGTGCATCTGTGTGAAACACGCATAGGAAAAAAAGAACGACAGAAAGAACGGCTCCCCTCCAGCCGCGACTCGGGTCCCATCGTTCATGTTTATGAGCCGTTCAAAAGAATCGGTTCGTTCGCGAACGTTACAACTCTAACGCCGCCTTTCTGGTTCATTTCTTCTGTTCAGTCCATTGAGGATAGGCATGAGTAAGCGAAGAACAAAAAAGTGAATATATCGGGTCTTTTAATGTCTTGTTGCATGACCCTTTAACTGAATTGACGACAATGTCTCCAAATATGTTTTGCCTCTGTATCAAGCATCACCTTGACTACTTTTTAGGCAAACCAGAATGTATTTGGAAAAATCCATTCAAGATAAAGCAAAAGAAATGTGCTTTTCATGTAATACCAAAATTAGTTAGTAAAAAAAATGAGTTCAGACTATTTTACCCAGTATTTGTGCGTGTTTTTTCTGCTTATTAGAGTATTTCACCGTTAACTGACTTAAACATGCTAATGTCAAACTCTATTGGCTCTATTGGCTAAAGTTTGGCTTGCCTCATTGGTGATTCAGACTTAGACTATATACACACATTGAGGATAACCTGATTATCTTCACTGTGTATGTAGATAAGAACAACACGGTCTCTTTAAGTTAAGTTAACCAGTTTATTAATATCACAAGAAGCAATTATATTAGGGCAGTGGCATCATATCACAAAAAAAACATACATTGAAAAGTCATATTCCACATCCACGTATCTACATATTACAATGTTCCAATCCACAATGGTTTGTAATAAAATTAATACAAGGGAAGAAAAAAAGTCAGTTTTAATGAGCAATTATAGCTATTATTTAAGTATAAAGTATAAGCTAATACAATAGTAAATAAAGACACGCAAACAATGTCATTAAAATACAACTAATACAACAAGGTGTGTGTGTGTGTATATGTATGTGTGTATGTGTATATATATATATATATATATATATATATATATATATATACAGGTCCTTCTCAAAAAATTAGCATATTGTGATATAGTTAATTATTTTCCATAATGTAATGATAAAAATTAAACTTTCATATATTTTAGATTCATTGCACACCAACTGAAATATTTCAGGTCTTTTATTGTTTTAATACTGATGATTTTGGCATACAGCTCATGAAAACCCAAAATTCCTATATCAAAAAATTAGCATATCATGAAAAGGGTCTCTAAACGAGCTATTAACCTAATCATCTGAATCAACTAATTAACTCTAAACACCTGCAAAAGATTCCTGAGGCTTTTAAAAACTCCCAGTCTGTTTCATTACTCAAAACCGCAATCATGGGTAAGACTGCCGACCTGACTGCTGTCCAGAAGGCCATCATTGACACCCTCAAGCAAGAGGGTAAGACACAGAAAGAAATTTCTGAACAAATAGGCTGTTCCCAGAGTGCTGTATCAAGGCACCTCAGTGGGAAAACGCTGCACAACGAGAAGAGGTGACCGGACCCTGAGGAAGATTGTGGAGAAGGACCGATTCCAGACCTTGGGGACCTGCGGAAGCAGTGGACTGAGTCTGGAGTAGAAACATCCAGAGCCACCGTGCACAGGCGTGTGCAGGAAATGGGCTACAGGTGCCGCATTCCCCAGGTCAAGCCACTTTTGAACCAGAAACAGCGGCAGAAGCGCCTGACCTGTGCTACAGAGAAGCAGCACTGGACTGTTGCTCAGTTTTGCATGTCATTCGGAAATCAAGGTGCCAGAGTCTGGAGGAAGACTGGGGAGAAGGAAATGCCAAAATGCCTGAAGTCCAGTGTCAAGTACCCACAGTCAGTGATGGTCTGGGGTGCCATGTCAGCTGCTGGTGTTGGTCCACTGTGTTTTATCAAGGGCAGGGTCAATGCAGCTAGCTATCAGGAGATTTTGGAGCACTTCATGCTTCCATCTGCTGAAAAGCTTTATGGAGATGATTTCATTTTTCAGCACGACCTGGCACCTGCTCACAGTGCCAAAGCCACTGGTAAATGGTTTACTGACCATGGTATTACTGTGCTCAATTGGCCTGCCAACTCTCCTGACCTGAACCCCATAGAGAATCTGTGGGATATTGTGAAGAGAAAGTTGAGAGACGCAAGACCCAACACTCTGGATGAGCTTAAGGCCGCTATCGAAGCATCCTGGGCCTCCATAACACCTCAGCAGTGCCACAGGCTGATTGCCTCCATGCCACGCCGCATTGAAGCAGTCATTTCTGCAAAAGGATTCCCGACCAAGTATTGACTATTGAGTGCATAACTGAACATAATTATTTGAAGGTTGACTTTTTTTGTTGTATTAAAAACACTTCTTTTATTGGTCGGATGAAATATGCTAATTTTTTGAGACAGGAATTTTGGGTTTTCATGAGCTGTATGCCAAAATCATCAGTATTAAAACAATAAAAGACCTGAAATATTTCAGTTGGTGTGCAATGAATCTAAAATATATGAAAGTTTAATTTTTATCATTACATTATGGAAAATAATGAACTTTATCACAATATGCTAATTCTTTGAGAAGGACCTGTATATATATATACTAGTGCTGTCAAACTATTAAAATATTTAACCGCGATTAATCGCATTAATGCCATAGTTCTTAGCTCGCAATTAATCACACATTTTTATCTATTCTAAATGTCCCTCGATTTCTATTTGTCCCATTATTTTTTTCTAATTTTAATGCTCTTATCAACATGGAAAAGTGGATTGGCTGTAAGTTTGTTCTTAGCTGTGGTATCCATGTGCTTCTGTCTGAAGTCATCCATTGTAGAGCTTAGATCGGGCCCAAAAAATCAAGACCGACCCTACCCGAGCCCGTGCACATTGTGACCGAGCCCGGCCCGACACATTAACTGTAATTATGAGCCCGAGCCCGATTTAAACCCAACCATTTTTTTTAATACGTGGGTTGTTATAACCGACGTTCTCAACTACTTTCTATGTTACCGTCTCCCGCCCGCAACATTTTTGTGCCGCTCCCGCCCGCAAATAGACCTTTTTTGTAGGCTACCTCCAAATACTTTAGCCTACGTGTCAGCACCATACACATCAGCATAAATGCTCCTGATAAATTATTTGTTATTAAAGCATTAACACACAAACCACTGTTATAACATAAAAGCAAGCAGGCTACTGCATGCATGGTTTGGCATGACTGAATGCGCGCAAAGTGCGCTCCCTTAAAAATTCCTAAAAAGCTGACATCAGTTCATCGCAATCTCACACATCTGTTATTATCAATGAAGCTGACTGCACAATGAATCTTTCATAATATATAAACTTTGTTTGTTATAATTAGAGGATTTGGCAGCATACAGAATTCAGCACTGAACAAAGTCAGTTTTGAGCGGTGAGGGGAGTCTATCTTCAATACTTCTGATTGGCCATTGCGTTCAAGAAATCAACACATATGTCTGTGATTGGCTAAATCGCTCAACGCTGCAAACATGTTATAAAAAGGAACTCTGGCCTGTAAATCGTTTCTATTTTGTTTTGGTTGTTCTTTTTGCTTTTCTGCAACATATGAATAAAAAGTATTAGTTTTAATGTTTTATTCATAGATATTTCTAGTTTGTGGGAGTCCCTAATCGTTTTATTCTCCCGTACCCTAACACACCGAGTGAGTGCATTACTGCCCATGCTCGCACTCGGCCATCAAATCTAGTCCCGCGCCGCACTCTATTGCGTTGGGAGTGCACGTCTCTAGATCGGCGTCTTGCGCTCGCGCCATCCACTCAAAACGTAACGTAAGCCTACTACTCTTTGGCCGGCGCGCAAGCCCAAACAAGTGTGTGCGGTGCCTGTTTTGTTTCCGGTCTAGCTACCCAGTGTGATGTTGTAGTTTTTCTAACGTTACTAGTTGTTGCAACAGCATGTGAAAAAAACTACAAAGTTTGCTAGGCCAAAAAGAGCGTTAATCTCGTGATAAAAAAATGTACGCCGTTAAAATGGGTTTGCGTTAACGCCGTTAATAATGCGTTTAACTGATAGCACTTCACCAGAACACAATCACAGGCAGGAACGCCTTTTGAGAAACCGCTTATGTGAATCTAGCTTGTTTTTTGCTTCATAGATCCCATAAAGACTGCGCAGGGCTCTCTGTGTCTGAAGGCCTACAGGTTAACCCCCAAACTAATGGAGATCTGCAAGGAGAAAGACTTCTCTCCGGAGGGGTAAGACACTTTCTGTTCTCTCTAACTTAAAAGGATAGGTGTATATGACATTATTCTGTCAGACGAATGCAATCAGAGTTATATTAAAAAATGTCCTGGCTCTTCCAAGCTTTATAATGGGAGTCAATGGGTATATCTTTTTTTGGAAGTCCATTCAAGCGCATTCATTCATGATTAAAGTGCTCAAAATGGCTAAAGTTTTAAATATGGATTTTCTTTAGTACACGCACTTTGATGGACTTCCAAAGACATGTTGCCATTCACTCCCATTGTAAAGCTTGGAAGAGCTAGGACATTTTTTTACAACTATGATTGTATTCGTCTGAAAGAAGAATGTTATATACACCTAGGATGGCTTGAGGGTGTGTAAATCATGGGCTAATTTTCATTTTTGGGTGAACTATCACTTTAAAGCACTTAATTACATTTCCCATGTCACTTCCCTTTCTTGTTACTATTAATCTGTTGCAAATTAGAACCATCTTCAGCGCACAAACAGAAGTGTGTTTCGGCTCAGAAAGAGCCATGGCTTTTATTTGTCACGATGGGGCGTCTTCGTCAGCACTGTCTGCCAAACAAACAAATGCACAAAGTTTACAACCTCACTGGCTTCTCGGCAGATGGTAATTGGTTTTAAATTGCTGCTAGACATAAGCCTAATGGGGGAATGTATCAGCAAAGCAGTGATGTCTGAGCGATCGGGGAAATACTCTCTCGCTCGGGGACTCGAGCGCTGAAGGGCTCGCTATGGGGAAAGAGGGATCAACCATTTAATGTTACAGATCTTATTGTAGATAATTAATCTACAAAACTTTTTTTACAGAAAATTATTTCTTTTATAATCTTTCATCAAAACATCCACTTTTTTAGCTAGAGCTGGGCGATATATTGATACAATGAAATGTAATTTTTGCAGCGCTTTAAGTATTTCAACGGTCTGTATATATATACTCACCTAAAGGATTATTAGGAACACCTGTTCAATTTCTGATTAATGCAATTATCTAATGAACCAATCACATGGCAGTTGCTTCAATGCATTTAGGGGTGGGGCCCTGGTCGAGACAATCTCCTGAACTCCAAACTGAATGTCAGAATGGGAAAGAAAGGTGATTTAAACAATTTTGAGCGTGGCATGGTTGTTGGTGCCAGACGGGCCGGTCTGAGTATTTCACAATCTGCTCAGTTACTGGGATTTTCACGCACAACCATTTCTAGGGTTTACAGAGAATGGTGTGAAAAGGGAAAAGAATCCAGTATGCGGCAGTCCTGTGGGCGAAAATGCCTTGTTGATGCTAGAGGTCAGAGGAGAATGGGCCGACTGATTCAAGCTGATAGAAGAGCAACTTTGAATCTCAATTTCTGTTGAGGCATTCAGATGGTCGAGTCAGAATTTGGCTTAAACAGAATGAGAACATGGATCCATCATGCCTTGTTACCACTGTGCAGGCTGGTGGTGGTGGTGTAATGGTGTGGGGGATGTTTTCTTGGCACACTTTAGGCCCCTTAGTGCCACATGGGCATCGTTTAAATGCCATGGCCTACCTGAGCATTGTTTCTGACCATGTCCATCCCTTTATGGCCACCATGTACCCATCCTCTGATGGCTACTTCCAGCAGGATAATGCACCATGTCACAAAGCTTGAATCTTTTCAAATTGGTTTCTTGAACATGACAATGTGTTCATTGTACTAAAATGGCCCCCACAGTCACCAGATCTCAACCCAATAGAGCATCTTTGGGATGTGGTGGAACGGGAGCTTCGTGCCCTGGATGTGCATCCCACAAATCTCAAATATATATATATTTATACCACAAATATATATATATATATATACCACAAATATATATATATTCGTGGTATATATATATATACCAGCTTCGTGCCCTGGAACGGGAGCTTCGTGCCCTGGATGTGCATCCCACAAATCTCAAATATATATATATTTATACCACAAATATATATATATACCACAAATATATATATATATATATATATATATATATATATATATATATATATATTAAAAAATATTGTAATTAGACATTCAATGTTTTATAGATTTTATATTTTATAGATTTTATATTCATGTGCTTGTTTTTTAAATTTATATATATGTGTATATATATATATATATATATATATATAGTATACAATTGTATTAAGCATAATTTATTAAATTATTTATGGATTAATTAATTTATTGTTATTTTAGATTTATTTGATCTTTGTTAAACTCAGTCTCTCTAAGCCCCGCCTTCCCGAACGTTTCCTCTGCTCTGATTGGTCAGACGGCTCAGTCTGTTGTGATTGGTCGCTTAGAGCGTGTCTCATAAACCAAACGCCTATTAAATTTGTAACAATCCAACGAAGGATCTTGATTTATTTACACTTTGCAGCCCTTTTATAAAAGAACTCTTACAGTACTTTTTTCAGCTGATGTCTCCTAGAACGTTTGGTTTTACTCATTTAATCAATTAATTTTTCAGATTTAATGGGTAAAGAACTGCGTTTCATGTTGACATCAGACATGTTTGCGTGGCCTGTGTTGACCTTGTCATCTGCCGGGTCCACACTCATCATTTGGCGGTGCTTCTTGAATATTCAGCTAGTTAGATCTCTGCTATTGATTTATGAAAATAAGCCTTTATTTGTGTGGTGAAGGAAGTGGGGTGGGTCATCATGAATGATGCATACAGATCGCTTTGTCAGATTCATACGGAATATCAATCTGAAATCTGTGTGAGGTATGTGAGGCAGTGCTATATTGATATTCCTCAAACATTCTCCTGCTCCTCCATAAGTTTCTGCAATTCAGCTGGAATGGCAGAACACACCAAGTCATTGAGATGATGGATAGTGTTCGTGCTGGTGGGTCCAGTGACCCTTTAACTGCTCAGAACAAGACAAGACGCTCGTGGGTCATCTGGATGACGATGGCCGTTTACACCTGATAATAGCCCGCGTTTCATTGCACTGCATTGATTGAGTTGAGGGGAGGCTCTCTGTATTCATGCATACTTGCATTTTGAGAATGCATGAAATCAGACACACGTGCTTCTCAATATATACCTGCATTTAAGGGCTGTCAAAATGGCTGAAAAGTTCAATTAGAATTTCTTAAATATTAGCAAAATTCTAATTATATTCGAATTCTAAAGGCAATACTTAATGTTAGAGGAAAATTGTACGGTTTTACCTATGCCAAAAAGAGGGCGCAGGTGAGCGGAATATGCAAATATAAACCAAAGCAGGCATCATCTTTTATTGAAATTACATATTCAGTTTTTAATGTGCATTAACTTGTAAAACAATTCTTAAATAAAATATATATTTTCCTTAATGTGCATGCAAGGAAAATTAGGTTACAATAGTGCATAAAACTTGTGTTCTCAGTAACCTGAGAAAACCCACTTCTTCAGACGCGTAATGAACTACATGAACACACAATAGTAAACTGGCATTTAGAAACACTCACTTCTACTCACTACATCTATATATTGTTCGTCAAAAACACCAGACGCTCAACTTGGTCTGAGCGCTTTCTGTTGTGTTTCAGCTGATGACACACACGCTCAGCATAATGTATACTGGATAAGCTAACAAACACACAAACCGCGTCAGTTATGTAATAATCATGTCTCGCGCACCTCTTGACACACCAAAAATTCGAATGCACTGTTTTTGCATTCGAATTGCAGTTTATTTATTTCGACGGATATGTGAAATTAGAATTTTTATTTGACAGCCCTAATGCATTTTAATCTCACTGCAAACATGGTGTTTGTAACACAAATCTCTTTTATTTTCTTTTTTTGAGATATTCCACAATCTGGACATTTCCTCATGTTGAATTATAATTTTCTTTAAGTTTAGTAGATTATTGACTTTTGAGTATGCCGTCTTTAGGTGTTGTTTGGATGCATCAAGATGTAAAAAGAAATTAAAAGTATTTCAACGGTGCTTTTGTATTTACGTTACATTCTTTGAATGCAACATTTTGACCCCATTTTACATCTGTATTTATTTCTGGACACTGGATCACATGATGGATGTTAATGTTGTAGAGAAGATGTAAACTTTTGTCTTAATCGAACACCAAGTATTCAATGTAACTAATGGTGATAAGGTTATTGTAATATTTGCATACTGAATTCTTTCTCACAGCTGTTTATAGTCTCCTTCACATTGTAAGCCTGACCTAAAACTTTTACATTATTATTCCCTTTTATTATGCATTATTATGCTTTTTGTGAAAATTTTGTGATTATAGAGCTGTTTGTGAATGTAAAAGGTCTGAAAAGTTTAAAAAAATCAGTGCAAATAAATGTAGTTATTGTCTCCTCAACAGACTGACCAATCAGAGCAGAGCAGTTCTCGGAAAGGCGGAGTTTAGAGACTAAATCTTCTAACGAACCGTTTCAGACTCTGAGAAATTAGCTTATGCTGCGATGTAAATGTGTTTTTTTTTAAACTTAAATGCATGTAAATCTATTTTAGGAGACTCAAACAAAATGCAAAACCTTAAATAGCATCATTGGGGAACTTTATTATTTCACTGATGCATGTTGTCCCACAATCTTTGCAAAATATAAGTATTAATTTCTTAATATACATACAGTATATATTGAATGATGTATATATATTTGGTTTTTTTAACTCTGAATGTCTGTTTTCCCAGGCTGAAGAAGGCGTGCGTTGGCTTCGAGCACATGTTCGAGGAAGTCCCCATCGTCATCAAGAACTCCCACCTCATAAACGTGCTCATGTGGGATCTGCAGGAGAAGAGTACGGTGGCTGACAAGCACGAGCTGCTCAATCTGTCAAGCAGGTCAGAATCACTGCGACCAAGCGCTCACGTTGCCATTTTGGGGGAAAATATGTCGTTTGCTGATTCATCTCGTCAGTTCGAGTGTTTTAAGCCTCTCTGTCACGGGTCTGTTTCGCACAGGTTGACCGAGGAAATGCAATACATGCTGACATGCCCTGATGCCACAGTTTAATCTTGACACTCGAAGTAGAGCCTGTAATAGTTACAGAAACAGCCTCCTGGGAGCAGAGAAATGCTGCGGATGCGAAGCAGTGATTTTATTCCAGCGTTTGCAAATATAAACACAAGTGTCTAGTCTATCATCATCATCCCTCACTAGAACCCGAAAGCTGTGCTTCTTAATTGGGTTTATATCTAATATTGGGTCCCATTTTATTTTTTAAACTAATCATCTGATGTAATGCACTTAATGTTTTTACATTGTAATTATTTTTTAGAAAATACCTGCATATATTTAGTTCTGTAATATAATTACTCTGTTGAGCCCTTAAAGTCCCACTGTAGTCTATAATTTTATCCCTTAAAACTTCTTTGATCACCAAAATTACATATTAAAGATTATTCATGCCTTAAAAAAGCTTGAATGTAACTCGACACCCTTGCCTCATTTAGTATGCGCGGTTCTATAAATATGCAAATGAGACCCGCCTCCACTCACTCACTCACTCAGAGATCCAGTCGTTGACGATCACACGTTGATCTGATTGGTTACAAGGTAGTTTGTGACGTCAGAAACACCAGCGATTTCAAAGCGTGTTTTTTGAGACTGACTTTGGTTCACTGCAGTTTTAAGCAGAAAATACTCAGCAATGCTGTCGACTTATGAATTTACACATGGTTTGTCTTAAAGCATATTAAAAACACCACACAGACATATAAACAACATTTAAAAGCTTTAAAAACCCATAAACCTGTCCTATCCTTACCCATAAATTCCACCTCAATAGCAGCACAATTGTTTTGTACATTGTACAGACATCTAATATAAAGTGTGTCCTAATATGGTTTTAGTATTAGCAATATTACCAGCTGAATCTGTGCCAGAATACTGTGGTGTTTGACCAGACGTCAAAAATGATAAGCAAGCATTGTAAAAGTTCATAAGCCTATTTATTTTGCACGATTAAATGCATTTTATTTGCATTTAACATCATTTTCTATACCAGATGAGAGCCACTGACCTAAAATTAAGTATTTAGTAACCATCAGTAACGCTGCTGTCTGGAGCTGGACGTTTTATTCTCCTGCAAATAGTCCTCTCTTCTAAATTAATTTGGCTAATCCAGTTAGATTCCACTGAATTTTATTACAGATTGAGTCGAGTCTGTTTCCAGGAGAGCAGTTCCCAGAAATGAGCCTCATTACATTCGAAATGCACTTTCTTTTTTCCTTTACTAATATGAGCTTCAAGGACAGCATGTTAAACGTGTTGAATTTAGAGCAGTGATTAGTCTGTAAAACGGCGGTGTTCTATAGCATTTTATTTTTCTTGCACTAGTTTAGCATTTCCACTCTGGCTCTTTTGTTGTTGTACCTCTTTTTACTTCTGATTGTGATATCGGTGTATCAAGTTGTTGAATATTTAATACGCCTTGAAATGTTTCTTGAGCATCATATACTGATTTCTGAAGGATCATGTGACACTGAAGACTGGAGTAATGATGCTAAAAATTCAGCTTTGATCACAGGAATAAATTACACTTTACTATATATTCACATAGAAAACAGCTGTTTTAAATTGCAATAATCTTTCAAAATTGTATTTTTTTTTAATCATAACATAAAATTTGTATAAAATCTTAAACTTTTCAACGGTAGTTTAAGTATTCTTGTTCATTTAGTGAAAAATTGCATGGAAAGCATGCCTTTATTTTTAAACTAGACCTCAACAGCTGTTTAGTTTCTATATTGGACATATTGAGGCTGCAATCACTGTTTGTTTGAAACAAAACGATTGAAAAGAAACCGTTTCTGTTTATAAAGATAAACACGGAGATATATTTAGAATTTCATCAAAGTGGTGAAGAATTTCGAGTTTTTTTTTTAGCTATATCACCCAGCTCTGATCTACAGAGTGCAAAGATACCTTTTATTTAGAAAAAGCAAGAAATATCATCTTTCTTTAATGAACATATGAGCTAAAAATGTAATTTTTCTGACTTTGTGCTTCCCAGCAGCCACAGCTGTTCAGGACCCTCATCTCAATCAGACTAATTGATAGACTAAATACTTGGGATGTGAGCAGGTGTTTTGGTCTTTATAGTTAATGCTTAGAGTCGGCACAATCTTTGCCATTTTGACTAAGTCTTTCATTTGTAGTTCAGAACATCCCAGGAGTTGGTGTGTTTAATCGGTCCTGCTGGTGAAATCATTCAGCCTTCCCATCAGCACGCAGATAATGATAATGTATTCCACATGTAATTTCAGTCTTCCTGTGTACAGAGATGCCCTTTCCTTTCTAGGCAAATACCAATAGGTCTATAGAGCAGATGTGTCACTCCAAAAACAGAGACTTGAAAGCATGTAATGTTGAATGTTAAATTAATGAAAATTGTCTTCATTTGCTTGTCCATCATGTCGTTCTAAAAGTTATTTCCAAGTAATTTTTTTCTCCCATGCATTTACTATGAATTCGGGCCTATAGGGTGTAAAAGTGCTTCATTCAACTCGTGCATTAGATTCCTTTTCTAGAATCTTTTTAAATTATGAATTAAACAGCTAGTAAACATGATTTATCACTAGAAAATGTTTAGGCTTAGAATATTGTGCACGAGCCGTTATATTTGTATGGTGCTTTTGCATAATTTCTGAGGCCTCTTCATTAATTTTCATTCAATTTGGAACACACTACATAAGCAGCAACTTTGGGCACAAAACGGTCTGAAATACCTGTGAAGTGCATTATGGGATTTCTCGGGGAAGGATGCATGCAATACTGCTTTTTTCCTTGACAAGCATGCATGCACACTTATTTTTTGGGGCAGGCTTTGTTTATTCAGCACGGCCCTTTAATGTGCTCCCTATATAGGCATAATAGGTTTTTGGAACAGATCCAATATATCATGTTTGTGATGTTTGGTGGCACATGCTATGATTAGACGTCTCTCTGAACCATGTAAATCCCGAGCAGAAAGTCGTCCTTATCAGGCACATCATGCATCTGTCATCTTGGGTTTTTAATTGAGTAGATGATCACTGTGGAGCAATTACGATTTGATGTGCAGTCAGCCGTTTATTATGTACGCTAACTTTGTTGGACTAAACTATCTGTCAATCTGCTGCCATAGTAACCACCTGGAGAAGAGCCTCCAGCTGCTGATGGACCGCGTGGATGACGCGAACCAAGATATCGTCAAGTACAACACGTACTGTCGTAACCTCAGCAAGCAGACCCAGCAGAAGCAGCAGGTACAGGCGCACTCATCCTCTTTTACACCTTTTCTTCCTCTTTCATATTCGTTTTAGTTTTTGCCATGAAAATAGCCTTAGATGCTCACATGGCATTAAATAAAACTGTCTATCTTCCTCTTTTACACCGTTTCTTCCTCCGATGAAATTCCTCCCTCAGATATCAGACCTATTATTAATCAGTGTATATATTGGATAAGTGGAAAAAGGAGTGGAACACGTGTAAGAATAATAAGCTATATGAAATTCTTCTGGAAATTACTAGACTTGATCGAGTGTCTTCACCAGATGTCGTATAGATCACAAGTTTTACTCGTGCTTTATTGCTTGAAGGTGAAGACCCAACTCTATGCATGCTTTGTAAGATTCCCCTCTCTGTTAAACATATTTTATTGCATCGTCCTGGGTTTAATACCAGTAAAATGCTCTTTTATGAAGTCATTTCATTTGAGGACTTTAGTAAGATTTTAAAAAAAAAAGTATAATATAACTTTTTTTTGTTTGCTTGGTTTTATTGTATTTATATTCAAGTATTTTTGTAATTGAATTGTTGCCATAGATGCTGACATGGCATTAAATAAAACTCTTATCTATCCTCTGATTCATCGTCTCTCTCTCGCATGAATTGCATGTTTTTCAGTCTAGAGGCTGAAATATATAATCACGAGAGCGCAGGTGTAGACGAGTTTGATTGGATGCACGTGTCCTCTTGAAGGAAATGCAGAGGCTTTTATATGAATAAATTTCATATAAGTTTGCAGTGTGCATTACGTGGTCAATACTTTACAAAGGGGAAAAACAACCGAGTGAG
Organism: Siphateles boraxobius; assembly: GCF_051911475.1. Taxonomy (NCBI): domain Eukaryota; kingdom Metazoa; phylum Chordata; class Actinopteri; order Cypriniformes; family Leuciscidae; genus Siphateles; species Siphateles boraxobius. Next base: position 168,413 of record NW_027508795.1, read on the forward strand.
AAAAGAGACATTGCATGATCAAATGTGCGGAAAAAAACGTTATAACAGACTTTCAGAAATATGATCTGGGCAAGCTTTATTATTTATAATGAATAGTCACAATTTACAAGCATGATGTCACTTCCTGAATTCTCAATATCACTTTCTAACCGGTTTTGACATCATCCTTCAGGAAAAGACATATATCACTGCTGTTATTGTTAACTAAAACCTATTAACCATTTTCATTGAAATAAAATAAAAAAAGAGGTAAATGTAATTAGAAATGTTGTCTGGATTACTAACTGAAATAAGATAAGTTGAAGTACTAAAATGACTTGACCTAAAACTGAAGTTAAAAATATGAAATCTGAAAAACTTGTAAAAATGACAACTTAAATTGAATTTGCTTTATATCTTTCATATTTTCATTTTAAAGCATTATTGAATACTATAATTGTATATGATGCAAATCTGAAATAAAATAAGTTTGTTTTAAGTACTAAAATGACAAAACCTAAACCTGAAGTTAAAAATAAATTAAAGCTATAAATGGAAATATAATAAACTAGTAAAAATGACAAAAGCACAAAACACTTAAATTAAAATGAAGACATATATTGAATTAGCCTTTGTTTTATATTTATATTAAATATTATAATAGTATATAAATAATAAAAGAAAACACTACTATTAATAGATTAAATCAATATTCCAAGAAACCTTTTTTCTCTCGCTCTAGTCGAAATAAGAAACACTATATATATTGACAAAAATAACATTGTCAAATGTAAGTAGTGAATTTAATTTCAAAAGTCTCCCTTATGTTCACTTAATTTTCATATAGTAAGTAAACTAACTAATGTGATTTCCATCTTTGACATTGTGAATTTAATATTTTTTCCAATATATGTGATGAGGACATAAAAAATCTGCTGCATACTTGCCCCATAAATGTCTGCTGTTGCTCTGCCTGAGATAAAACCGCTCAATAGATGTTATTTAGGGTTCAGGATGGCCATCTCATTTGCAATCCCAACTCGCGTCAGATTCATAATTTCATCCATTTCGCCAGGCTGACAAATTGGCCAAAATGCCCTTGACATTTGCAGGCTTTTGCATTGCTGGCATTTTGTAAACATGAGTTCTGAAAACAGAAAGAGGAACGTGAATCATTACGAGACGCTTGATATCTGACCTTATGAAAGTACAACAGGATCATTTCTGAAATCAGAGAACACTGAACACTTTTCTGATGATGTCTTGCTGGGAATGTGACTGAAACGGCTGCACATTTGTCAAAGTTTGTGTCTGAAGACAATCAACCGTAGAAAACAAAAACAGAGCGAACGGAGACTACAGTCGTTCATTAACGTGATCAAAGCTCAATGGAGAATATTTACTAAGAAATGTCTGGATAAAATACAAAAGGCTTTAAAGGAATGGTTTCATAAAAGGTGCTTAAAGTTCTTGAGTTTGAGTTTTTGGAATTTAACTCCTGGAAAACCCTTAAAAAACTGAAAAACCCTTAAAATACACCTGGAAAACCCTTAAAAACAGACTTTTTTATGAAAAGGTATTTGAAAAGTACTTGGATTATTGAAAGACAAAACATGTAAAATTAGTGTTTAATTGTATTGATAAAACCATCTTTTCATTCAAAATTAGCGCTTTAGCCCGTCTGATATAGAGAGCGTGATATTGCTCATATTAATATCTAGGTATATGATACAGCTTTCATTCTTCAGGAGAAATATATTCATGAGAAAAATCAGTTAGAATAATTAAAGCTATATCTTTGTCATAGTATCCTTTCAATGCTTAAAATAACCACTCATTGCATGTGCTGCACTTTATTTGTACCATTTTTTAATGTTTATTTTTATTTATCTATTTACCTTTTTTAGAATTTGAAGGAAAAAAAGAGATACTGTTAGCTAAGTGAGAAGTGAGAAACCAAAAAAAAAAGTAGTGCTTTAAAAGTCCTGGAATTTAATTTTACAGAATCTGTACGAACTCTCCGAAATAACAGCCACTGATTGTCATATGAAAGTTGTTTAGCTCCAAAAATTTGAAATTCAATAGTTTGCATAGGAATGCACCGATATGAAAATTTTGGTCGATACCGATATCCAATAATTCTTTATATTTGAAAGCCGATAACGATATATTAGCAGAGACATCTAAATCCAAATCCACATTTTTATATAAATTGACAAATCCAAATTTTTATATAAATTGAGAGCCTGATTACTAAAACAAAAGTCCCAAACACACAATTATGTTCTCATTATGATTTTATGTAGCCGATCTGACAGACTTCCGATGCACATGTTGCAGTGATTTCAATCATATAATGCATTATTTATCGGCTTTAATATATATCGGCCAAATCTTCTTATCGGGTCGATAACAATAACTCTAAAAAATTATCATATTTCAACCGATATCGATATATTGTGCATCCCTAGTTTGCATCAGGAATCATCCAAAATGTAACCAAAAATTTTTTTTTTGCCCTTATATCAGCAGAATCAAGTAGCTATATAATAAAAGGCAAATCAAATTAGGTGTTTTATGGTACTTTTGAGGCATTTTTGGTCGTTTTTGTTGCTGGACATTACTGTCGCCCAGAAGAATGTTTTCCATTAATTTCTCCCATAAGGATTAAAAAAAAAAAAAAGTATCTGTTAAATCGTTATAAGCCATGAACCAAACCAACCAGCTATGAGAATCACAACATTACAAACTTTGATTAGAAGCAAAAAGTATTTGAAAATCGTAACGAAAATATTATGGTACAAGACTGAACTTAACAGCTTTAGTGAGAACAAACTACAATCCCATGAAGCATTGCGAACTGCACAAACAAATCGAAAAACAATGGAGAAACATAAAGCTATTTAAAGATTTTGATATATACGTGTGAAATGTATTGCAAAATATGCATATATATATGCATATTTTGCAATAAATGTGTGTATGCAATATATGTGTGTGTGTGTGTGTGTATGTATATGTATGTATATTTATATAAATATATATATAATACGAAATTTCGGTATTTTGAGTGTAGGGAGATCGACTTAATTACGTCTTTTGCAGTGCTTCGTGGGAGTGGGCGGAGCTAACGAGTATTTTGGCCTATTTTGCTTGTATTGACTGATTGGTGGAATTTTCCGTACAGCATTATGGGTAATGTAGTTTTTCACCATGAATTCTTCTGTTAAACACGAATATTTTAAATTTAGCTGAAATAACGCAGACTAACGCTTCAACAGAAGAAAATACCATCAATTAACAACCTCGTCGCTCACCGTTGGGCTGACTTAAACGCTTTATAAGTTGTTAAAAATTAGCTTCCTTATGGACAAAATGAATGGCATTTTTACTTCCAGAACTGTTTCTATTCATATGGTTTTCAAATGACTTAACGGTGTGGTAATGATTTATATTTTTGGGGTGAAATATTCCTCTATGCTCTCGCATCATTAGCACTTTTAAAAAAAAACTTGCTTTCTTCCAGAACAAAACACACTGCAGTCAGGGAGACGTTTCTCCAGTGTTTATTAGACCATTAGTTTGACAGGATGGTTGAGCCTTTCAAAGAAATTTAAAGTGTGTGTCGAGAACGAGGCTTGGTCACGAGCTGGTCATCTCAACGGCTCCTATATCAACCACGCTGAAATCTACTGTAATTACAGCTGTCATCGATCATATCCTTCCCGTCTCCACACACACTCCACACACTCCGGGCCCGGTGCACCATATAAACCAAATGACCCGCATCAATCACCATTCAATATCAAAGAGAATTGCCGCTGTGTTGGCAGTTTGCGTTCCTAAATCATATGCCTAATTTCAACAAAAATGGCCGCTATCCTCAGCGGTGACATAAGTCACACAAACTCCAATAGGATCTGAATTCCTCATCTTTTTTTTTTTGTCATGTTCAAATTTGATGATCTACATCTTTAAAAAAGGCGAATGGTAGAGCTTGACAAAACCAGGACAGATCCGAGACTCGGGGAAACTGTCGGATCACCGTTCTGGTGCACTGATGACATCATAGTGTCTTTCTTTCTTTCTTCCTTTCTTTCTTCCTTTCTTTCCTCCTTCCTTTCCACCTTTCTTTCTTACTTTCTTTTTTCTTCCTTCACTCTTCCTTCCTTTCTTACCTTTATTTCTTTATTTTCTTTCTTTCCTTCCTCCCTTTCCTCCTTCCTTTCCTCAATTTCTTTTTCTTTCTTTCCTTCCTTCCTTTCCTTAATTTCTTTTTCTTTCCTTCCTTCCTTCCCTAATTTCTTTATTTCCTTCCTCCTTTCTGTCCCTCTGTCTTACCTCTTCCTCCTTTCTTTCCTCCTGTCCTTTATTTCCTTTCTTCCTTTCCCTCTTGATTTCTTTCTTTACTCCCTTCCTTCATTTACCCTTTTTTCTTTATTTTTCTTGGGAGATTTTTTGTCCTTTATTTCTCTTCATTTTTATTCTTTATTTTTTAGTGGATATCCTTACATTTTAAGACATGTAAACCATTTACATCAATTTAATAAATGTATTCATACCATTTTTACTTCAATCCGTCTTTTTATTTGTTTGTACTTTTTAAAAAATATAAATCTGACTCTAAATTCGGATTAGATGAGCCATGTTTTACAAGTTTCTGTCTTTAGTCTAGACTTTTGGGGCTTATATATTAGTGTAATGAAAAAAATAATCTCACTCCTGCAGAGAAGTCATGTGAATTCTTGGTATATTCCTTCATGAAAAGTTTCCACAGTTGATTTTTTTTTACCTTCCTCTGCTCATTTTCTCTTTTTTTCTGCATCTTCTAGTATCTCCAAAGGCGTCAGCAGGAAAACACGCAGCGGCAGAGTCGTGGAGAGCCGCCGTTACCGGAGGAAGACATCAGTAAGATGTTCAAACCTCCTCAGGCTCCTCCTCGCATGGACACACTCCTCATCGCAGGTACACACACACCTCATCGCAGGTACACACACTCCTCATCGCAGGTACACACACACTCCTCATCGCAGGTACACACACACTCCTCATCGCAGGTACACACACACTCCTCATCGCAGGTACACACACACTCCTCATCGCAGGTAAACACACGCTCCTCATCGCAGGTACACACACACTCCTCATCGCAGGTACACACACGCTCCTCATCGCAGGTACACACACACTCCTCATCGCAGGTACACACACTCATCCCTCAGTTAGTGTTTCTCACAGCACATTCTGCAGGCGATTGTGAATTTATTGTCCTCTGTCCAGAAGAATTGATCCATGAATTGGTCAATTCAGCAATAAACGGATCAGTTTAAATGGGAATGGGAATTACTGCAGGTCTTAAATCTTCACACTATGTTCTTATCCTGATGGAGAAGCGGGAAAGTTTGCCCTCTTTTATCAGAGAACCATCTTTTCTTTTTTGCTATTAACATGATTGATCTAATTAAATTAAATTTCCTTTTGTTTATAAATGAAGTCATGGCTCCGTAATACAGATGGTGGTGTGCAAGCTATGCAACAAGGAATTCGCATATCACCGCAGCACATCGAGCCTTAAGTATCACCTCAACGCAAAACATATAGCAGCTAGCGTGGACCTATAGGCTACCTGAATTTCTGAAATGTACTATATTTATAAATATGCTATTGAACACTTAGTGGCAAAAATTGCTCTGGTCTGTTGGACTTGGTTGAAGAAAAATAAACTATTTTGTTGCTTAAGCTTATGTGTTCAGTCATTATTCAATGGTATACTAAAAATCCATGTGAAAAAAATTACTTCTCACTGTTCTCAGGTCAAATATTTATGCAATTAAAATGCGATTAATTTCATTCGAGTCCCGACCCTAATATATATATATATATATATACACACACACACAGGTGCTGGTCATATAATTAGAATATCAAAAAGTTGATTTATTTCAGTAATTTCATTCAAAAAGTGAAATTTGGGTATTATATTCATTCATTACACACAGACTGATATATTTCAAATGTTTACTTCATTTAATTGTGATGATTTAAAACTGGCAACTAATGAAAATCCCAAATTCAGTATCTCCGAAAATTAGAATATTACTTAAGACCAATACAAAAAGGATTTTTAGAAATGTTGGCCAACTGAAAAATATGAACATGAAAAGTATGAGCATGTACAGCACTCAATACTTAGTTGGGACTCCTTTTGCCTGAATTACTGCAGCAATGCGGCGTGGCATGGAGTCGATCAGTCTGTGGCACTGCTCAGGTGTTATGAGAGCCCAGGTTGCTCTGATAGTGGCCTTCAGCTCTTCTGCATTGTTGGGTCTGGCGTATCGCATCTTCCTCTTCACAATACCCCATAGATGTCCTATAGGGTTAAGGTCAGGCGAGTTTGCTGGCCAATTAAGAACAGGGATACCATGGTCCTTAAACCAGGTACTGGTAGCTTTGGCACTGTGTGCTGGTGCCAAGTCCTGTTGGAAAATGAAATCTGCATCTCCATAAAGTTGGTCAGCAGCAGGAAGCATGAAGTGCTCTAAAACGTCCTGGTAGACGGCTGTGTTGACCTTGGACCTCAGAAAACACAGTGGACCAACACCAGCAGATGACATGGCACCCCAAACCATCACTGACTGTGGAAACTTTACACTGGACTTCAAGCAACGTGGATTCTGTGCCTCTCCTCTCTTCCTCCAGACTCTGGGAGCTTGATTTCCAAAGGAAATGCTAAATTTACTTTCATCAGAGAACATAACTTTGGACCACTCAGCAGCAGTCCGGTCCTTTTTGTCTTTAACCCAGACTAGGCGCTTCTGACGCTGTGTCTTGTTCAAGAGTGGCTTGACACAAGGAATGCGACAGCTGAAACCCATGTCTTGCATACGTCTGTGCGTATGTGGTTCTTGAAGCACTGACTCCAGCTGCAGTCACTCTTTGTGAATCTCCCCCACATTTTTTTATCGGTTTTGTTTCACAATCCTCTCCAGGGTGCGGTTATCCCTATTGCTTGTACACGTTTTTCTACCACATCTTTTCCTTCCCTTCGCCTCTCTATTAATGTGCTTGGACACAGAGCTCTGTGAACAGCCAGCCTCTTTAGCAATGACCTTTTGTGTCTTGCCCTCCTTGTGCAAGATGTCAATGGTCATCTTTTGGACAGCTGTCAGTCAGCAGTCTTCCCCATGATTGTGTAGCCTACAGAACTAGACTGAGAGACCATTTAAAGGCCTTTGCAGGTGTTTTGAGTTAATTAGCTGATTAGAGTGTGGCACCAGGTGTCTTCAATATTGAACCTTTTCACAATATTCTAATTTTCTGAGATACTGATTTTGGGGTTTTCATTAGTTGTCAGTTATAACCATCAAAATTAAAAGTAATGAACACTTGAAATATATCAGTCTGTGTGTAATGAATGAATATAATAAACCAAATTTCACTTTTTGAATCGAATTACTGAAATCAACTTTTTGATGATATTCTAATTATATGACCAGCACCTGTGTATATATTTGTGTGTGTGTATGTGTATATATATATATATATATATATATATATATATATATATATATATATATATATATATATATATATATATAGATATATTAGCGCTCACTCGCACTACCACTCTCAATTACACTCACGCACACACACATTCATACCATTGGTCCGCTGAGGCAAAGTCACCTGGGATTTATTCAGTATATGTTTCCATCGTAGTTTATGCACGTCATCTTATCGAATGAAAAAATGCATCCACTTCAATTGAGCGCATAAGTTTCTTTATGTGCATTTTTAAGATTTATGCGCATTTTTATGCGAAATCCAAAAATGCACATAAAAATAGGCTGGATGGACACAGCTATTATTCGTTTACGATTTTCAGTCCTTCCAGCGAAGACAGTTACACACTCTGTTAGTCAATTAAACGCCATTAAACTCCATCAAATTAGCCGAATTTGCAAAAACAGTGTATAATACAGAAACCGTGGATGTGTCTCCACACCTGACTGATATCATGAGCTCATCCTTCAGATTCCCTCGGGATCCAGATGGAGAACCACAGATCTGTGATATGTGTTTTCTTTTAGTTTCTCCAGATCTGTGCATGTGTGGCCGGTTCTCCATCTGAATAACACACATCGCTCAGTCTTTTCGTCTATAATTTATTTGTTTCCTTCTGCTTCTTCACCAGGACAAATCAACATCTACTGTCAGAACATTAAGGAGTTCACCGCGCAGAACCTTGGGAAGCTGTTCATGGCCGAGGGTCTGCAGGGTCACAACAGCTAAAGAGAGAAACCGCCCGTTTCCATCTCGAAACACACACACACACACACACACACACAAACCATTATGAAGAGCTCAAGGAGAGATCCTGTACAGATTTTGTGCAATTTGTACAATAAAAATGTATGCATCTCTCATAACGGTCTATTTTTCTTTGTGGTGTTTGTTCATTATCCGAGTTGCAGCAAGATTCCTGGTGTCTAAAGGAATAGTTTTTCTTGAATTTCACTTTTAAAACCTCCACTGACGGGCTTGTTTTCACACTGGGTTTGTGCACTAAATGCCTGTGGTGTTAATGAGGCTGTCGGATCTGGAATAATCATATGCACTATGAAGGGTGAACGACAGCAGGTTTTCCGCTTGGTTTAATTTCACCAATGTTTAAATGGTACGTTAATATTTCCGTGTCACTTCTAACCGATGAAGAGTGACTACATGCGATCGAAGGGTTGCATCCGCTGTCGATTTAGCTGTGATTGTAAAAACACTTTCAGTTGGTCGTCTGTGTTTCTGCATTTTAAAGCATCATGGGTGACTCTCCACTTCTAATCTGTTGATGCTACTTTATGCTGCATTATCAGGGTTTCTGTAGGGCTTAAAGTCTTGTAATGTCGATCTCCCTACACTCTCAAAATACTGATGTGCATATATATATATGCATATATTTATTATGCATATTTTGCAATGAACTTAAACATATTTAAATGAGTAGTTTTGTTTCTCTAACGTTTTTAATTTATGCTGTTTGCAATGCTTCATGGGATTGTAGGTCTTTCCCTCAGTAAAGCCGTTAAGTTCACAGTCTTTGTATAAATTTTTTTTGTCTGATTTTCAAAAACTTTCTTGCTTCAAATCAAAGTTTGTGAAGTTGTGATTTTTCTCATAGCTGCTTGGTTTGATTCGTGGCTCATAACGCTTTAACCAAGGCTTTTTTTTCTTAAATCCTTATGGAAACAATAAAAAAGAACAAGCGCCGCTGATAAAGTTGGCAGCACTAATGCATGACAATAATAATAAAACGCAGTAAACGGTAAAACTGCATTACAAACCAGTGTTTAAAATTAAGACAATACATTAAAATAATATTGTAAAAAATAACAGTTTGCAACCAGCGTTTTTGAACAGCTTGGTTAACATGATTAATGCATTTACATGATTAATTGCTTTTCTAATGCTACCAATGTGTTATACATTTATTTTTGTTTGTATTATTGACTGCATTTATTTTACTGTGCAGTAATGCGTTCCTGTTGTTGTCTTTTTATCACATTTGAGTTAAAAAACAACACTTTGAATGTGCTTCAAAAGTGGACTTGTCACATCATAAGTGGACTGAATAGATATTTGTCACTTTGAAGACAAATTTGCAGTTTTTTTCAGTTAGTAGCTGAAAGAAGTCTGATCTAGTTCTTGTAAAGATAATACTCACGTATTCATAATTTCCATTAGCAGCAGAGCGTGGGTGAAACAACATTAATTTGGAGACAAAGGCATCGAGTGTTACTCTGTAAGCTTTTCCACATCCTTTTCTAATTCTTTTCTAACTGTTTTTTTGTTCTTTCTACGTGGAAATAAGCAGCAGCGATACGAGGTTTAGGCTATATATCTAACATGGTTCAATATATGATCAATAAAAAAAATCTATCTTTGGTCAAATGCACTAGTGGTTCAATTAGTTTTTCATTTGTTTTTGCAGGGCTCTTTAAAATGTGAAATTTTACTGGATTGGTTTCTCTCAATCTCTAAAAAAAATTCCTGATAATCTTCAAATTTGAAGGCTTTTTTTTTTTTTTACATTCAAGAAATGGTTTGTCAACCCAGTGTTAATTTAGTGTCTGTGCATGGGGAAAAAATAGGTGTAGAAACAATTTTCACGCAGATATTGCTAAATGTCTATGGAAGCTTGATTCTGCCACAAAATAAAAAACTTACAAGATCATTGCCACTTTTATCTCAAAATTGAGTTTAAATATCGCAATTCTGCGTGTGAAGTCAGAATTATTGAGTTGATTTCTCGCAATTGCGAGTTTATATCTCACAATTCTGATTTTTTAACGAGCAATTCTGACTTTATTACACACAAGTCTCACGCAGTTCTGAGATAAAAAGTCAGAATTGTTAGTTGTAAACTCGCAATTGTTATAAAGTAGCAATTTTTTTTAAAAAAAAGCTTTTTTTAAGTAGCATTTTTTAATTTTTGTAAAATTAATTGTTCCTTCTGTGTAATGTAAAGTAGAAAGTTGTATTAGTAGGGCTCCGTCCAGCATCACCATTGAAGACTGTGATGTCCTTTACTCTTGAAAACAAGCATGTACTTCATATTGTGTGTGAAGAATGGAGCAGAAGATGTGTGTTTCTCCGAGATCTCGATTGCCTCCACGTGTGTGTGTGTGTGTGTGTTACAGCGACCCCTTGAAACATGTTGTGTTGATTAAACACAGCAGCTGTGCGGATCACATCAGCTTGTCAGTAATGATGGACATCGCATCGGATTAATAAAATGAAACGAGGTATCTCGCTGTTAAGTCATGACTCTCTTACTTTTACCTTTTTTTTTCTTCCTCATCTCTGAAATTGCCATGGCAACTGCAGATTCCCTTTTCACATGCGATAGAAGACGAGAAGAGTCTCAACCCTTCTGGAGGTAATCTGGTAAATCCTCAAAACCTAACCAAAATATTGATTTAGCAAAGGTGTGGGTGGGAAAGATGAATGGAGGATTTGCGTGATGAGAGGAAAAATACGGAAGATTGCAGACCAAGACAAGAAATACTGAAATAAGGATTTTTTTTAAAAAAAAAAGTGTCATTTTTGCTGATCAGAGATGAGTATAAAGGGATACAATTATTCACTACAGGGGTGGGACGTACAAGTGAGGTATGAGCCTGAATAAAGTAATCAAATGCAAAATAACACCGTATAAAATAAACAGATTTACCCTTATTAAAGTTATTCAGCCAAGAGCAGTGAGAGATTTTTCTTATTCTGTCTTTTGTTGTTTGATTAACATTAAAAACACAGACAGGAACAGGAATATTAGGCGGATGTCACTTCAAAAAAACCAAAATGCTACAATACACAATACACTCATACTGGTACACTTTTTCTCTCTACAGTTTCTGTTCATTTAAGCCATAACTGACTGTTGACAAATATACTCGCAGAGACTCAGATTTTACCTTATTTTTGTGAAATTGTCCTTTCAAGCGCAAGAAGAGCGAAAAGAGCTCAATTCAGTAATGGTGTGATGCAGCTTTCCAACGCTATCTCACGACCAATTCGTACGAATTTGTACGGCTGATTAAAAGGTGGCGAATTCGTAGACCTCACTCATACAAATTTCTACGATTTGTCAACCCACGTGATGGGTAGGTTTAGAGGCGGGGTCAGGGGTAGGTCATTCGTAAGATTTGGGCAAATCGTAAAATATGTACGATTTAGCAAAAATCGTACGACTGAGGTCGTATGAATTCGTACAAATTAGCCACCTCGTAAAATTCGTACGAATTGCCCTGAGATCGGGTTGAGCTTTCTGTACGCGCTTCGGATGTTTGCACACCGTAAACTTCACACACAGCACATGTGAGTAACTTGAGTTCACTTTCACGTCTTCTTGCGCTTTAATATTTAAAATGCATAGGTTTAACCCTTTAACTGTCCGCATAGACATAAAAATCACAATCCAAACTTAAATGGTTGTAATTCAAGAATGCTTTGGAATATAGACCTATGGTTGGTCTTGTTTAAAAGACATTTGCCAGATTATTGTAGAAGTGTATAAATTATGAAAGTGAAACAGAAAACAGTTATATAAGTTTGAGTTTATGAACAGGTGCAATGTAAAAATATAATTATTTATATTTTACTCTAAAACTGCAAGTAAATGAAAGCCGTGAAAGTTGTGTTCCAAATTTTAGGTTGATATCTCAAAAAATGAGCTTTCAGTAATATTTTATTTGGGCGCAGTACCAAACATTTTCACTATTTTTCACTATTCAGAAGTAGTATGGGTGGTTTGGCAGTATTTGATTGGAATTCAACCTCTAATAAATGCATAAACGGAGCACATGTGTGCGTTATAGCTCGCCGCCGCATCACAAATCGAGAATCCATAATATATTTCTTTATATTTAAAACATTTTCAGACCTTTTTTTTTCTCATAAAATTGTATTGGTGTCATATTTTGAACTCTTGGCCTGAAAACAAACTGAGGTTTCTACCAATCTTTCATTATTTTTCATGTTTATGGCTATTTCAAAATAAAGGCCTAAACACTCCTAATGAAAATGAAATATTCTTGTTGCAAATTGATTAATTAGTGATTGTCCTCTGATCCTTTGTCCTGAATTGATCCTCTAATTTATTTTAGAAAACTAATATGAAAACTAGAGATTGTAAGCTTTCAAATGATATATAGTTTGTCGATATTACTTTAGGTTTTTATTAAGATATTATTGTTTTAAATGTATAATGGCGAACGGTGCGTTGCAGTGCCGGCTGTCAACTGTCCCGACCGTCCTTCATGTTATCACAACATGCATTGTTAAAATTCTTAAAAAATATAACCAGCCAACTGGTGATTGACGCCGTTTCATAAACAGGCCAACGTCAATTTTACTCAAATTTTTCACTTGTATATGTACAATTATTCCTTTAACTCTTCATGCGGCATTCCAGTCCAACACCACTAAACACTGAACCTTTCCAAACATCGATATTGTGATTGATTTAAATGCTTTAGTGTATGTTTGTATATAAATACTAGATATTAATATCAATTATTTGATATATTGATGCATGTAAATGATTTCTTCCTCCTTGAACATTAAGTGAAAAACTGTAAGCTTATTTTAACTGTTTTACTATGAGGTTCTTGCATTTATACTTTCCTAATCTACTTTGTAAATTGCAACAATTGCTGTTTGGGCCAAACTATGGTTCTTTTGAGGAAAAAATCCAATACTGAATTAATAAATATCATTAAAAAAAAAAGAAATTATAGTTTGGTAACACTGAGGTTACATTTGTTAGTGTTATAATTAACATGAACCACAGTATAAGAGTGAAAAATACTTCTAAAGCATTATTAATCTTAGATAATTAATCTTAATTATTCAAAAATTAACTTTTCAAAGGATCTGGGCTGACATGAACTAAAAATGAACAGGTGTATTTTTTATTATCTAATATTAACAAAGATTACTGTATCTCATGTAATGCATTAACTAATGGAACCTTATTGTAAAGTGCAAATATTACAAGTATATTTTTTTAAAGCAGTTCATACATTTTATTGATGTGGTGAACTTAGGTAAAAAAAGATTGAATTAATGCTTATTTTTAATCTTTGTTAAAAAAAATGGTCTTAATTGTGCATGACAAATTTTTTCTTCCGTATTATGACGTTCAAATGTAGGCGGGGCTTGATTTTGCCCATCAGGTATTGATTGGATGCGTGTTGTTTGCTAATTGCTGTGATGTCATGTGAGTGACAGGTTGGGTTATTGTCAGCAGAGAAGAGATGTTGTTGTGAGGGAAAGCTGATGTATTTGATATAAAATGCATAGATTTTTAAAAACTGCATGTGTAAATCGGTTAGAAAAAGCACTGCAATATTCCATATCCACCAAAAAATAAAAAAAAATAAGCATAATTTTAATTTAAATCCCCAGCTTCCCAGTGGATGTGATTACCAATGGCACGCTGCATTTCAAGCGGTCACTGTTAATAAATCGGCCAATAACGATGTCCAGGAGCCTCTGAATGAGCTGTGACTCTAAAAGCTTGATGTTTTTTTAACATTGAGCCGATAATCCGAGAGCACTTACTGTCACAGTGACCCAGACTGGCTTTTGCAGACGCCTGCAGGTGATTTAGACAAATGCTTTCTGTGCGGGTTAACCTTGGGTTTGAGAAACCAGTCCAAGGTTTGGAGGCCGGTAAATTCTCCCGAAGTGTCAGCGTTTTCACATTGCTTACCTCAGGAACCGAGGAATAAATTTTCAGCCAATTTTCAGAGCTGAAATCTCTTCTTTTTCCTCCTTTTTGGCCTTCGTGAAGAACAGCTCAGAGCTGATGGCGTAAGTGACGTTGCAAATGTGAAATCTCCTCTTTCAAATAAGACAAGTTGCATTTAGATGGTCTTTTACATGTTTGTTTGTTATTGCATCTCATGAATAAGTTGTTTGCTGAAAAACCTTGTCACACTGAAACAAATGATGTCAAAAGCTGATCGTTGTAGGAATATTTAATGCCCGACGAGCGGACCATATGGCTCTCGATCAGAAATGAACTCTTTATGAAGCTCAACACAAACTAACTAATGATCTGATTACACTGGGCCCAAACACACTTATTTAAAAAGACAGATGTTCCCTAATTGACATATTTATAGAAGGAAACTGTCACTTTTAACACGCATAAACACTCAAATCATGCAGCTTGAGGAGAAATGTGCTTTTACTTTTCTAAGTGATCAAACTCATGATCTGTGACTAGATGAAGATGATAAAACGAGCAGAAACATCGCCAAAAACTCTGAATGATGGAGGAAGTGTTCAGAGAATTTTATTTTGAATTCCGTTTGGTGACGCAAGAAGTCGAAACAACATTTCAGCTTTAAGTAAATTTGACAATTCACATGTAATGAGATGTTTGTTGATGCAAATACGCGTCTAATCCAGAACTACGATCTGAAAGCATCAGTGATCAAAACCTGTGACACAAGGGACAACTATTAAGACATCCATTAGCTAAGCGTAGAACAGATCTTCATACAATGAACGAGTAAAGCTCTGACAGCCCATGAAGGGAAAAGTTACAACCCATTAGGCCTAATTATAAAGCTTTAGCAAGATAATTAAGCTTTTTCTTTTCTGCTTCTAATGTGTTCCTTAAAATTAAAGTGAGTCATTTCTCTGCCACTATAATGCCACTAATTGAAACCGGTTTCCCGAACACTAATAGTAATAATATCAGTTTAACTGCACTGACACTATTTGAACTGAGTTTTGCTGGATAACGGTGGAATCTTGTCTCAGTTATTGAACAAAACTGAATCAACAGTGAACTGAATTGATCTGGATACGGACTATTACTGTTTATAGCGGAGATTAACTCATTTTATACAGTAGTCAACATTTGAAGTGGATCAAAAAAAGTTAATCTAAGTTGTCCAAGACAAGAACGGGTATTGTTCAAAATGTATGTATAACTTTTGATGAAAGGTTTTGATCCACTTCAAATGTAATTGCTCAACTTTGCAACATTAACAATTAAGCAGAATTGAGACTGCTAATTTGAGCTGAATTATGGCATTATTGTCTTCAGTTTCAGCTGTAAAGCTACAGATGTTGTTTTCATAACTGAAACTAATCCTATAGTTTTCTTGTTAGTGTTTCTTGAAGCCTCTTTGAAATCATCTGTATAAAGCACTATGTAATTAAATGTGACTTGCCATTGGTCGAGTCAGTGTTGCCACTGTAATGCTCAAAATTAATTGTTTTAAGTAGGACAAACTTAAAATAATTAGTTCAGTCAAATTAACTTTTATTAGTATTTAGCACTTTCTTTTTCTTTCAATTTCACAGAACTTGATATATTTTAAGTAAACTGAACTGTTTCATTGTTTCGAGTTTTATTAATTATTTTATTAATTCATTATTTTAATGTAGACGAACTTAAGTTTTAACTGAAACTGGGCTGGGATTTCGATTTCCCACCATGATTTGCTGATGGCACTCGAAAGGGAGAGTAAATGCTAAAACTAAGTGTAATATAATGGGTTGTTTTGTGTGTGCTAGATTAATGTTAAGTGGGAGATTTAGAAGTGATTAATGTTTTATGCTAATTTAGAAGAATTTCTGTTAATGTTGGTTTTAGGAGAGTTACCATCATGGTGACAAGTGGTGCATGAGCTTGGTTTGAGAGCAAGTTTAGTAAAAGCTTTATAACGCATACAGCAATCGCGATAGCATACTATTGTTTACATGTTAGCAAGTTAGCATTTATTGAGCTAACTTGTTATAGCTAGCTACGTTTACACTAATGAAAATGTTCACATTTAGGTTACATGAAAATTGTAAGTTAAATGTATGAATTAGTGTACTCAAACATTTTAAGTTAAGAACAAGTAAAATGTATGAGTACAAAATAAAAATCTGCCAGTTCTGCTTAAACTTTGAATTTCTTAACTTTAAAAAATTGAGGCTACTGATTGACCTACATTTTTATGAGTTTTGCCAAATTATTCGGGTTTACAGTGTTGAGACGCTCATCAAATCAGATTGGACAACCTCTGCATAATAAAATGGAATATTATAAGATATTTTAACATTGAAACCCTTTGAACTTTGAGTTTTTCTGCAGTTCATCCCAGATCTCTGCAGGATGACGCCGCTGAACTACCAACGACTGAAGCTTGAGGTGAATTTTAATGGTGTGTTTCTGTATCTGCACTATGTTGGTACATTTTGTAAATGTTACGTTTTCTCACCATCAGCTTGACTGAGGTGCTTCTCCCCCCCAAAAAAAGCTTTGTTCCAAAACATATTGAGCTCCCTAAGTAGGCAGCATTTAAATGTTTATATGTGAAAGCTTTTACATGAAGGCAGGCTGCATAATTATGGCCTAAATTAGGTTTTCTAAAGCTGCGTAAGTATAATGCACTGAAAAAAAATCCAAAGATAGCAAACCGAGAACATTGTTTAATATAAATACAATTTATTAATGTCTATAAGTGCAGAAAATAGTCCTTTGTAAGTAAAATGGACTGTATTACTCTGTATATTAGTGTGCTGTTTGTGAAGTCTAGCAACATGCTAAATTATAGTAGCAACCAGCTGAGAGTCAGTTTGTGAAAGGAGCAATATTTAGAAGAAACTGGTTGTTTATGAAGTGCCATTTCAATTTGGATGCTTTCTATAGACCATATGTGCTAAGAAACGAGCGCGCTTCTTTACAATATTGTCTTTGAACTTCTGTTAATTTCTATGGCATCGCTGTCCAGGAGTAATTCGATTTTGAAGTGGATTTACTTAATGTAAAGTTAACGAAAGTTATCATGAGGATTGTAATGTTTAAAGCAGATATCTTATGAAATATAATATATTTATAATAAAATATAATTTAGTCCTGTGATCAAAGCTGAATTTTCAGGATCATTACTCCAGTCTTCAGTGTCACATGATCCTTCAGAAATCACTATAATATGATGATTTGATGCTCAAGAAACATTTCTGATTATTATCAATGTGCTGCTCCATATTTTTGTGGAAACAATATATTGTGTGAGGATTCCTTTGATCAATTTCATGCATCCTTGCTATAGTAAATCTAAATTAAATAAAAATAAATAAATCTTACTGACCCATTTGCAGTTTTCAGATTCTGTAACATGCGTTTCCTACACATGTGTAACTCCCTCAACTCTTCCGGTCAGTGGCGTTTTATTTCATTACATTTTGTGATTCATTAATTCGCCTCTGACCCCGGCTGAAAGGATCGAATGATCTGCAGTCACGCACAGGAAGGGTTTGCCCTTTTTCTCCAGCTTGTGTCACGATTCATGAGCTATTTAGGGGTTGGAGAATATTAATAATGGCCTGACGTGACATAAAGTTCAACAGCATCATTTGCAGCATTATGCCTCCATCAAAGTGATTCCTTAAGAGGGTTACCATTGTGATAAAAGACACTTATAGCTCAAGATTTGATTTTGACCATTTCCAGGCCATTTTTTTGATGGATTTTTTGTGTTTGTGTGCTAATGTTGTTTCTTCTAATAACATGCAGTTCTTGCACTCTGAAGAGCATTTGCAAAATTTTTCCTTTGGCATATTTAATATTTACTGGTCAATCAGTTTTAAAGTCCCCTTGTGGTGACAATCCAGCTTTTAATGTTGCTTATATGTCTATGTGGTGTTTTTAATATGCTTTAACACATGTCATGTGTAAATTCATAAGTCGACAGCATTGCTGAGTATTTCCTCCTTAAAACTGCAGTGAACCAAAGACAGTCTCAAAAACATGCTTTGAAATCGCTGGTGTTTCTGACGTCACAAACTACCTTGTAACCAATCAGATCAACGTGTGATCGTCAACGAGTGGATCTCTGAGTGAGTGGAGGCGGGGGCTCATTTGCATATTCATAGAACAGCGTATACTAAATGAGGCAAGGGTGTCGAGTTACATTCAAGATATTTTAAAGGGTAACTAAACCCCTGGTCAAAGCCTGACTCCACCCACTGGCAATATTTGAAAAATGCTGGAAAAGTGGGCAGAGCCCAGCAGAGATAGGCGACGAACCGAGGGCGGGGCTGAGCGGGGGGGCGTGCACCTGAGACCCGCAGAGACAGCTTCTGTCAAACTAGCTAAAATGGAGTGACGCAAGTAGCTTTGCAACAGAGCGGTCATTTGAAGTCGAGAACTTTTCTCCCCCACCTTCACCTGAAGTGGAGGAGGGTGAATTGTCTGTGGACACCAGCTCAAACTGCGGTCTTGACTCCCGCATCGCGATCGGCATCCGATTATTCTTATATTCAGTCATTTTGAGGTAGTTTTTTCCAGGATTATTATTACTATTACGTTCATCATATTTTACTGCTATGTGAAAAAAATAATCAGCAAATCGCGCCGGCGCGTTTGTCGACACCAGAGGATTAACTTTAGCCTAATAAGAAGGAACATAAATTGTGATTAAAAAGATATGCTCACTCACATCATGACGCCGCTGCGGTGGTGGAGTTCATGCAGGTATGAAGAGCAGCGTTTGGCAGCGCGAGCTGTGTGGAGAAGCCTATTTCCACCTCCATTGCGTTGAAGAAGCAATCTCACGTAAAATGCAGGTTGCACACTGGAGCAATAGGCGAGATTAACTACTTAGGCTACACGAAATAATCTAAATAACTATATAAATGCTATGCTAACTAGATGCTAATACATATCTATCCTGATCGTTTTCAATACTCGTAATTCCAACTCCTGACTCGCTACAGTAGTTTTGACGGAACCAGATGCTTTTATACCAGCGGCTGCCAAGGGCGTGGTGAGCTCGCACCAAGGGCGTGACAGTGACGTCAGAGAGTATTCTACGTCAGAGAGTACCCCTACTGCAGGAGCTTTCCGTTTAACCTGAAGAGGGCAGCACTCAGACGTTTTTACACCATATATTTGAAAATTAAAACACTTTATACCCAGATGTCAAAAAATTTACTCGAATCAATGAACAGCATTTATGAAGCTCCATTCTTACAGATAATTAACTAAAAAAAGTTGTTTTAGTGTTTAGTTACCCTTTAAGGCAGGAATAAACTTTTAAATATGTAATTTTGGAGATCAAAGATGAGATTTAAGGGAGAAATTGACTAGGGACTTTAAGACCTCATGAAATTAAAATGAGAGTTTTGTGGCTGTCAGTTTTGAGCTCTATTATTTGCTAACATGCATCTGAAGGTTGACAAAATTCACCTTTGGCATGCTTTTTTACAGCAATGTAGCATATTATTTAAGGACATTTTGGGATGCAGCCATTGAGAAGTGCTTTGGGACTCGCGGTTTTGTCCCGTCTCCATTGGACAGTCAATATCAAGGTTGACAAAACATGATTGATGGCTTGATGGGCTCAGCGGGACAGCCGGTGCCAGAGTTCAATATAAGCAGGACTTTGGAAAGCACAAGGTGGAATAAAACGGCTCTCAGAGGTTTTTGTGGCATTGACATAGAGTTGAAGGACCATAAACCCGCTGTAATGTATGAAGCTCTCTCCATTGTGTGACTGATAGTGATGGCAGGCGTTCATTTCCACGGCACTGCAGGCGTCCAGCTGCCTGTGTGAATCCTGGGCTGGCGTATCTGTGGTTTTATAGCCCGGCGTATGTGTATGATTAGTGTTACTGCACTCCGGACAACAGCGTATGAATAATGGAGAGGTCACACGCCGTCAAAAGATCCAATTCCTTCTGTTACCGCCGCTGAGCTTTGTTTTTTCAGACGAGGCTGAACATTAGGTTTCAAGAAGACCTGCTGTTTAAAATTAACTTTCCCTTATAAAAAGTCATTTCAGATGGAGTTGGACTGCATGAATTAAATCTGATGTCATGGTATGAGTAGTTTTTAAACTGTAGCAGTGTTTCTTTTTAATATTTCAACCTGATTTAATTATTATTATTACAATGGATTTCCTTAATTTCTTTTAACCTGTCGTCAACCCTAACATATTTTAAGTTTTGGTTTTATGTTGAATGACGCAAAACCGTAATTGTTCCAAGTACCCCTGGTTGGGAATCACTGTTACACTGTCATTCAAAAGTTTTGGGTCAAAAATTAATATTTTTATTCAGGAGGCAAGAATGCATTAAATTGATCAAAAGTGACGCATACATGTGCTACAAAAGATTCTATTTCACATAAATTCTCTTCTTTTGAACTTTCTCTTCATCAGAATCCTGAAAAAAAAATTCAACACAAAAATGAAGCTCCACAACAGATTTCAACATCAGAAATGTTTTCTGTGCCGCAAATCATCATATTATACTGATTTCTGAAGGATCATGTGACACTGAAGACTGGAGAAATGATACTGAAAATTCTTCTTTGTTCACAGGAATATTTTCAACGATCATCTGAGCCAATTTTGTTGAGATTTGGACATTTTGAAGCAGGAGTTTAGCGTTAAAAAAAATGGAATACAGTTATGTTTCAAAATAGTGACTACTGTATTGGGTGGAGTCTTAATTTAAGGTATTAATTGTGATCAGTCTGAGGAGAGGAATCAGGGGTACTAAGAATTTTTTTTCTAGAACAATGGGTTCAAAAGTAATTACCAAAATGATTTTTTGAACTGGTGGTGGCGCTACAGAGTTGGTGCTAGAGACCCCAAAGTTGGTCAGATTACGATTTAGGACCATCTCTATCAGTGCACCAAATTACACCATTTTCCTATGTATGGATGATAAGGCTGCCATAGACTCCCATTTGGGTACAGAACAGATACAGCACCTTCAGTGCTTGGCGTCTAATTAAATATGTAAATTATCACATTTTTGCATTGACAAAGCAACCGAATTTATTACTTTTTAATGAGATTTAACAACAGTGAAATTTTGTGATTCCATGTTTAAATCTATATAAACAAGCATTGACGCAAATAGTGGAAAAATTGGTGTGATCTGTCTCCTTTTTCACTGTAATATGTTTTTTCTCTGCCCACATACAGGGATATAATAAGAGCTCTGTGGAAAGCCGTTTGATGAATTGTCTACCGACTGAGTGAGTTTGATTCATGCATTCATAATCGTTCGTCTTGTTCATGATGTGATGTGTTTCGCACTGCTCCAATTTATATTCAAACATTTTAGTTGGAAGAAAACTGATTGCTTGTGGAATAGCGGACAATGCATCTCGTTTGTGATCAAATTTCAAAAGCTATGGTCAGTTTTGCAGTTAGAAACCGTTTCTACAACCAACAATAAAGCCACTCTGGGACATCCATGTGATTGCAGCAGACGGCAGTCTGAAAAGCCATGACTAACCCTGGATATTTTCCACAACTTCTTACCAAAGCGGAACAGAGCTGTACGTGTTAAAAGTTTGTGAAAGTGTTTGTAGGATGAGGAAGAACGCTCCTCCTGAATGTGGCTTATCGTGATGCAGACAAGCATTTTGAATGCCAGACATGAAAGGAGATGAGCTAACCAGATAAACTCTCTAAAGTCTGAGCTCTGGGCCAGACGTGCATCGCAAGATACGTTTCTCCGTAAACCACAGAGATATTTTCTGTAAAAATTAAGAAGTCGTCTGAGCAGGACGTTTAATCTCTCCATTAAAATCTTTATCGTTGTATCTGTGTCATTCCATCGGTTTTGTGTATGAGTCGGGAATATAATCATTTTCCCTGGCATTAGCAGAGAGAAAACTAGATCTGGATCTCCAGAATTACTTGGCTGAGAGTTGAAGATGTCGATTAACTCGTCTATCATTCACAGAGATAATTGAAAGTGAACTGTGGCGTGTTTTGGATTCAGAAGAGGTGCTGAAGGTGGCTGTAAAGCTGTTATTTACTTCAATAATTTTTAAATAAATCATCCGTCCAATTTGCCCTCAAACTTTATTTGGGTAGTAGAGTTGACCCAGAATGCATTGGCTACAAAAGTTTCATGGCTTTCAATGGTGAAGTACAAAAATTTTAATTGGGTGCATGGATGAGGAAAAGATTGTCAGTTTCTTTTAAACTTTTAATTTGGCTGGCAAAACAAACGCTTAGATACAATTTATTGTGTCAGCTTGCTGCTAATTTCGTGAAAAATCATGATAGGTTATGTTGTTTTTGAAACTTTTGTTCCTCTGCTGTTCTCTTTTAATAATAAATAATATCAATAAATTTTTTTTGTAATGCGCTTTTCTTAAACCCAAAGCTCTACAGTAAAATAAACAGAAACAACAAGGGCAATACAACAATTAAATAAAACCAGCCTTAAATAAATGTCTTAATCAGCTTTTTAAAGTGTCCCAGTGTTGTTGTATTTCTGATGGTAGGAGGAAGCACAATGCATAGCTTGGGGGCTTTGTGTGAAAAGGCTCTTTCCCCCATGGTCTTAAGCTTACATAAAGGCTGATGTAGTAAAAGAGAATTAGAAGAACGGAGAGAACGTGGTGGAGTATAAGGGCTGATGAGATCACAAAGGTACTCTGGTGGAGTAGCATGTAGTGCCTTATATGTTAGTCAGTGCAACTGTGAAAGGAGCAGTGTAATGTGGCGTGTAAGTTAGTGGGGTGGTGATGGCGCAGTGGATAAGACACATGCCTTTGGTGTGAGAGACCCAGGTTCAAATCCACTGTGAGACACCAATGTGTCCCTGAGCAAGACACTTAACCCCTAGTTGCTCCAGAGGCGTGCGACCTCTGAAATATAGCAATTGTAAGTCGCTTTGGATAAAAGCGTCAGCTAAATGAATAAATGTAAAATTTTATGTAAATGTGTTCACGAGGAGGAGTACGATTGAGCACACGGGCGGCAGAATTTTGAATATACTGTATCCTGCTAAGAGATTTAGCTGGAAGGCCAGAGAACAAGGCTTTACAATAACCTAGATGTAATGAAGGCATGTATAAGCCTTTCTGTGTCTGCAAAAGAAAGAAAAGGTCTAAGTTGAACAACGTTTCTCAGATGGTAAAAAGACGTTTTAGAGATGTTTTTTATATGTGCTTCAAATGTTAGCTGTGGATCAACAATGACACCAAGATTCTCCACCTGTGAAATTGGAATTACCATGCCATGTGCTAACATGGAGTCCACAATCACACTAATCTCGGCCTTACAAGTAGCCGCCACTGTAGCAATCTGCATCAATTCAGTTTTGGAGCCGTTCAGTTTCAGAAAGTTAGTTTGCATCCATAAACTGATCTCTGCTAGACAACTACGCAAAGCTATTAATGAGCAATGAACGTCAGGACTAGTGGTGATGTAAATCTGCGTATCATCCGCGTAGCATTGATACCCAAGACCATATTTCCTGATGATCTGCCCAAGTGGAAGCATGTAAATGTTAAATAAAATTGGACCCAACATTGAACCCTGAGGAACTCCCTGTCGAACAGGCACGGTGTCAGATTTGTAATTACCCAAGCTTACAAATTGGGCACGGTTCGTTAAGACCGAAACCAATATAATATAAAATAAAACACTGCCCAGCCAATTTTCCGGACTATCTAGCAGAAGAGAGTGACATATAGTATCAAAAGCAGCACTGAGGTCTAATAAGACCAAAATACTGCATGCACCTGAATCTGCCGCAATAAGTAAATCATTTACAACCCTCACAAGAGCTGTCTCAGTGCTATGGCCTTTTCTGAACCCAGATTGAAAAGGTTCAAAAAGACTGTTCAGTGATAGGTGATGATTTAACACCCTCCAGATCTTTAGCCAAGAATGAAAGGTTTAAAATAGGCCTGTAATTGGACAAATCAGAAACATCACAACCAGGCTTCTTAGGGACTGGTGTAATGGCAGCTGTTTTTAATTCTGGAGGAATAATTCCAGAAATCAATAAATTCACAATCAAAGTCATATGAGGGCAGGTTGACTCAAGGCAGTTCATAATAACGGAGGATTTAAAGGCTGAATATCAACTAGCTCAACTGGGAGAGCTGAATAAGCCCTCGATCTTTCCAGTGAAATAGTGAAGAAACTTATTACACTGGTCAACAGAGGAATGAACAATGGCCTTAACTGGTTTGAGAAGATTGTCAACAGTCTTAACAGTCTTTGTTACTACTTTCATTGCGTGTAAAAGTAAAATCATAGTAAGTTCACATCCAAAGACGGCACTTCTCATCTGTCTACATTCAGCCATTGTAGTGAAGGACACACATCATGAAGCATTGTTACGTGCCCACTGAATGAGTTTGAACAGGGACAACATAACACATAAAAACGACACCTCAAACGTCAAATGACAATACAAAAACAATTTATTGTCAATGGTTTAAATGATAAATAATTGAGTCACAAAGAAAGCATGGTGGTAAAATGAATAGTAAAACAAACAGAAAGAAAAACCCTGCTCACAGCTGTCTTTCGGATCAAAGCTCTCTCCTGCCTCCCGTCCAAAAAGAAAGACAATATTCCGGTGAGTCTTCCGGGTCCGCTGACTGCTGTTCTAGCTAAACCTACACTAAACAACGTGATAACCCAACACCAACACCACCAGCTCGAAACAAAAGAAAAACGGGTAAGACGTAGTACATATAGCGTCCCGCTAAGAACGGCATAAGAAAGAAACATGAAACATGACGCTGATCATGTAGACGCCTCTGTGGAGACGAGCGCCTGCGAGCACTCTGAAGGGCGCGCGCGCTGCCATCAGAGACGACTCAGGAATGAAAGTGAGAGCGTCAACCAGGTGTGAGAGAGCGAGCGGATGTTGATCTCGGCGTCCTTATAGCAGCAAGCCCCGCCCACTCGCAGCTGGCGAGACGTCACGTGACCTATGGGGAGAGACAGCGAGAAAGAACAGCACAGACCTTGTTCCCAACAGGCTGACCAACGTAACAAGCATCATATTATCATTGGTTGAAAACACTTTCACAAAACTAACTTTCAGAACTGAACTTCTTGTCGGACAGATGAACATGGTTGACCACCTTTATGGCCCTGTGTGTGTATCAAAATATGATGAATTACATGACTTCATGCATGAAATCATTCTAATATGCTGATTTGCTTCCAGAAATATTTATTGATTATTATCAATGTTGGAAACTATAGAAGTTTGTTTCCGCCACAGAATAAAAAATAAAAAGCCTAACCCTTATTGCAACATTTTATCTCACAATTCTGACTTTCTCAGAATTGCGAGTTTACATAAAGTTGCAATTACGATTTATAAAGTCAGAATTGCGTGATAAAAAGTCAGAATTGAGATACAAACTCGCAATTGCAAGAAATAAACTCACAATTCAGAATTGCATCTTTACATCTCGCAATACTAGCTGTATAACAATTGACAGTTGCTTGATATAAAGTCAGAATTGTGAGATATAAACTTGCAATTCTGAGGAAAAAAATCCTTAGAATTGGGCTTTATAACTCGCAATTGCGAGTTTATATCTAACAATTTTGAGAAAAAATGTAAATTGCGTGATATAAAGTCATAATTGCGTGTTATAAAATCGGAATTGCGATATATATAAAATGTGTAGATAATATAGAAAAAAAGTCAGAATTGTGCGTTTATATCTAGCAATTGTGACTTTATATCTTGAAATTGTAAGAAAAGTCGCAATTATCTTTTAAAAAGTTTTATTCTGTGGCGGATTTATTCTGTCACTGGTTGTGTACACATTTCCCCACTTAAAGACATTGAAAGAAAAACCCAGCAGCAAGCAACAGAACTTCAGAAGTATATTTACAATATTATATCCAGTGACAGGTTTATTTGGAAGCTCCCGAAAGTGTGAAAAAGACTTTCTCTGTCTGCTGTCTTCGACATCATAGCTCATAGTCACTCTTGAAGGGTTCGAGATGATGTTCCATCAGCATCATTTACAGCTCAGGTGATTGTCTCTTGTGTCCAGAACTGAGCAAAGATGGCAGATTTATACCTCATGCTGAGGTGAATGTGAATGCTAATGGTTGGCTTTCTCCAGGTATGATAAAGATGACCATTTATTGTCTAGCAGCTTCATTCAAAGTCCTGTCAGCCTCGAAGTTAATCAAAACTAGGCTCCTCTGTGGTGACAAGGAAACATTTGTGAGTAAAGCAGGAGTATTAGGGAAACTAGATGATGTTTGCGAGTGAGAAACTAGAGGATTGAGTTTGTTTAGTGTGCGCCGTGGGGTGTTTATATCCTGAGCTCGGCTTAAAACCCTCAGAACTGCTGCTTCTCTAAAACTCATTTCCTTCCCTCTACAACAGGTTTGCTCTATTTCTGTTGGCTTTGTGTGTCTTTAAATATTTCATTCAAAGGCAAACATGCTGTAAAACAGTCCTAAGCAGCCAAACCAAAGCAATCTTGCAGCCTAGTTCTTGTACAAAACCATGTTGGTTTAGTGTCGAATGGCTGAATTATATTGAATAAATGATATTCGTTTGCACATGAATCTGCAAACACGTGCAGCGATTGCAAGATCCTCTCTTGAACTCTTGACAAAGTATCGTGTCAGAGCCGCTGGAGAAGACAAGGGTAGAGTAAACAGATAAACGAGTGCAAGCGGATTCGTCGACCAGAGCTGTCAACACACAAAACGCAAACACACGCAAACTCGCATCAAAGGCGATGAGCTCAGAAGTGTGTGGCATGACTCCCCAAAAGATTATGCGGCTTTTCCCATCTTATAAACCTACAATTGAATGCAATACCAAAAAAAACACGTCATGGGCGCAGATCACAAGCACAAGCGGACACCTTCAAACTGTGACAGACAGATAATGCATTGTAATTTACAAACTAATGCAGTTTTCCATGCATTACAATGTGTTGTCCGTGCACTGAACCCTTCACTTAACCATCTGATGCATAGGTATTGCATGCTCTCTCTTTCTGGCATAAGAAAAGTTAAGTTTTGATTAGAAATAGCTTTTTGGTAGCTTTTTTTGCATCAATGCTTATTTGCATAGAATTAAAAATGGTATCATCAAATGTCACTGTTATTAAATCTCATTAAAAATGAATGAATTCGCTTGCTTTGTCAATGCATAAATGTCGTCTCTGTTATAATTTACATATTTAATTGCTGAAGATGCTGTTTCTGTTGGTTTTCTTATTATTCTTCCCAAATGGGAGTCTATGGCATCCTTATCAACCATACATAGGAAAATGGTGAAATTTGGTGCAATTATAGATTTGGTCCTAAATAGTAATCTGACCAACTTTGGGGTCTCTAGCACCAACTCTGTAGCGCCACCACCAGTTAAAAAATTCTGGAAGGTTTTCATGTTTGCAGGAGACCAACATTTTGAGAGAACTTCTGGATCATGAAGTTTGTCATGTAAGTAGCATCAAATCTTTGTTTGATTGACTTAGTATTAATTAAACAAGATATTCACAAGCATAAATGTATCTTCCACTAATGCACCATTATTTGAGCTGCGTTATTGACGTTCAGTATGCAGGGTTTCTACGAAAATCACAAAAATTGGAAAATCGTGGATATATCTGAAATTTATATTTTTTTGTAGTTTTACTATATTAGCCTCCAGTGCCATTCGCTTCCAGTTATTTTAGCTGTACCAAAACAGTCCGTTCTGCTGCTTCATATTGCATATTTTTAATTATCATATTTGATTTCATTGTCATAATCATAAACACAGGTTGCATCACAAATAGTTTTACCATTTACTGCACTTTGATCTTGTAGTTATATCAGCTAATGAATTGGAAGCTTTGTACATTCCATGAAAAGAGCTTAATTCTGCATTGCAAAATGAGTTGAATAAACTGCATTATGGACACAAGTGGTTAATTTTCCCAATTACCCCCTAATGCAAAACAGACAGATCTTGATGCTGTAGATACATATTCTGCAGGCAAAATGCATCTTTCTCTATTGAAATCCATTCAAAAAATGTGTTTTTGGACATGGTGTCATCTGCCACTGAGAGGATCCCAATGGGAAGATGCAACTATTTTACAAGGTGGCATTTAAAAAAAAAAAGAAGCATAAACTCGATCATACAAATTGGCTACCAATTTGCCCAAACGTAAATTATTTGCAAATTGTCATGATATAACATCTATCTTTCTCCAGCCCTTAAAGACATAGTTTATGCCAAAAGTCTGAAGTCTGGTTACGCAGGACTACCCCGAAAATGTTCTCCTGCCAGCTTTCCATGACTTTATTTTCCAGTCTGAACGGTGGTACCGAGGAGAGACCGGGTGAATTACTGTTCTAGCTCAAAAGTCGACTCGACCGCCAAACGCGATCCGTCAATACCAACCCTAAAGGCAACCGCCCAAAGGACTCTTGTCAGGAAATATCAATTGTTACAAATCACTGGACACCTACTACAGCACAGGGGGGGTGTAAAGCACGCTGGGACGATTCCCATAGCTAAAGGATTTAATGACTGCTGTGAAACCGTGTTTCACTAGTGACAAGCCCAGATAAAACTTATTCTGGAGCTGGTTGTGTTGCTTTTGTGCAACGGCACACGCTTTAAGGCCGGAATCAGAATAGGCGAGCTTGCTGACCTTGGATTTGCAGCTCGACTTTTTTTTTTCTCCTCCTATTACATCTTTTATCATTGCCGACCAGATGGATGCGACTGGATTGAAAGTTTCAGTCTGCTGTGAGTTTGTAGAAGTGTTGTTGAAGTAAATAATTGAGCTGGTCACAAAGATGATCGCTTATCTCTGTCTCTCATCGGTGCCACCGTGATTCGCCCAGACGCCGAGAAAACTTTCTATAGTCACGGACCTCAGTTTGGAGAGTTTGAATTTGGACTGTTGTGGATTGATACCATAGAATTAAACCTCTCTGTATTGATTTGTGTGCTCTGTGCTGTGATGTTTCCAAATAGGACTGAGGAATTTCTGGATGGACGTCAAATTGTTTTAAATTGTTTTCTCTGAGAATTTGTTTTTGTTTTTCCAGGACATCAACAGTTGATCATCCATGAACACTGACTTGTTAAAATCACAGTCACTGAACTGTCAGGCGTAATTCATCTATTGAATTGTTGGTTTGTATGTCATTTGTTTCTCGACCATCAACAGTTTAACACTTTTTTTTTCTTAATCCAACCAACCTGCAGATACAAAAATGTTAGACATGTTTTCTTAATTACGCTGATGCAAGTCTCGCAGAAACAGCTGGACTCATCGTTTGAACACTTTATTGGGATTCTTGGCAAGTTGTAGCGTTTGGCTTCAGAATGAGGCATTAATAATTTCACTCTGATTGCTGACGGCTTAAACAACTAGATGGAATGTTGCAATAAAAGGTATTGATTGAGTAATGCATCATTATTTTGGAGCCCACTTTATGTCACCATTAACTTTTTAATGTGTATTCATGTTAGCTCAAAATTGTGGTGTAAAAGTGCACCATTTCTGCTGTGTTAAATTGCGCGTTTTATATATTGCCTACTACACTCTAAAAAAATTCATTACCACAACTTGAATAAATGCATGGTTGCAAGTTTAAAATTCAAATGCATTGCTTTAGTTAAACATTGCGAATGCAAACATTATTTTGAGGTCTGTTGACACAATGTTTTTTTTTACTGAAATTTATGCTAGGTTTTTTTTGTAAAGTTGTAGTGACTTGCTTCGCACAGGAGTGGAGAAGGATAATAGATTTTGAAATTAGGTGGGAAGTGTTATTTTATGCAATTTTTAGTAAACATAAAGCATTTAAAGCAGTTCTGTTTGACATATAAAAGAGTTTGCTGAAGTTTTTGTGGTTACCGTTGCTGTTAGCAGGTTTCTAGAATGAATTGGCACGATTTATCATGAATTAGCACATTGCTAGCATGTTTTAACACGTTGTTTGTGTTCTTTAGCACATTGTTAATGTATTTCCAGAATTATTTACCAGTCCGCTAGCATGTTTCTATCACGAATTAGCACAATTCCAGCATGCTTTAGCACATTTCTAACATGTTTTCAGCATGAATAAGCACATTGATAGCATGTTTTAACGTGTTAGTATTCTTTAGCACGTTGCTGCTAACATGTTTCCAGCATGATTTGACACTTTGCTAGCATGTTTCTATCGTGAATTAGCACAATTCTAGCATGGTTTAACATTTTTCAAGCATGTTTCTGACTGAATTAGCACATTACTAGCCCATTTTAACGTGTTCTTAGAGTTCTTTAGCACATTGCTGTTAACATGGTTTCAGCATGATTTAACACTTCGCTAGCATGAATTAGCACATTGTTAGCACGTTTTAATGTGTTGTTACTATTCTTTAGCACATTATTGCTAACATGTTTCCAGCATGATTTAACACTTCACCAGCATGTTTCTATCATGAGTTAGCACAATTCTAGCATGCTTTAGCACATTTCTACCATATTTTAGCATGAATTAGGACATTTCTAGCAAGTTTCTAGTATGAATTAGCGTGTTTCTAGCATGAATTATCACAATGTTACCAAGCTTTAACATGTTTCAAGCATGTTTTAGCATGTTGCTTGATGATTTAAATGTTGTTAGCAGTATAGCTCATGGTTATGCTGTGAGGGGCTACACAAAGGTTAATCACATGACTAATAACGTCTTGCTTGTTCGTTAAATGTAAATGTTAGATAAGCTACATTAAGCATGTGTTATGCTAGCTGTTAATTTGAACTGAAATAGTCCATTTTGTCGGTTGTTCATTC
Source organism: Siphateles boraxobius (assembly GCF_051911475.1). Lineage (NCBI taxonomy): Eukaryota > Metazoa > Chordata > Actinopteri > Cypriniformes > Leuciscidae > Siphateles > Siphateles boraxobius. Next base: position 199,509 of record NW_027508795.1, read on the forward strand.
ATTAATAGTTTTCATAAAGATTCATGCAAACTGTTAAGGCTTAATATTCAACTTAATATACAAACGCTAGTATGCAACATTTGTCACGTTTAACGTTTATACCTCGGAATCGAAGATGGTTATTGTGTATTTAATCCAATACATTGTTAAACAATCAAACTTTTGACAGTCTGATCAAACAAGTCAAGCTGGTCTCATTTAAGAGACTGGAAACACACAGTCTTTGCTGTATTGGGTCAGGAAATATGCAAACGATGCACAGTATACAGTATATATGCTGAACTGCAGAAATCAGGGCAGAAGCTCCCCAGTGGCATGTTGTTGCTGCTGTTTTTTTATTTAATTTAAAAATTATTATTTATGGAGTTATACTCGCATGGATTGCATGTCAAACATCATAACCTATTAGCTAACATTCAATATGAAGTTATAGGTTCATAAAGCATTTATAGAATTATTTTGTGCAATTCAGATCAGTGTTATTTTAGGTTTATATATATATATATATATATATATATATATATATATATATATATATAAAATAAGCTTTTATTTTACATTTTGTTTTCATTACATTTTTATTTTATTTTTAAATTTTGCTACTTTGGTCTAACTTATTTTTATTTGAGTTTTAGTTAGTCAGTTTGAGTTATATTTTAGTGCTTAGACTTACACTTGTTTCAGTTTGTTGACATGGGAGCATTTTGATTTTTTCTGTTGAGTTTAAGTTTTTCAAATACTGTAAAACATTTCTACCCATTTCAACTTCACTTCAGTTGCTACCTTACATTTTTTTCAAGTATAATCAACTTGCATGGTTTAACAGTTCATTTAACTTTTGATTACTTAAAGGAACACTCCACCGTTTTTGAAAAAGGGCTTATTCACCGTCTCCCCTACATTAAGATAGGTGGACAAAAGCATTTTCTGTCTCCAGTGCATTTTCTTAGTTTGCCAGCGCCGACGCTAGCTTAGCTTAGCATAATGAATGGAATCCTACGTTGTCAGGTAGCATGTAGTGAGTAAAAGTGATAAAAAAAAAAACGAATTACTTCTTGTGGCCTGCGTATTCACAACGAGTACAAATAGCAATTCAGATTAAGACTAGGCGATTTCCTAGGCAGAGATTGACTTGGGACTATATTAGTGAATCACAGGCGAAGCACTGCTACTTGGGCGCAGTCATATCACGCAACACCTGAAATCCCCCAACTTCTGTCAACATACCGGCGTGAATATTAGCTGACTATTTTTCCGACAGTAGACATAGTGAATGGGTTGGACATGGGGGATTTTGTGCGAGACGAAGAGGGTGACTTCTTAGACAGTCAAGATCCAGAACCATATCTACAAACCAGAGTTTTCAGAAGAGGAGGTTCATGCTTTGGGAATAGAATGACAGGAGGAGGAGGTTGCGATCGCTCAACAGACTGAGGACGTGAGGATGAGACAATTTTTTTATCCGGTAACGATAACAGCGGATTTTTTTTCAATCATGCTGTTCATGCTAAACAGGTTGAACTCAACATGAGGTTATAAAAGATGAGGCAATTTGAACCATACTCTATATACAGCTTCTCAGCATCTATCTTACAACTGAATAAAGACACAGATTCATGTAAGCAAGAGTAATAAAAGACAACTTACATGTGCACTTTTTTCTGCCTGTACTTTGAAAATGGATGGGACGGCCGTATCCTTCAGAGGTAGTACCTTCTTTCTGGTCCTATATAACGTTAGCATTTTTCCAACATAGTCCTCCAGTGCCTTCGCAAACACGATACTTGCTAATTTTGTAGTGAGGTGTTGAAGTTCAGATATGCAGCTAGCCATCGATTTCTCAGTTCCACATTCGGTGGAATTCTGTAAAACATTACATTCGTGTATGTCCTTTGCTCGTTCTCACAACCTTTTGCTATGCAGGTAATTACCATGTTTGCTGTAACTTCTCAAATTAAAGATTATCCAAAAGCGAAGATACTCGGTGCAGGTCAGGTCAAGCCGGTATGTTGACGGAAGTTGTGGGATTTCAGGTGTTGCGTGATATGACTGCGCCCAAGTAGCAGTGCTTCGCCTGTGATTCACCGTAATATAGTCCCAAGTCAATCTCTGCCTAGGAAATCGCCTAGTCTTAATCTGAATTGCTATTTGTACTTGTTGTGAATACGCAGGCCACAAGAAGTAATTAGTTTTTTTTTAATCACTTTTACTCACTACATGCTACCTGACAACGTAGGATTCCATTCATTATGCTAAGCTAAGCTAGCGTCGGCGCTGCCAAACTAAGAAAATGCCTGCACTGAGAAAAAAATGCTTTTGCCCACCTATCTTAATGTAGGGGAGACGGTGAATAAGATCTGTGATCACCGTTTCAAAAAACGGTGGAGTGTTCCTTTAAATAAAATTATATTAATCTGACTTAAAATAGAGTTGAATCTCATATAACATTTAAAAAAAGAGATGAATCTTGTATAACTTATGAGATTCAACAATTTTTTAATAACTTAAAAAATTGTTGAATCTCATATAACTTGTTAAAAAATAGTTGAATTTTGAACTCCTTTCATGATTTTCTGTGTTTGTTTGTATCCACACAGCCAGGCTTGCATTAAACCCGAAATACATCTGCCTTGTGTAGAGTGAATGCGTGTCAGATAATGCAGCGCTGGTCGTGAGTTTTATCAAGAGTTCACTTGGTTACTGTATATGAACCAGTGTTTTGAGGACTTACTCACTGTTTTACTGGTTTTATATCACTCTGTATTGCAGACGCAGCTCTTCAGCCGAGACAACTGATGCAATAATCAAACTGAATCCTACAAGGTGGCATATTTTCACTGTTTGCCAGTTTTATTTACTCTGTTGATTTTGCCATGTTTATACCTCCTGGAGTTAAATTCTTTTTTTGTCGGTAACATTTTACAATAGGGTTCATGAACTAAGAATGAACAAGTGGCATGACATGCATTGAGGATAATGGCCTTTATCGCAGAATAAACTCCTTTAGGATGATCCCAGACCCCATCATGATGGTTTATCTCACGATAATGAAGTCTGACTGTATGTTCTCTTTCTTTAATCATGAATCTCTGCTTGCTTTGAATGCGGCCAGATTCACCCGGCCTTGGAGACGGGCATCGGATCTCCCTCAGACACACACATCGAGTCTTTCGAGTGTAAATGTGAAGCCCTTCCCACGCCGGGACTCGGGATGCTCACTTTAAAGATGACACGTCTCAGTGATAATTGTGGGATCAAAGCTCAACAGAACTCACTCAGACAAGGAAATCTGAGAGCTGTGATAAAGCGCTTTCAATTATTGCGGCACTTCATCTTGAGTTTATTTACTCGCCCGCGTGGATATTTGGCTCTCCGTTCCGGCAATCAAGGCAAAAGAAGCCAAAATAATTGCACATTGTTAATAATTATCACGTTGGCGACCCAAAGAGACCCACAAACACTGCAAATGACACACTTAATCACCCAAGATCATATTGCAAGCTGATTTTTCCCCCTCTATGTAATCCTCCTTTTCTTAGTCAATTGGTGCTTGTCTGATCATGCAATCTGACCCGAGTAAAAGCCACAACAGACTCTTTTTTTACTGACAATATATATCTTATATATTTTAGTTGTGATTAACAATGTTACCTAGTCATTTTATATTATCAGTCATTTCATGATCTGACATCCTCATTGACCTTGTAGTCTCGAGTTTCTTCCGGGAACGAACACGTCACAATATTCCTCATTTAAATAATTCATACGCAGAATAAAGGGGCGGGGCCTGGTTGAGTTAGTTAGTAGTGTGTTAAACTGGCGGTTATGGTAATTTCCAAACACACTCGAAGCGCTCGACCAATCACAACACACTGCTCCAGCCGACCAATCAGAGCACAGTGTGCTTTTCAGAAGGAGGGGCTTCATAGAGACAGGAAGTAAACAGAGCGTTACTGACAGACTGGGAAGTGAGGAGCCGCAACAATGGAGAATATGAGGAAAATAATCAACATTCAAGCAGGAAAACCTGTTCTAGCAGAACCCAAAATCAAGACTAATAGGTCCCCTTTAAATGAAACCCTCGAGCCCTTATGCTAATGACTGCAATGCTTTGCCTGGAAAAGGAATAATATTAAGGTCTGCATGGCTGACCAAAGACGGAAGAGTCTAAGTCTGTTTTCTCAACCTTGTTGCAAAATGATGTTTGAAGGAAATGTGCATTCAGCTCTCAACATGTTCATTTTCACCATTATTATTATTATATTAATGTATCATTTAAATTTGCATGCAAATTGATGACAAAGTAGAAAAAAAGACATGTAAAAATAAAAAGTCTGTAAATGCAAATATTTGAAGGTAATTTACTCTCTCATTTGTTTTCCTATATTTTTGCAAGGTTAGGGTTAGTTTGATGCCTATGACATGTATTTAATCATTATTTACATGTTTATTTACGCATTAAGTTTTAGCGTAATGCACGCCATAATTGGTTGTTTATCAGAAGTCTGTCGTGAGAGACGTCACGCTGCAGGACTGCTGAAACTAACTCAAACTGTAAAAGCAATTAATCAGTCGGTGAGCGTGACACACTAAGACTGCCTTTGAAAAAAATGTTTTCTATTCCTGATATTTGTCTTAGATGGCGAAGTCAAGACCCAGTGTGCACCTGGCTTAAATCAGAAGAAATAGTAACTCCAAGGCCAACAAACTCAGCGTGAGAAAGGAGAGCATTGTCCCGGTAAACTGCTGACTCCATACTGTCCTACATACACACTAAATGCTCCAGATTACTCAGTTATATGAAGTGTTTTCATTGACCCTGTAATGAAAAAGTTTCCCTTCCTGCAGAGATTTTTCTACTCACTTCAGTAACTACTGCGGTTGACAAATAACAGGTCATATTACGGGTGTGTGCTAGCAGTATTGTATGCATACTGGTATATGAGTATTATTAAATTGTAGTAATGCTAATATACACAGTACAATTCAAAAGTTTTTGAAGGCACCAAGGCATATTTGATAAAAAATACAGTAAAAATTTAGCAATTTAAAAATGAGAATATCGTGCAACAGTTCATTTATTTCAGTAATTCAAATTAAAAGGTGAAACTAACATATTTCGTATATATAACTATATACATATGCATGATTATACTTTTCAGAGGGCCGACATTTCTGGTTTTAAAATCTTTTTATTATTATTGATTTCATGTAATATTCAAATTTTTGGAGATTTTGAATTTGGGGTTTTCATAAGCTATAAGCCATAATCATCAAAATTATAACTTTTGCACGATATTCTAATTTTTCGAGTTTCACCTGTATAGTAAAGTGTAATTTATTCCTGTGATCAAAGCTGAATTTTCAGCATCATTACTCCAGTCTTCAGTGTCACATGATCCTTCAGAAATCACTATAATATGATGATTTGATGCTCAAGAAACATTTATGATTATTATCAATGCTGTAAACAGTTTCATATTTATGTGGAAACAGTGATGCATTTTATTTTTCAGGATTCTTTGATGAATAGAAAGTTCAAAAGAACAACATTTATTTGAAATATAATCTTTTGTAACAGTATGAATGTCTTTACTGTCACTTTTAATGAATTAATGCATAATTAATTAATACAATTATTCATTTCTTTCAAAAAATATCCTACTGTCACCCCCTTATATATACACTAATATATTATATTTGTAATTAAATGTTTAAAAAAAAACTTATTAACCATCATGCATATTTTGGGATAATCCCGTGAATAAAATATTTGACTAATAATCTGTCATTAGACTGCAAAAACAGCTTAAAATACTTCAAAACAAGAGACTCAAAGAGAAACACTTCACTTAAAGCATTTATAAATAAAGCATGATAATAAAGTATTTAATACATTAATTATACCTTGTAATGCACCTTATGAATAATTGTAACCACAGTTAAAATATTATATTAATTGAACACACCTTTAGAGAGTATAATGCATTAAAACAGACAACCAGTTTCAGATGCCACAAGGAATCTAAAAATAATGCATCTTAACTTTAGTTACAATTATTCACAAAGAGATATATAATATGAATACCTTTATAATACATAAAGGCTTGAAGTGTCACCAAAAATGGTGAATTCTGTGATTGGATGAGCCTCATTTGAATTACCTGACATACGTAAATGTATATTTTTATTTCTTTAATATGGATCCACGCATAAATTCTTCTTTATCTTGACTTCTTTTGCACATACATTCATTTTTCCATGTATAAACCACATAAAGCAGGCCTTTCCACTGATATCTGCACAATTAAATATAGCCCTGTAAAGTAGATCTAAACGAAGGGACATTTAATTACAGGAAAAGTCCAGCCCAGTGGAACTATACATGCATTAATGAGTGTTTCCATGAGAATGAAGGTCTGCACATTAATTCATTAACTGGTAAACCTTATAAAAGCAAAGCTTTGCTGCATGCGTCCTCAGACTGTCATTGGCAGGTCGTTGTGTCGTACGGATAATGGCGTCTTCACCGGTCAAGACTGAATCTGTAAATGCACACAGACTGAAAGTATTTTTTCTACCAAACAAATGGTGCATTTATTCCCGTCGGCATGATGGGAAGTTAACCAAGCTCTTGTTTGCAGGTTGCGCTCGCTGTGTGCCTGTCTATAGTTGTTAGTGCTGATTGCAAGGGGATTGTGGGATTATTGCCCTCCCCTGATTTAAAAAAATCTAAATGTTATTGAGTGGTTTTTAGTCTGACATTTTGTTAGCAGCGCTGAGAGCCCGCTGTGCACCACAGAGTCTACTTAGTGCCGCTTAACCAGGCTTTTGACAAACCTGCTGCTTATCTGGCCAAGCTTTACAAAACCTCAGTTATACTTTATCTTAATATTCTACTTTAGACATAATAACCACGTGTAATTTTGCACCTACATGTCAACTAGCGCTCATTAGAGTATTAGTACTGTTAGGTTCAGGTTCAGGCTAGTAGAACAAGTTGACCCTTAGTTGTAAAGTTACTTATAGTCTAAAGTGGACTAAATAAATAGTGTTACTAAATAACTCAGTACCATGGTACAGTGATGGTAATACTATGGTGCTTTGAAATATACTATGGTTTTTGCATGGCACTCTATGGTAAATGCAAAAACTGGTACTTAACTTTTATATAGAATTTTTGAATATTTCGTAGTTGCATATTTCAGTATGCTATTTCAATTTCAAAACACTTTATTTGTCCCCAATGGGCAATTAAAGCCACAGAGTCACGTAAACATTATACATAAAAACATCAAACTACATTAAATAAATAACACAATGTGCACAGAATACATATTAATGAGTACCTAATATATATATATTAAAATATAATTAAAATCAAGGCATGGTAAACAAGGGGGCTAGAGATGATTGAGAATTTAAAAGCTGCACCGATTTGGGAACATAGGTTACCTTCCTCCTTTGTGTCCTATTGATGATCTTTCATGATTGTTTATCATTATGTGCAACAAACTTCTATTACTGCTGCAGAACGGGTTGCATCGCATCCGGTTCAGTTCAGGCCTTTTGTATGTGTTTAGTTAAAGGGGTGGTAAAACACGATTTCACTTTTTTTTCACTTTAGCTAGTGTGAAATGTTGCTGTTTGAGCATAAACAACATCTGCAAAGTTACAGCGCTCAAAGTTCAAAGCAAAGGGAGATATTTGCCTTTATATAAAAGGACTACAACAAACGGCTGGTACGGACTACACGACATTCCTCCCGGGTTAGTGACATCAGCAACCCTAAATCTACATAAGCCCCGCCCCCGGGACACGCAGTCCATGTCGAGAAGAGGAAAAGGTTGTTGTATTAGTGTATTTGTGAGTCAGCTCAAACTTTAGCATCCTTCTTTTCACATGCAATAAAAGTCACTCTGTGCGCATCTCACAACAGTTCCTATACGAGCGATTTATAGATTATCGTCTCTCCATCTTTGTCTGACTCTGTTTTAACATTAAAGGCAGAAAAGTTTCTGTCATTTTAGTGTGTCTGCGTGAGGTAATCGCAGCTGCTAACACACAAGCTCCTGAAACCCCGCCCTCTGAGGCAGCTCATTTGCATTTAAAGGGCCAGGCACAAAACGATGCGTTTTTGCTAACCCTCAAAAAGCGACAACTGTAACATGCTATAAAAAAAATATCTGTGGAGTATTTTGTGCTAAAACTTCACACACACACTCTGGGGATATCAGAGATTTATTTGACATCTTGTGAAAAGGGCATTTTACCACCCCTTTAAAGCCCACTTTTTTTTTTAAAGAAATGTCCACTGAAACTGGAAGCTAAGGCGGGACATATCGACATAATCCCCCCCTTTCAAACAGCCAATAGCGTTTAGTTTAGCACCATGGAAGCGAATCCGAGCGCTGGTGAGGCGTTGGATTCAATAGTAGAGCTGTGAATATATTCTAGCCATTTCATTCTTAACCAACATACAGTTGGAAAACAGAATAAAACTCGAGTGTTTGAGCAACCGAACACACATCTCTAACACATCGCTTCGGCTAGGTGCTGTTTATAGCACAGGGGGCGGAGCTTCAGATTCTAGAGAGCATTTGATTGGACAGAAGACGTGATGAGAAGCTGAAGTTCGTAAAAACCGTGATCCATTTTAGCGGAAATAAGAGACTGTAAGTTTCGAATGCTTATATCTGCTAAATGAGAATGTTGTCGTCGTTTTGGATCAAACCAGTTTATTCATAACACAAAGGCTAACATATTCATAGTAGAAGTTAAAAAAATTAAATTTGGGGGCCTTTAAAGTCGGGATGAAACAAGTCTTTTCTTCCCTTTTGTAGTGAAACGCTTCTCGAACAAGAAGAAATGTGGGCGGGGCTTGATTTTGAGAATTGATTGGATGGTTGTGGTTTGCTATTGGTGGATCTCATGTGAGTGACAGGTTAAAGCCCCGCCCTCGTCATCAGAGAAGAGATGTCGTTGAAGTTATTCTGATTCAGGATTACCAGGAACATGAATCTATCACAATAATGATGTGCACCAATAAACACTGATTTATTTAATTTAGATTTGCCTATGTGCTCGTCACTGCCTGGCCCTTGCGTCATAGTAATCTTCTAAGTGAAAGTGAATCCTTGCAAGTATTTGCTCTTGATTTGTAATCTGTAATACAAGGTGTGTGTGTGTGTGTGTTTCTAAGGCAATTGTAAAGAGTACGCTTGTGTTTTTGAAAGAGTCTCTTCTGCTCACCTGCATTTGTTTCAAAAATACAGTAAAAATTGTGAAATATTATTCCAAAGTAAATCAGCTGTTTTCTATGTGAATATATAGTAAAGCGTAATTTATTCCTGTGATCAAAGCTGAATTTTCAGCATCATTAGTCCAGTCTTCAGTGTCACATGATCCTTCAGAAATCAATATAATATGATGATTTCTTTAGCCAACTATGTCTTTACTGTCACTTTTGATCAATTTAATGCATCCTTGTCTTACTTATAAATATAAGTAACAAATCTTTTATACGTCACCTTAAAATAAACTGTTACCAAAAAAAAGAAAATGCAATGTTGTATCTGTGTATACAGCTGTCAATCCCGCAACACTGGCTATGGTCTTAAGTAAGTGTGGCGTAAAAGAGGCAGTTTAAGTGTGGGAACTGCTCCAACACACACCCTGACTCACGAGACCTGCATTTTGTCACTCAAACTGTGTTCAATCTCAGCAGGAGCATCTTCTCGAGCAGCAGCTGTAATTGTAGAGTTGAAGGCCGGTCGACTGTGTGTGTGTGTGTGTGTGTGTGTGAACTGACACTGTTGCTATGGCTGCCGTTGAGCTGCTGAATGCACGTCTGACGCCAGTGGTCGTGCGAGATTCGCTCGGTAGAGAGAGAGAGAGAGAGAGACTGAGCAATCACACTCTCTGACTGTAGAGACGGGAGACTGCACCAACTATGACATTAGAGAGACATTTTATACAAAATTTGAAATACTTTGCCCTAACTTCATAATATTAAACAATAAAACATTTATTTATTACTTAAACATTTATTAGGAGAGAGAAATTGTATAGGCCTTCTAGCAGCAAGATATATTGATGCCTGTCACAAAAAGGAGGAATCAACCAATCAATGAACACACACACACACACACACACACACACACACACACACACACACACACACACACTAAATTGTTTATATAATTCTGAAATGTTGATTAATTGTTGTACTTACCTTTTTTATTTTTGTGCATGAATATGTACATGTATGATGATTGGCAATGCTTTGGTAATACATTGAAACAATTGTCATGGCAATAAAGCACATTTTGAATTGAATTGAATTGAATTGAATTGAATTGAATAGAGAGGGTGAAAATCTCATCAGCCTCAGAGTTCTCCGAGTTCCCCGTGCGCCCGGTCCAGTGTGTTAAAGGGACCAGCGAGGGTCTCCGTGAGGAGTAATGTGATTGTGCCGCCACATATTTGAGAAGAGCCGGTGGTCACGGTCTCTGCTCCATCACAGAGTGTGTGTGTGTGTGTGTGTGTGTGTGTGTGTGTGTGTGTGTGTGCTCCATCACAGAGTGTGTGTGTGTGTGTGTGTGTCTGCTCCATCACAGAGTGTGTGTGTGTGTGTGTGTGTCTGCTCCATCACAGTGTGTGAGTGTGTGTGTGTGTGTGTGTGTCTGTCTGCTCCATCACAGAGTGTGTGTGTCTGTCTGCTCCATCACAGTGTGTGTCTGCTCCATCACAGAGTGTGTGTGTGTGTGTGTGTGTGTGTGTGTCTGTCTGCTCCATCACAGTGTGTGTGTGTGTGTGTGTGTCTGCTCCATCACAGAGTGTGTGAGTGTGTGTGTCTGCTCCATCACAGTGTGTGTGTGTGTGTGTGTGTGCGCTCCATCACAGAGTGTGTGTGTTTGTGTGTCTGCTCCATCACAGTGTGTGTGAGTGTGTGTGTCTGCTCCATCACAGAGTGTGTGAGTGTGTGTGTCTGCTCCATCACAGAGTGTGTGAGTGTGTGTGTCTGCTCCATCACAGTGTGTGTGTGTGTGTGTGTGTGTGCGCTCCATCACAGAGTGTGTGTGTTTGTGTGTCTGCTCCATCACAGTGTGTGTGAGTGTGTGTGTCTGCTCCATCACAGTGTGTGTGTGTGTGTGTGTGTGTGTGTGCTCCATCACAGTGTGTGTGTGTGTGTGCTCCATCACGGCTTGGCGGAGGACAGGCCTGCTGTTATTCTGTTAGATTCGAGCTGCGCCAGAGGCTGTCTACATTAATCCGGATACATTTGAAAAGAGAGATTCGCGTTTTTGTTGTTTACACGGAGACCGCTTTCAAAAGCGTGCACTTTGAAAACCTGTTCTCAAAAGGTTGCGTTTTCAGGCACCCAAAATGCCGTTTTCGTGTAAATCAACGGCCAAAACGCATAAAACGGTTTTAGTTGAAAACGATGTCATGTAAACAGCCCCTACTACATTTTCATCTGAAAACGCATCTTTTTCTCTCCGTTTTGGCTTTCTGTCCTCACTCAGGCCTTGTCCACACAGACACGGGTATTTTTATAACCTTGACCTTTTTACGAGGTTCGTCCACACGGAAACGCAGTATCAGGTCACTGAAACCGACCATTTTTGAAAACCCCTGCCAGGGTGAGGATTTTCAGAAACGCAGGTTGCAGTATTGTCGTGTAGACAGTAAAACCGGGGTTTTTGCATTGCGACGTCAGAGTGTGCGCCGCTCTCCGCTGTGTTTGACGTGCGCCGCTGACTGCTCTTAACGGCACTTGATAGCGTGTTTTTGCGTTTTCATGTAGACAGAGATTTGTTTTTAAACCGAGCATGTGTGGATGGGATTTTTTTTTAAACGCAGGACTAAAAACTCCGGTTATAAAAATACCCGTGGCCGTGTGGACTAGGCCTGAGTGTACGTTTAAGCTACATTAATCCGGATACATTTGAAACTTTGTTTTTGTTTAAAAATGCCCGTTTCAGTGTGGATCAAGCGTGCCGCACAAGCCCTGAAAAGTGAAGCCAAAGCGCCTCGATCGCCCCCTGGTGGCTTGTCCTAGTATAGGTCATAAACCCCGCCTCCCCATGTTATTCAGCGGGACTGAGACCAACTAAACAAATAAATTACACTTCAAATATAGTTTTCCAAATGTAGTTTGTCATTTGCTGTCGTTTTTATCACGCTGATGTGAGTTCAAGTGTCTGTTTTTAAAATAAGTTTATTTAGTTACTTGATGCTATAAAATCGGTGGTGTGACGTCATGATTGACAGGTTCTCTGAGCGAAGTAGTCACTGAAGCACCAACGGACTTCGGAGGACTGAGGAGCATAGCTGTCAACATTGAACATTAAAAATAAGGGAGATTTCCCCGGAATCCATCCCCAAAATAAGGGATTTATTTTTTTACACGATTCTTACCCACAAACTTTTAAAAAAGCACTAATCATTAACAGTCTAAAGAGTTTATAACTAACTTTACACAATGGCCCTCATTTATCATTCTTGCGCAGAAACGGGCGTATATGTTGGCGTTAGATTATGCTTACACTCCTCTCACCGCCTGATTTATGAAGCTGTGCGTACCTTTGAAATCCAGGTGTACGCAATACCTGCCCTTGATAAATCCTGCGGCTGAAAACGATCGTCATTAGAATAACACGCCCCTATATATTCAAGTCTCCGCTTCCCCCACGCCCTCATTTTACGCCATGTACACACGGAAGACGGCAAAGAAGAGAAACTTCTCCGACGTGGAGCCGAAATGACCTATCACAATGCATTATTTTACAGCACGTCTTTTGAAACAATTAGCATTCAATTTCGAATCACGTCACATGTATTGGGGTGTACAATAGTGATGATGATGATGTGATGTGGAGTACCATTCATTCACATTAATAATTGCATGACAATTTGTAATATTCTTCTTATTATTATGATTTTTATTATTAATGACGCTTATTGTTATTTAGAAGAAGAACGTCGTTATTATTATCTGTATTATTATTATTATTTTAAAGAAGAAGAATGTATTTATTATTTTTTCAGTCTGAATTATTTTTTGGTCATTGAAAGCCTTTCATTACCGAACCCAGTCTGTGCGCACCTGCCGGGCCTAACCCTGAAACGTCAGGTAAAGCACACAGGCTCGCAACTGAAGGAATACATATGGCTACAAATCAAATGCTTTGGTAAAGTTCAAACAAATTAAACATTGAAGTCCATGTTGCACAAATATAAACACTGAAGTTTATAATTACTATGTTGTTGTTGTTTTTTACAGTGGGTCATTATACATCATATATTTGAGTTTGTCAGTGCGTTTTGTGGTGTTAGGAATTGTTTTTCTGCGCATTTCCGCACTAACTCAAAACTTGCGTACACCACCTCCTGAGCTGGCGTAGGATTTGAGCGTGCCGTACGCCAACGTCCATATTGATAAATCTCAAAGTCACCGTGGTTTTGGGTGTACGCCAGGTGTACGCTGGAAATTTGGTGTACGCACTTTTGATAAATGAGGGCCAATATATATAAAAAAATGACAGACCAATGGATATGTTTAAAGTTCTTTATTTATGAACAAAGTAAATATTACTTACACATTTTCATTTGCTACAACGTGGTCTACCATTTAATCAAATATCGACATAATGTCTTCGGTTTTGGTTGGTGGTTAATGCGCTGTTTTTGGCCGTCGGCATCCTCCTGATCCATCATCGCACATCACACTCATCTACTCTAACGTTACTCTCCTTCAAGTTCAGACTTCCCGCTACTTTTTCCCTCTTCCTCCCACCCGCCGCTGCAACTGTCTTCTTCAATAGTAGCCTAAGCCACTGTCTGTCTGTATACTGCCACCTGCTTTACTGGAGATCTAGCAACCCAAGTGCAAGCCACTTCACAGACACAGATAGTTGCATGTTCTTAAAAAAACCAGAGCGTAAAAATACGGGATATTTTACGGGAAAATACTAAAACGGGAAGACAGCAGGAAAAGAGCTAAAATACGTGAGAAACCCGGAAAAAACAGGTTGGTTGACAGTTATGCTGAGGAGATTGTATTTACTTTATTTTAACAAGCCTCTTGTCGTACTGCAATCAACAGACATCAAAATTGGAGCAGAACGGAGCAGACATAGGCCACTTAAAAAAAATTGCAGTGACTGGGAGAGTGCATTCGGTGAGAGTGAGGGCGGAGCGTTGATTTCGCGGCTTTACTTCCTGCTCACTACTGCGCAGGTCTGGTCCCGAGATCGCAAAACTGAGTTTCACTCAAACTGAAGCTTCGCGGGCGCCACCATTGTAGCAGAACTTCACCTGCTGTTAGCATTCCATTGACTCCCATTCATTTTGGCGTCACTTTGACAGCGAATAACTTTATTTCTGCAGCGTCCAAAGACTTCAAATGTCCATTATTTATTTCTAAAGAAACACGACAATGTATAAAAGGCTCCATTACTTTGTATATTACGTTATGGCCCCGTAGAAGCCGTTTTTGTAAAAATAGGCTAACGATTGCGTCATAACCACGCGACTTTCTGTCGCACAGTAGAGAAATTACCGTATAGACAGGAGGAGAAGCTCACAGCAATCTTTTACTGTCTATGAGGCAATCGGGGGACATCGAGGCATAAAGTCAAGGGAGAAGCCCATAGATAGAGTCCATTAAAGCAACGGGACAAAATATTTCAACAACGATTTTAAGGAATTAGGTGATTCAGATTTGTCTTGGCACAGCTACTAGAAGATTTACAACTGTCAGACTGTCGTCATGCTCAGTATGAGCCTGCGCAGTCGCTCAGACATCAGACAGGAAGTGCAATAATCAGGCTTCAGTTTTCTCCGTTGAAATCAAGGGGGTCGCTGTGTCCATTTCTTTTACTGTCTATGGTGCCATATCGGGAAACTGGCGGCTTCACTTCTCACCAATGGAAGAGAGCGAAGGGGCGTCGTCCATCTTTTTTTACAGTCTATGGTGTGGATGCACAACTTTTGGAAAACGCTAAATTTATCTTTACTGCGCATGCGTATAGCCTCACAAAAGCTCACTGAGATGATACAGACAGAAAGATAAATAATAAAGTTATCGTGCAATTCTTCTGACAGGATAATTTTATTTTGCAAAATATCTCAGCATTGACTGAAGCGTCCAGTTTGCTCTCACCATTATATGTTTGGTGTAAAACACTCATGTTTTACCGCAGGACAGCAAATGTGAGTCAATTCTGTCATCTTTGCAGGACTGTGACATGAAGAGTGTGTCAAGTAACATATTTTAGCAACAGTGTGAAATTGAATAGCGCATAACAGGCGCAACACCAGTATAAACGTGAATATATATTAGTACAATATGCGTCACGTGACTAAACTTACGTCATCGTTTTTAAATGCCTCCATTTTGACAGTCCACACTACTATCGAAAACAGCGTTTTCAAATTTATCCACTCTGGAGAGCGTTTTCATTAATAAAAATGCCGTCTATGTGTGAACGGAAGGCCAAAACTGAGAGGAAAAGATGCGTTTCAAACGTAAACTTATTAGTGTGGACAAGGAGTCATCAGTGCAACTAAATACCACAGTATTACTGTTCCTGGGACATGATTCGAACACCATGGGATTCTTTGAAGTACACAAAAAATATACTGTAATGGTACACGATATGTGAATTTCAGTACCATGGTATTTACATAACAAAAAAGTACCATATTGTGGTATTGTAACTATCTTGGAGCACCATGCAAATTCCAATGTGAATGAATTTCAGTGCACTATCAAATTATTATACTACTGTCACTATACCATGGTACATTCACAGTATTTTTAATACCACTGTACGGTACTTTAAAAAATACTGAAATCCAAGATACCACTTACTAAAAAGTATTATGGTACGAACCTTTTTTGGATATTTACCGTAGTATTTTTTGAATGCTCTCTAATCAATACCATGGTATATATGACAAAATGTGCTGTGACAGTGTCATCGCACACGGTAATACCATGGTACTTTATCATAGGCTGGCTTGTGAATTTGTGCATTTCAGTACTGTGGTATTTACATAACTTAACAAAAAAAGTACCATGTTATTCTTAGAACTAATGAGTACCATGCAAATACCATAGTGCATGAAATTCAGTGGCCTGGTATGCATCAAAGTACCATAGTATTGCAATCTGATACCATCACTGTACCATGGTACAATACCATAGTACTTTGGTACTTACAAAAATGTACCATGTTTTTTGGACTTTACAGTACCATGGTATTTTTAGAAGTTACTTTAAGTGCTTGTAAGTGCCACGGAATATAATTCAGTCGCATGATATGATTTAAACAACCACAGTACAACCACAGTATTGACATTTGGGGAAATAAATACCATAGTACTTTGGGATATGAATTTCAGCATGTTATTTACATGGTAATCAACTTACCATTTACAAAAACAATTACCATACAGGTGAAGTACCATGGTATTTTTGGAAGTACAGGTCAATACCATGTAACATACATTTTTATAAGGGAAGAATATTACAAAACTACTGCGGCGGTACCATGTAGTTTAGCATCACTAAACAAAGATCACCATGGTGTTCTTGGAGTACATGCATGGTATTGCATGTATTATAGCATTACTATTGGTAACACTTTATTTTACAGTGTCATTGTTACACGTGTTACATGTAGTTACTGTAGTAATACCAGTAAATTATGCATAATTGCATAAAATTAACCCTCAACCAAACACTCATCCTAACCCTATAGTAAGTACATGTAGTTGCTTAATATTATTCAGTACTTAAATGTGTAGGGTTACACTTTATTGTAAGGTGTCATTGTTACAGTGTGATCATATATTTAAGTACTGTATAATATTAAGCAACTACATGTAGGCTACTTACTATAGGGTTAGGGCAGGATTAGGTTTTGTTTCAGGATTAGTTCGCTTGTAATTATGCATCATATACTGTTATTACTATGGTATTACTATGTAAAATAAAGTGTTACCAAATAAAGTGTAACCTTACTATCTGATATCTTTGTTGTATGTTATGCCTATAGTACTTTTACTAAGGCATGTATTCCTATTCATTGAGAGTATACTCCTATATTAGGAGTCTCAACAACTCTTTCCCTCTCTCCGTCCAGACGGATTCCTCCTGTCTGTTTTTCCCAGTTTATAGAAGTAAGAAAAGGCAGGTTATTGTGTTCTTTGTGCTTAGGCACCTCTTGGCACTGTCGTAGTGAATGCCCTGCCCAAGGGTACAAAAGCCTGTCCACTATCTAGGGAATGAATTGGCTTTCTGCCACTCGCCTCCATCGCCACCTGGGAAGATCCACGAGGAATCCTGAAGCTTCTGCGGAAAATTGATTGAACTACATTGTGATTCATTTCGCCCACCTAAATTACCGGCTGGCTCCCTTGTTTCCATAATTAATATGCAGTGCGGGCTTTAATCTGATGTTGTTATTTATCTTGAAGCTCCTTTAGTAAAATTATTAGCCCACTGATTTACTTTATGCCACGGAATAGATCATTCGATTATACCTGTTATTTTCACATCCATCCTGCCATGCGGAAACACACAACAGTGTTGTACGCATTAATGGCGCTCGTATATAATACTGATAACAGATATAAGAAGCTTTCTGTGCACGAAAGGGCTTTTTTTTCAGCCGGGAAACTGTAAGAATGAGTTAAGATGAGAAAACGGTAGTACTTCACATTCTACTAACTACAAGTAACTACATGTCAACTATATAACAACTTAATATTTGCTAACGCTTTATTTTGATGCTCCTCAATTTCTACTGACTATAAGAAACTTTACAACCGCATGTCGATTTATTCTACTAACCCGAACTCTAATCTACAGTCTACTAATACTCTAATGAGAACTAGTTGACATGTAGTTGCAAAGTTACTTTATAGTTAGTAGAATGTCTGAGGAAAATAAGAAAGAGAAACAAAATAAGAACCATTAGATCAAATATCAAAACCCTGCTTTGAAATCTTCAAATAGATTTTTATTTGTACTTATTTGTACTAAGTAAAATTTCAATGTCTGAAGAAAGCTATAAAAACATCTAGAATTTGTCATGTTTAATATTTTCATACTATGCTTTTATTCATTTTTGTGCCTACTTTGTTTTTTTTACAAATCTCTTCACAAATAATTTTCAATGGGCAAATTATAGTCTTCTATATATTATGTTTCTTGTTGACTATTGAACTATAACTTGTTTATTGTCTGAAAGTTTTCTGTTTTTGTATCTTATGTTTGTTAAAATTGGCAACAACAACAAAAAATTAGATCAAATATCATGCAAATGAAAAGTATCAGTATTTAAAGGAGGCCAGTGTCTCTTGCGCTCGTCGCTGTTCTTCTGCTCACTGTGATTGGCTCATGATCGTTGATATGATTCATCACTCTGATTGGCTGATTACCCTGCAATTGCAATAATGTCTGCCTCTTGTGCTCATGAATGTTTGCAGATCAGCTCATATCTGTGGAAATGGACGGACTAATTACAGTATATGTAAACAACTCTCCCGCTCAGACACTTCCAGTCACGTTTGAATTTAAAATCAACTTCAAATGACTTGAAATCGTATCTTTGAGGGAACTAGTTTTTTAGCTTATTCCAGTTAATAAATTCCTGGCAAATTTGTTGGCCCGCCAAAAAAGGTGAACAACAGTTATTAAAAGGCACATGCATTATACTTTTTACCTTTTTTGTAAGTGATGCAAAAAGTGAAATAACACACCATTGATAAAAGCATCACATTTCCTCAGATAGCGTTTAACACTAATGGAGGCAGAGCATGAGTTTCCTTTCGACTGACTTCAGCAGTGGTGTGAGGCATCAGACCAGTTCAGATGAGCTCCTGTGGTGTATATTCCCAGTACAGAGCCGTAGACACACACTCCCATTGGAGAAACAGCTCCTGGACTGCAGGTCCGTCACGGTCGATGCACACACAGGTGAGTTACAGTAGTCCGGCTGATACCGCTAATGCCAGCGGCTCAGAGGAGCTAGAGCCGGATCTTAATTACCTTTAGCACGAGCTTCACGAGTTTCACGGGATCCTGACACTCTAAACTAAAGCACGACTGCAACACCAGTGGCCGTACGTTTGCATCGGGAATGTAATGATTCTGATTCTGATTCCACTTAATGATTGTTTTTTTACTAAAGAAGCAAGGACATATAAAGAGGACACATCCATGCCTCCATTCCTCCATCCATCAATCCCTCCATCCCTCCCTTCATCATCCCCTCCCTCCATCTCTCATCCCTCCCACTCCATCCCTCCCTTCATCACCCCTCCATCCATTCCTCCATCCATTTCTTATCCATCCATCAATCCCTCCATCTCTCCCTTTATCATCCCTCCCTCCATCTCTCATCCCTCCCTTCATCAACCCTCCCTCCATCTCTCATCCCTCCCACTCCATCCCTCCCTTCATCAATCCCTCCATCTCTCCCTTTATCATCCCTCCCTCCATCTCTCATCCCTCCCTTCATCAACCCTCCCTCCATCTCTCATCCCTCCATCTCCATCCCTCCCTTCATCAACCCTCCCTCCATCTCTCCCTTTATCATCCCTCCCTCCATCTCTCATCCCTCCCTTCATCAACCCTCCATCTCTCATCCCTCCCACTCCATCCCTCCCTTCATCAATCCCTCCATCTCTCCCTTTATCATCCCTCCCTCCATCTCTCATCCCTCCCTTCATCAACCCTCCCTCCATCTCTCATCCCTCCCACTCCATCCCTCCCTTCATCAATCCCTCCATCTCTCCCTTTATCATCCCTCCCTCCATCTCTCATCCCTCCCTTTATCATCCCTCCCTCCATCTCTCATCCCTCCCTCCATCTCTCATCCCTCCCTTCATCAACCCTCCCTCCATCTCTCATCCCTCCCACTCCATCTCTCCCTTCATCATCCCTCCATCCATCTCTCATCCCTCCCTCCATCTCTCATCCATCCCTCCATCCATCCATCATCTTTCTACTGTTTTGTCAATCCATCAATCCAATCAATTTTTTTGTCTCTCCATATCTCCATTTTGTCTATCCATCCATCCAATCTATCTATTGTTTTGTCCATCCAACCATCCATCCATTATTTTGTCTGTCCGTCCATCCTATCTATTGTTTTGTCCATCCATCCGTCCGTCCGTCCATCCATCCATCCAGTTTTGTCTGTCCGTCCATCCATCCATCCCCGTCCGTCCGTCCATCCATCCATCCAGTTTTGTCTGTCCGTCCATCCATCTCTATTGTTTTTTCCATCCGTCCGTCCATCCATCATTTTGTTTGTGCATTCATCCATCCTATCTATTGATTTGTCTGTCTGTCTGTCTGTCCATCCATCCATCCATTATTTTGTCCATCCATCCATCCATCCGTCCATCCATTATTTTGTCTGTCCATCCATCCTAACTATTGTTTTGTCCATCCATCCATCCTATCTATTGTTTTGTCTGTCCATCCATCCATCCATCCGTCCGTCCATCCATTATTTTGTCTGTCCATCCATCCTATGTATTGTTTTGTCCGTCCGTCCATCCATCAAGTTGACTGTCTATCCATCATTTTGTCTATCCATCATTTTGTCTATCCATCCTTCTTATCTATTGTTTCATTCATCTGTCCGTCCGTCTGTCCATCCATCCTATCTATTGTTTTGTCCATCAATCCATCCATTCATCCTAATTTAAAGGTGCAGTATTCTCAGTATTTTTGTCAGAGTTCTGGTATATTGATGGGGATTGCTGAGATGTTGTCATATTTGTCTGGTCATGTGATCACAACCTGTCACTGCCCATGCATGAGATGAACACACTGGCCACTGCATCTCATGAACACATTCTCAAAATATTCTTAAACATTTTTAATATGGGGAAATGTACTGATTGCATCTTTAATTGTGTGGAAGAGTAGAAAGAAGGGCCTGCTGTTCTGAATGAGAAGCGAGAAGCCATTCTTTACCCTCGTTTCTATGTGTGGATGCATTGTGGGAAAATGGAAGCTATTTGTGTGGTCAATGCGTCTGTATGTGGACTGATATGGAGGAAATCAGCGAGGTCAGACTGTAATTACTGCAGGACCGATGGACCGTAGTGTGTGTGACACACTCCTCTGTGTGTGTGTGAGGTCTGGAGATTCCCTGATGAAGTGATTGAGATTGCTAGCACAGGTTAACATGGATCGGGATTCGTTCCTCCAGAACTCAACAGGCGATGAGCCAATCAATCGATGGGTTAGATGACTTTCTGCTGAAGACTCGACCTATAGATAGTGTAGCTATTCAAGGGTCTCTACAGCTCCTTAAACAATCAGCTGGAAACACTGTGAGCATTGCTTATTTAACACCTGCAACATCCCTGAACAGAGACAGGCAAAAACACTGTCCTTTTTATTGTTACGGCAATATAATATAACATTAGTGAGTATTAATTGTAATTATTAAGGTAACACTTTATTAAAGCCTTTATGTATAATCTGTTCATAAATAATTTTAACCAAAGTTAAAAAGCAATATAATATTTGGATTTTCCTTGTTCCATCTGAAATTGGTTGTTTGTCATGGGTTTTAGTGCATTGTACTTTCTAAATGTGTAACAATTAATAGATAATAATATAACTGTGGTTACAGGTATTCATGAGATCATCATAAGGTGTATTACAAAGCATAATTAATGCATTAACATACTTTTATAATGCATTTTTATAAAATGGCTTTAAGTGTTACTGTTATTAAGATATTATTATTGTGCACACATTATTAAAACATATTTAATATTTAAATGCATGAACATAATATATTTTTTGTAATAATGTAATTCATCATACTCGGAAACCCTACTTGACTGTTGTTTAACACAAAAATAGTTATTGCTGTTATTATTATTCATTTAACTATTAAATGGCTCTTTAAAATAATTTAACTTATTATATTATTGACAATTAATAAAAAGTAAAAATGCATTAGTGTTTTATTGGATATTCAAATGCAAAATCTTTATAATTTTGTAGTTCATCATACTTGAACCCCCTTTGGTAATGCGTATACTGCGGTATTTAATGTGTAAACGGATGTGCTTTGGTTACAGTATATTATGGTGTGTAATGGCTGATGGGTAAATTTCCCAGTGAATGATGCACACGTCTTCCCTAATGCAGTGCAAGTGGCTGAGTAGCTTGTGAAGTCCACTCTTCAGTCACTTTTGACCAATCCTGTGTTTCTATTTGAAGATTGATGGTTACTACTGTTCATTGAGGTCCTTTTTATGACTTAAATGCATCAAACAGAATTGCTATTGTAACTATTGATTTTAAGTTTTCCAGGTTTCCCAAACAACTGCCATTGATTAATCTCTAAGATTGAGGATCTTAACATAGAAAATTGCACCTTGAAGTGTAATACACTGTAAGAAAGTGATGCATTGGCGTAACCTTGATCTCGTGCCCTAGCGAGAGCCAATATTTGAGCGTTATCTCAAGAGTCTTATTAGCAGCTTCATGGATACTCATCACATGCTATACTGCCTTATAGGAAATTGGGGTCATAATTATCCTTAATAAAAGGTTAAATGACCTGTCATGGACATCGAGAAGGTTGTGTGCAATGGTGCTTTTAACAGCATCGCTGATCCTTCTATTTTTGCGTTACTCTTGAGTTCAATTCATCCGCTCGCCTCAAAGAGACATTTCATCTGCGGCGCTTCAAACACATCAGCTATTTATAAACGAGAGCATTCGAGCTCGTCCATCTCTCTCTCTGACTTCTGTATGAAGTCAAGGGCTATCGACAAAAATACTTTTAGAGACCTAGTGCTGGTGACTTTTATCTTACTGTTTGTCAAGTTATTTCAAGTCCATCTCCAAACTTTTTGGCAGGAGTCATGCGCTCTTTTGCATGTTTGTGAACAATGGAAACTTTAAATGAAAGTTTAAAATTAGCTTTCTTCAAGGGATCTTGTGAGGCTTGAGCAAAAAAATAGGCGAGTGACAGAAGAGCCGTGAAAAACGAGATGTCAGAATGGTTTACTTTGTCTGTAAACTCTCAGAGATTGAGATTTGGCCTCTGGAACCTGTGATCACAAATCGAGTCGATACCGAATCATCCTCATGTGTCCTGGCTTTTTGAGCTTCAATTTTGAACGATTTCCCGGGAATAGTATTCCTGCTTGTCAGTGTGTGTGAAGCGTTATAACTTCGGCTTTACTGTGTGCTGTATTATGACTGACTGCAATATAGATTTGTCAATATGTCAGTATAGCTCAGGGGTAGGCAAGTTCGGTCCTAGAGAGCCGCTGTCCTGCAGAATTTAGTTCCAACCCTAATCAAACACACCTGAACAAGCTAATCAATTTCTTCAGGATTACTAAGGCTATAGGCAGGTGAGGTTTATTTCAGTGTTGGGGCCAAATTCTGCAGGACAGCGGCTCTCTAGGAACGAACTAGCCTACCCCTGGTATAGCTATATGATCGTGTGATTTATAGCGCATGAGTTTCTGTAAGAACTGATGATGAATAACTTAAAGTCGCTATAAATACAGACTAATTGGTACTAAATATTGTGGTATTAAATAACGAACAACTATTTGAGAATTACAGCTCAATGGAAGTCGTTAACCTGCGTTCACACAGGGTTCATCCATCCATCCATCCATCCATCCAGTTCATCCATCCAATCCATCCATCCACCATCCAGTTCATCCATCCAATCCATCCATCCAGTTCATCCATCCAATCCTTCCATCCATCCATCCATCCATCCAGTTCATCCAATCCATTCATCCATCAATCCATCCAATTCATCCAATCCATTCATCCATCCATCAATCCATCCAATTCATCCAATCCATTCATCCATCCATCAATCCATCAATCCATCCAATTCATCCATCCATCCAATCCATTCATCCATCCAATCCATTCATCCATCCATCCATGCATCAAATCCATTCATCCATTCATAGGGATAAATATATCCATCCACCTGTGCATCCATCTTAATGTGTCCATCCATCCATCCATCAATCTATCCGGATTAATGTATCCATCCATCCATCCATCAATCTATCCGGATTAATGTGTCCATCCATCCATTTTTACATCCAATCCATTCATCCATTCATAGGGATAAATGTATCCATCCGTCCGTCAGTCTCAGTATAGGAAGATATGACCCTGCTCTCAGAGTACGATTTAGAGCGCGTGAGTTTTTCAATAAGAACTGACGAGTAACATGGAGTCGCTATAATTACTTACATACTAATTGGCAGTAATTAAATAACGAACAACTATTTGGCAATTACAGCTCAATGGAAGTCATTAACCTGCGTTCACACAGGGTGAAATGGGCTTCAGCTGTACAAATGTCACAACAGGTCGTTTATTTATACAGTATGTTGCTGTAGAGGAGCAACGCCTGCTTTTATGAGTGTCATATTTGTTGTTAATGTTCTTTGTTGGCTGAATAGCCAGACAAACCCCTTTCTGTTTAAAACCGACAAAAAGGGAAAGAATGATTCACCAGCACTAACTAAATCACCATCCCTACTCCCTAGAGTCAATAGTCGCTGTAAAACTTGAATGAATAGTTATTCTGTCGTTCGGGGGCCCTGAGGTCTGTAGTTATTAGATACTGTCTCCACGGTTGAGTACTTCTGGTCTTTTGATGTATTATAAAAGCCGATAGAATGTACGGACAGTGAAAACCAGACCTATGCTTCTTTTCTTCAGATGCTAACCTTGACCTTTCAATTTCCCTAACATTTACAGTGTGACTTTTAATGCCCTGAGGGCCGCGAAGCACTTGACTCAAGAACATTTGATTTTAACGAGGAAAAATGGATTTGAACAGATCATTATAAAAGAGTCTAAAATCAACTGTAGAAAGGCAAAGAAAGGCTTAAGGGATTAGTCCGGTCTTAAAATGTGTTTCTGGTGCCAGTTTTTGCTTCAAGAGTTTTTCCTCCTTAATTACTGTGGTCCGTCAAGTCGTGTATCTCTCAAACAAAGGCATGATACAGCAAACTTCGGCTCTTTTCCAATACGGCTCATTCCTGGTGTGTTTATCATCTGTTTGAACCCGATACGCTTTCATTATTCAAACGCGCTTTTTCTATATTGTTCAATCAAATGTTTGAGCATCCACATTCATTCATACACAAAGCAGCCCTTGTGAGCCCTTGAACCTGAATTTAACAAGCTAGACTGGTCTTTCTCTGTTAAACAAGACTTACAATGACTGCATATTAATCAGACTCTTGTTTTAGGTCGCTAATTAGAACCAGAATCCAGACACCTGTCTTGGCTGAATGATTAACGGTGGCGCGGGATATTGTATTGTACAGGGACGGATTGAGTCAAGCTTTTTGTAGTCAATATTTTAGTTTTTGGAGGCAAATTAGTGTGTGTGTGTTATAGGTATGGGTGTGTGTGTGTGTTATAGGGTATGGGTTTGACTGTGTGTGTGTTATAGGTATGGGTTTGAGTGTGTGTGTGTTATAGGTATGGGTTTGAGTGTGTGTGTTATTGGGTATGGGTTTGAGTGTGTGTGTGTTATAGGTATGGGTTTGATAGGTGTGTGTGTTTGTTATAGGTATGGGTTTGAGTGTGTGTGTGTGTGTTATAGGTATGGGTTGAGTGTGTGTGTGTGTGTGTGTGTTATAGGATATGGGTTTGAGTGTGTGTGTGTGTGTGTTATAGGGTATGGGTTTGAGTGTATGTGTGTTATAGGTATGGGTTTGAGTGTGTGTGTGTGTGTTATAGGGTATGGGTTTGTGTGTGTGTGTGTGTGTGTGTGTGTGTGTGTGTGTGTGTGTGAGTGTGTGAGTGTGTGTGTGTTATAGGGTATGTGTGTGTGTGTGTGTGTGTGTGTGTGTGTGTGTGTGTGTGTGTGTGTGTGTGTGTGTGTGTGTGTGTGTGTGTTAGTTATAGGGTATGGGTTTAAGTACAATGTTCATTTTGTTTAAATCTAGAAATTTATCTGAAAAAGTTTTTGTATCATTATAAACTACCTTTATATAGTTTAGGGCCATTACGAATAATTATATTTATAATTATAAAGAAATGTAAGAAATTAATGCTTTTTACAGCAAGGATGTATTAAATTGATCAAAAGTGAGTGTAAATACATTTGTACGGTTACAAAAGCTTTCTAACTGTTTTTCAACATTGATAATAATCATAAATGTTTCTTGAGCATCAAATCATCATATTATAGTGATTTCTGAAGGATCATGTGACACTGAAGACTGGAGTAATGATGCTGAAAATTCAGCTTTGATCACAGGAATAAAATAAACTTTACTATATATTCACATTTTATATTGGAATAAAATTTCACACTATTACTCGTTTTATTTTAGATCAAATAAATGCAGCCTTAGTGAGCAGAAGAGCCCAGAATAGTTCTGTGTTGGTGTAGTTCTGTGTTGTGTTGGTGTAGTTCTGTGTTTTGTTGGTGTAGTTCTGTGTTGGTGTAGTTCTGTGTTGTGTTGGTGTAGTTCTGTGTTGGTGTAGTTCTGTGTTGTGTTGGTGTAGTTCTGTGTTGGTGTAGTTCTGTGTTGGTGTAATTCTGTGTTGGTGTAGTTCTGTGTTGGTGTAGTTCTGTGTTGTGTTGGTGTAGTTCTGTGTTGTTGTAGTTCTGTGTTGTGTTGGTGTAGTTCTGTGTTGGTGTAGTTCTTTGTTGGTGTAGTTCTGTGTTGTGTTGGTGTAGTTCTGTGTTGTGTTGGTGTAGTTATGTGTTGGTGTAGTTCTGGGTTGTGTTGGTGTAGTTCTGTGTTGGTGTAGTTCTTTGTTGGTGTAGTTCTGTGTTGTGTTGGTGTAGTTCTGTGTTGTGTTGGTGTAGTTCTTTGTTGGTGTAGTTCAGTGTTGTGTTGGTGTAGTTCTGTGTTGGTGTAGTTCTGTGTTGTGTTGGTGTAGTTCTGTGTTGGTGTAGTTCTGTGTTGGTGTAGTTCTGTGTTGGTGTAGTTCTGTGTTGGTGTAGTTCTGTGTTGTGTTGGTGTAGTTCAGTGTTGTGTTGGTGTAGTTCTGTATTGTGTTGGTGTAGTTCAGTGTTGTGTTGGTGTAGTTCTGTGTTGTGTTGGTGTAGTTCTGTGTTGTGTTGGTGTAGTTCTGTGTTGTGTTGGTGTAGTTCTGTGTTGTGTTGGTGTAGTTCTGTGTTGGTGTAGTTCTGTGTTGGTGTAGTTCTGTGTTGTGTTGGTGTAGTTCTGTGTTGTGTTGGTGTAGTTCTGTGTTGTGTTGGTGTAGTTCTGTGTTGTTTTGCTGTAGTTCTGTGTTGTGTTGGTGTAGTTCTGTGTTGGTGTAGTTCTGTGTTGGTGTAGTTCTGTGTTGTGTTGGTGTAGTTCTGTGTTGGTGTAGTTCTGTGTTGGTGTAGTTCTGTGTTGGTGTAGTTCTGTGTTGTGTTGGTGTAGTTCTGTGTTGGTGTAGTTCTGTGTTGGTGTAGTTCTGTGTTGGTGTAGTTCTGTGTTGTGTTGGTGTAGTTCAGTGTTGTGTTGGTGTAGTTCTGTGTTGTGTTGGTGTAGTTCTGTGTTGTGTTGGTGTAGTTCTGTGTTGGTGTAGTTCTGTGTTGTGTTGGTGTAGTTCTGTTTTGTGTTGGTGTAGTT
Organism: Siphateles boraxobius; assembly: GCF_051911475.1. Classification (NCBI taxonomy): domain Eukaryota; kingdom Metazoa; phylum Chordata; class Actinopteri; order Cypriniformes; family Leuciscidae; genus Siphateles; species Siphateles boraxobius. Next base: position 227,148 of record NW_027508795.1, read on the forward strand.
CTGTGTTGGTGTAGTTCTGTGTTGGTGTAGTTCTGTGTTGTGTTGGTGTAGTTCTGTGTTGTGTTGGTGTAGTTCTGTGTTGGTGTAGTTCTGTGTTGTGTTGGTGTAGTTCTGTGTTGTGTTGGTGTAGTTCTGTGTTGTGTTGGTGTAGTTCTGTGTTGTGTTGGTGTAGTTCTGTGTTGGTGTAGTTCTGTGTTGTGTTGGTGTAGTTATGTGTTGGTGTAGTTCTGTGTTGGTGTAGTTCTGTGTTGGTGTAGTTCTGTGTTGGTGTAGTTCTGTGTTGTGTTGGTGTAGTTCTGTGTTGGTGTAGTTCTGTGTTGTGTTGGTGTAGTTCTGTGTTGTGTTGGTGTAGTTCTGTGTTGTGTTGGTGTAGTTCTGTGTTGGTGTAGTTCTGTGTTGGTGTAGTTCTGTGTTGGTGTAGTTCTGTGTTGTGTTGGTGTAGTTCTGTGTTGGTGTAGTTCTGTGTTGGTGTAGTTCTGTGTTGGTGTAGTTCTGTGTTGGTGTAGTTCTGGGTTCTGTTGGTGTAGTTCTGTGTTGGTGTAGTTCTGTGTTGGTGTAGTTCTGTGTCGGTGTAGTTCTGTGTTGGTGTAGTTCTGTGTTGTGTTGGTGTAGTTATGTGTTGGTGTAGTTCTGGGTTCTGTTGGTGTAGTTCTGTGTTGGTGTAGTTCTGTGTTGTGTTGTTGTAGTAGTTCTGTGTTGGTGTAGTTCTGTGTTGTGTTGGTGTAGTTCTGTGTTGTGTTGGTGTAGTTCTGTTTTGTGTTGGTCTAGTTCTGTGTTGGTGTATTTCTTTGTTGTGTTGGTGTAGTTCTGTGTTGTGTTGGTGTAGTTCTGTGTTGTGTTGGTGTAGTTCTGTGTTGTGTTGGTGTAGTTCTGTGTTGTGTTGGTGTAGTTCTGTGTTGTGTTGGTGTAGTTCTGTTTTGTGTTGGTGTAGTTCTGTGTTGGTGTAGTTCTGTGTTGGTGTAGACTGTATATAGACACACACACACACTCACACTAAAGCATATATACTGCACACACACACACACAAACACAGATACTGTATATACACACACACACACACACACACACACACACACTAATGCATATACACTACACACATATATTATACACACACACACACACACGCGCACACACACATACACGCAGAGTTTGCATGAATGATAATCCTCCTGAATGAGAAAAAGTTCAAATAATCTGGCAGGAGAAATATTCTTCTTTCTAATATTTGTGCTTTTCTTTAATCAGTCCAAATTGTTTTGTTCTGTCCAGAGAAAGACCTTTATTGAAGGATTGACCCAGTCTAGAGGATCCAGATGTGGATCTGCGCTTCTATAAGTATCAAATCTCCCTCGACGTCCACAGCATTGTGCTTTTCTTTATAATATGGAAAGATCTAGTTGCTATTCTATTCTTCAAGTCTGCAATGTCAAGCAAAGGCGAGCGTTCGGGCCAAATGAGCTGATCAGATTCATGAGTCGAAGCCTCCCGGCGAGAGGAAAAACTGCTCAGGGCTTTGATAGTAATATTGTAGGGATTATTCTGCTGTTGTGCCCTTGAGCAGAACACTTAACCTGAGTCTGCTCAGTAAATACCAGGCAGTAAATCTGGGGAGAATATGTAATACCTCGCCCCAAAATCCAGCGAAGACTAATAAAATTATGTGCAGAGCAAAGATGTTGTGGGAAATGTGCAGACTGATGATTTCCCCTGTTTGTGCCGCCAGTCTGTTATTCAAAGTGTTAGAGCACTTACAAAAAGAGTCTCTGAAATATTACCACTATAAAACGGGACGCCTCCACTAAAAGTTCACTAGTGGATATTCATACACTGTAAAAAATTCAATCAATAAGTTATGACGACAGATGTTTTTTACATTGCATTAACACCAAAATATATATAGTTTCAAGAAATACAAAATTCAAGTCAGTTTACTGTAATGTTAGTTGAAATGACTTAAACATCTAAGTTGATTGTACTTAAAAATTCAAGGAAGCAACTTTATTTTTACAGTGTATATAGGAAAAGAGACTTGATTTTGGCTCCGTTTCAAAACAAAGTGAGCATCCTTACGGTCTGCTGACTACATAGGCACCTTAACTGATATGAAACCTCATTAGTTGGCAGTCTTGTGGACTTAACGGACATGCGCACATGCCAGCCATCAAGTCCACTAGACCGTAAGTGCACATGAAGTTCGCCGTTTGGGACAGAGCCTAATTATTATGTTGCCAAGCTAAAAACAATATTCTAATGCAGTGTCTCGTTCTGATTATGTCAGTATTTATTATCTATGTCACCAGCACAGATGTGTTATCTTTTTTATATATTGTTAAATTATCACAGATTTATTACAAATTACTTTACATTTTGTTTTAATTATATATATACAGTGTATATATATATATATATATATATATATATATATATATATATATATATATACATATACATATATACATATATATATATAATACAATTCTATATATATATATAGAAAATTAATTAATTATAAATATTTATTACATATAATTTTTATTATATTACTATTCAAATTATATAATATAATATAATGTGCTGTCAAATCGATTAATCGTATCTAACAGAAAAGTATTTGTTTACATAATATATGTGTGTATAAATATAATTGTATTGTATTATATATATTATACATATATGTCTGTGTGTATATGTACTGTATATACAGTGTATACACACATATTTGTCCATTTATATATATGTGTGTGTATGTATGACATGTGCACGCACGCACGCACGCACACACACACACACACACACACACACACACGCACGCACACAATATATATAGTATAGTATCTATACATGCACATATATCATGTAAACAAAGACTTTTATATTAGATGCAATTACTTATTTAATTTAATTAATAGATATAACAGCATAGAATAGAATAGAATAGAATAGAATAGAATAGAATAGAGAGGGAAATCTATAGTTAGTCAAAGAAAACAGGCACTAATGAAACTTATGGTTGAAAAAAAATTATAAAACTAAAAAAATATATAATTTGAAAAATAAATAAAATAAAATGATTTTTTCTTGCAATGTGTTATGGGATTACTTTCTGATGGATAAATATCAGTGTAAAAGTGTCTTTTCCTGAAGAACTCTTGAATCAGAAGTGCACATATGACGATAGCAGCTCACTAACATCATAAAGCTGTTTTTTGGCCTCCAGTTTTTTTATTTTTACAACGTCTTACCTTCTTGCCTGGTTTTTATGTCTTTCAGGATTGCATTTGCCTCGAGTAAAACAGGAAATGTTTTGGTCAACGACCTACTACCCGTTCCCCCATCAAACATATACAGCTGACCATAACTCTGTAGTCCAGTGTTTTGTAAAAGCATAATCTCTCCCCTCAGAAACAGTCAAATATTCATGTTGAAACTGCAGCGGAGTATATGAGTGTGTAATCAGTGTGTTCCCCTCAGCCGAGCCCCCGGTGTGCGCTCGCTGATTTATTGCTGAATTAACACACTGAAGTTGCTCTCGTGCTTTAGGGCTCGAGTCCAGGTGACCATCTCTGCAGATCTGAGGACAATACTTGTGCTGATGATTATTATCATTATGTTTTTATGCGGTGAAGACTCAAATTTTAAAATTAGTCTTATTTTTCTTTTTTCATTCTCATACTAATTTCATAATGTATTTTGTGGAGTCCGCGTATGTTTGTACATGTGTGCTGATGAGTTATATATTGTGCAATGCAGAAATGTTCCAGTGATGATGAAGATACTTCAGTTCATGTTCTTTACATGGAAAGAAATGTGTTTTAACTGATGCAAATGTGCCACTAATGTACAGTACACACGAGGAATAGTTTCTAAATGTGGAAAGTGGATTGTACCATGTGTAAGCATGAGGTATACGTTCCATTTTTAAAACCTTACAATGAATAAGAATTATTAAAACAGTTTAGAATAAAAAATAAAATGAAATAATATTAGATATAAGATTTTTTCTTTATTGACAACTATTCAAAATTAGCAGTGTATTCTGATATTTTTTCCTTAAGCAACATAATTGCTTATAATATATTATTATATTATATTTAATAAAATTGTCTGCATATCTTTTGTTATGTTTTATGTTATGCTATGTTGTTTTATGACATTTAGTTTCTTATTTTTATCTCTCTGTATATTATATTGTTCTGTTATATTATATATTTCTTAAATTTTAAAAATACATTTTATCAGTGCCTATTTTTACCCTCTTGATATTCAACCACAACTAATGTCCCATACAACAATCATTTATGGTCACAAAAGGCTTTAAACAGGACAACAACAAAAAACTTGTTTTAAGTCTTCTAAAGATAGACGATATGTGTGAGAATATTCACTATAAATGATTCATCTTACTCTCATTAGCTCTTCGTTTGGGATGTACATGTAAATGTAAAATGTGATTTTGTAACATCATAATGGATTTTTTAAACAAATTTAATATCACTCACGTTATTCATGTATTTACTGTACATTTGTGCAGTGTTTTGGGGTTTTAAGGTATTTAAAATTTACATAAATTAAAAAAATTATGGCTTTTATGTATTTTTTTAAAAAATGTATGGCTTTTAAAATAATGCATTGAATTATGCAGTACACTGTTATGTCATGTTTATTGTTTATATATATATATATGCGCTATCTTTCTTGTTCATGTTCTTGTGCCATCAGATGTCATTTTCCTGCAACTCCTGAGTGATTAGTCACATGGCATTTCCGGCTCGAGTGATTGGCTTAACAACATCCCTGTCCAGAAGTGATGCAGATCAGATGCCGGACCTCATCGTTCTTCCCGAAACGCACAGATAAACGGAAGCGTCCTCCAGGTACGATGGACCTCCTACGCTAAAAGCAACACCAAAGAACAAATTACACACTTTAAAAACGGTTGAAATCCTCAAATAACAAACATTTCAGAAAAACAATCTCGTTCAAAACTCAATGTTGAATGTTTTCTCCAGCAATCTCAGATTTAGCGCAGCTCAAGAAGAAACATATTCTTCTGATATCTATTTATTCATGGAATGTGCTTGTTTTTAGGTATCATATGTAGCATATTATAATTCCGTGCACATTGTGTTATTTATTTAATGTATGATGCTTTTATGCATACTGTTTATGAGACTCGACGTGGCCTTGGTAATTTCCCTTTGTGGACAAATAAAGCGTTTTGAATTGGGTGACACTTTATTTTACAGTGTCCTTGTTACATATGTTACATGTACTTACCGTAGTAATAACAGTAAATTATGCATAATTACATGCAATTAACCCTCAACCAAAACCTAACCCAATAGTATGTACATGTAGTTAAATACATAATTGCACCGAAACAATGAAAGTGTAACCTTGAATGGAATAAATCAGTGTTTCCCGATGGTAGAAATGAACGGAGCTCCTCGACGGTTTACAGAATAAATTGGAGGGACTGTAAGAGGGACTTGCCTGGGATTCAGAAAGCGTTGCGGATCAGACGAGGTGAGAGTGGCTAGTTATTAAATTGTCCAGTAGAACGAGACCTCGCAAAGTGCATCTCTAATGAGCTTCTCATCTTTCAACCAGACCTTCAGATGGAGCCCACTGTTACCAACGCAGAAACTCCAGCCCTTCCCTGGATAACTCTCTCTCTCTATTAATCTATGTTAATGAAGCCCAAATCAAAGCCTGAAATGTCCAAGTAGAGCGCATCTTACCTCAGTCATGTTGAAAGCTGCATTAGAGATGACAGAAACAAGTCTAGTGTTATGTAGCCCACAGGCTTGTGTTCAGGATGTGAATGATGAAAACACTTGCACGACTTCTGTGTGGGCATGCGTTTTAATGCAGGGTCTTGACACACTTATTTTGCTCATTCATTTGGGGAATGTAATGGGTTACAAATTGCGATACTCATTATAAAATCATCGTGTAGAAAATAACATGCACATTTACTTTTGAGCTACATTTCCTCACTTCTCTCTCTCTCTCTGCTCCAGAATCGAGGTGTTTTGCTTGCAGTTATATTCCTCATCAGAAGTGCTATTTTTATGCTGTGGACTAGTGTTTACAGACATGTTTGCATGCTACCGTACAGTATGTAGGCCGTACCATGAAAATGCATTAGCAAAATATGCATTTTTATTTCTTTATATATATTTTTTTTACCATACTGAAGTTTTATTAGTACCCCTTTTTGTACGACTCATGCTGTGGATTTTCCCTGTCCATATATTATATCATATTAATTAAAAAAATATATATGTAAAAAAATGCAATAAAAAAAAAATATATATATATTATATTATTTCAAATTTATTACATTTTTCTATTTAATGCCTTTTTAACAGCATGCACTAGATTTATACTTTTCCCTGTCTGTTACATATTACTAATGTTATATTATATAATATTACATTATATTATAATTTATGAAATTCTTTACATTTTGTAGACAGCTCAGTTACTCCTGCGCTCACTTTGTCTGGCTGAGACTCTCTCGGCTCCAGATTCGAGGTGTTTTGCACATCAGAAGTGCTATTTTTCTGCTGTTGCCCACAGACATGTTTGCATGCAATCGTATATCGGCCTTACCATGAAAATTGCATTGGTAAAGTTCACAGTGTCCGTTCCTCGAGCTCCAGGGCAGAGCAAATCCCTGCAACCCCCAAACTCGGCCGTTTTGTCACAAATAACAAGTATAACCCGATTCTGTTAAAATGCCCGGATTTATTTTTGCTTACCAGCAGTATTTTGGCATTTCTAAAACATAAATCTCAGGGTGAGCTGAAAGAAGTATTTGTCCCGCTGTGCATGCCTCTAGAACTTTAATTATCATCATTTTTTATGACATTTTTTGTCATTTTTCTAAATGCCATAATCATTTGTTAACAAACAAGCATTCATAACTTCAATGAACTCATTGTTTCTGCCTTGAATTATTACATTGTTTAAATTAATACATTTTTACCTAACTCTGATTTTGTATATGTTCATTTCTAAAATACATAACTTATACAATTACCTCTGATAACAGATCACTTTGCATTGTAAGATTTGTATTGTGATAAGCGCTATACAAATAAATGTGAATTGTATTGAATCATGCTCGTATACTCGTGCACAAACATATTAATCCCGGCACAAGAAGGAGAGCCGTTTTCACTCACATTGATCAGAAAATGCATGTAGTGGCGCAAATTTAACAAAAGATGCATGGAAAAAATAATCTGATTGTGTGACACATAACCCTCAACACTGCCCGTTTATATATCTATTTTCAGTTGTATTGATATGAGACGAATATTTTGACAGCGAGCCAGTTTTCAGTGAGTTGCAGCTTTGCTGGCCTCCACCAAATCAATGGACAGATGGGTTGCTCTAGAAATAAATCACAGAAAAGCAGCATGCTTTGCATTCATGAGCATGTATCACACAGATGATGTTATTGCAGTGGTGCTGTTGCAGTGTGTGGGCTAATCCTCGCTGGAGTGTGAGATGTGCACAGCTTTCACTGGATCAGAGTCTATAGAAATGCTTGTCTTGGTTTTCTCAGTTGATTTAAAGTGACTGTATAACTCAAAAGATGTTTTTCACCTGTTGGCAGCTCAAGAGTAAGAAGCGTCTAGTGTTCTCATGTCATGCAATATGTTTCAATAAAGCACAATGACGGCTCTGGATATGCCTGTACAACTTATTATGAGTTTGCTTTTTACAAGATTTTCTCTAATAGCATGTCCAGGGCTCAATAGAGCACAGCAGTCGAGGCCTGGAATTAAAGGGCTTTTTGTCCTAATGTCCATGTTCAGAGTTCACTTTATGAAAGTGTAACAACTTTCTGCAGTTATGCAGTTTACATTATTCCAAAGAAAAAAATGTAATACTTTAGAATATAATATTTTCTTTGGAATAATTGTGAACTATTTTTCCGGGAACGAACACGTCACAATATTCCTCATTATAATAATTCATACGCAGAATAAAGGGGCGGGGCCTGGTTGAGTTAGTTAGTAGTGTGTTAAATTGGCGGTTATGTTAATTTCCCAAACAGACTCGAAGCGCTCGACCAATCACAACACACTGCTCCAGCCGACCAATCAGAGCACAGTGTGCTTTTCAGAAGGAGGGGCTTCATAGAGACAGGAAGTAAACAGAGCGTTACTGACAGACTGGGAAGAGAGGAGCCGCAACAATGGAGAATATGAGGGAAATAATCAACATTTAAGCAGGAAAACCTGTTCTAGTAGAGCCTGAAAACAACATCAGGACTGTGATAAAAAACATTTCTTCTTTAAAAATCCTGTTTTTAAGATAAAACATACACTTTCAAGCTCTGAGGTTGATAAGCAATGGTAAAGTCTTATAAAAAAAAAAAAAGCCAAAAGTCAATGTGATTTGGTGATGGAAATTATACACCAAAAGTTTTTCCCAAGTGCATTTTAAAATTGCATTTTTATACATAGACATTTTCAAAGTTTATATTCTAACTTTACAGCAAATCCCAATGGTTGTCGCTGCATAAGTACTAATTTGCAGAAGAGTGAACTCCCTTTTAGTTTGTTTTATATTTTATCATTTATCATCACTGATTATGTCGCAATGCTAGATTGCATGATTAGTTAATTCCCCTCATAAGTGTTTTTGCTGAAATCAAATAAATTGAAAACGTTTTATAGTTTTGATGTCAGGTCAAGCCAAAGTTTTAATATGCTCAGCACAAATAATCTACTGAGAAGATGAATCATTTATAGTGAATATTCTCACACATATTGTATATCTTTAGAAGACTTCAAATAAGTTTTTTTTGTTGTTGTCGTGTTTTAAGCCTTTTGTGACCATAAATGATTGTTGTATGGAACAGTAGTTGTGGTTGAATATCAAACAGCATCACATTTTGAGCGTTTAGTGTCATTGATGTCAAGTAAATTATGTTTTGTGTGAACTGTTCCTTTAATAGGATGTTCTGGAATCTATAGTGTGCAGTAATGAATTCAGCACCACGGACAGCTCTTGACTGACCTCTGTGTGTGTGTGTGTGTGTGTGTGTGTGTGTGTGTGTGTGTGTGTGTGTGTGTGTGTGTGTGACTCTTGATGCCTTAAAGCCCTGCTATAGAAAACATCTTTAACGAGTCTCTATCTTTCTGATTATCATAATTGTTAACTGTTAACAAATATTTTCCAAAGAAACTCAAGCTCTCAGCCATCCTTATCTGAATGTGTGCATGCAAATGTGTGTGTATTAGAAGGTGAGAGAGAAGTTGGCTGTGTGTGTGTGAGTCTCTCTCTCTCTCTCTCTCTCTCTCTCTCTCTCTCTCTCTCTCTCTCTCTCTCTCTCTCTCTCTCTCTCTCTCTCTCTCTCTCTCTCTCTCTCTCTCTGTGTGTGTCTCTCTCTCTCTCTCTGTGTCTCTCTCTCTGTGTCTCTCTCTCTGTGTCTCTCTCTCTGTGTCTCTCTCTCTGTGTCTCTCTCTCTGTGTCTCTCTCTGTGCCTCTCTCTCTCTCTCTCTCTGTGTGTGTGTCTCTGTCTCTCTCTCTGTGTGTGTCTCTCTCTCTCTCTCTCTCTCTCTCTCTGTGTGTGTCTCTCTCTCTCTCTCTGTGTCTCTCTCTCTGTGTCTCTCTCTCTGTGTCTCTCTCTCTCTCTCTCTCTCTGTGTGTGTGTGTATGTAACAGAAGTGGTCCTAACCTACAGATGGCGGAAGACTCCCTCTAAAATCCCACCGTTGATTAAATGTACCTTAGGGGGGCTAAACATAGATAAATTGGACACTCTCCCACTTTTAATGAAGTGCTGGAATGGACTGATTATGATAATGCAAAACATAAACTGATGCATCGGTTTCAAATGCGTTAATGCATACAAATGGCAACTTTATGCAAAATAAAACGTTAGTTGTGCATTTCATGCAGTGTTTATTTCATGCAGTGTTTGAATGCATGCATATGTGCATTTATTAGAATTAGGTATATTGTGGTATTCAAAGGTGTCCGTTTTTCTGTGTAATTATATTTTTAAGTACTGATTAATAATTATCAACTACGTTTTAATATAGGGTTAAGATTATGTTGTGATTTAGGGTTAGTTGCATGTAATTATGCACAATTTATAGTAATCACTATAGTAACTAGGCTACATGTACCATGTTTAACAAGGACACTAATATAAAGAGTTACTGGCATTGCTTTTACGTTGTGCATTGCAAACATTTTAAATAGTAATGCGTAATGCATTTTAGGCACGTACAGTGTCAGTGCCATTCCTCTTTCTCTTTATTAGAGTAAGCTATTGCGTTTAGTTGATGCACATTTGAACAATTTTAATAGTATTGCCAACTATTTGTAAATGCAATTTTCAAAACGTTACAATTGCATTGAATGTGACGTTCAATGGCAATTTAATTCATGCATGGTTTTACCAATAACATTTTAAAACCAATTTAATTTTAAAAACATATAATAGCCCACTGTAATCAATCACGATGCACCGATGTCGCCGATTGCAAGCATTCACTTTTTCAAATGTTCAGACGTTGCTTTTGGTTGATGCAACTGCAACATTTAAAACAGTAACGCGCGCGCGTGTGGAGACTCGTTGTGAAATGCAACGTGCATGCGAATGCATGCGTTCATTAGAGATGCATTGAAAGCGGCATGCGCTGCTGTGTAAGTGAGGAGACTCATATGAGGAGTACAGAGAATACTTTGTGCCCCTGTTGGCGAGATGGTTGAGTCCTCGTCAAGGTTCTGCTGCTGTTGGTCTCCTCATACATCCAGCGCTGACTGACTCCAGATCAGTCCCTCTCTCTCCCTCTCTCCAGCGCGAGGAATGCCCGTTTCTGCCGGACACCTGACACTATGAGAGCAGATGATAATGATGGATGCCGAGGATTTTTAGTGCTTTCGAATAGAGGATTTATCAGATGCGCTCGCGCTACCACGATGACGATTAAAACTGGATTTATCATTGGGAATATAGTGTTGTGCTGTATACTGTCGTGTGCTCAGGGTAAGTGCTGCTGTTTCAGGGGCTGCAGGTGTCTATGGATCAGATGGAAAAACGCAAAAACATAGTTTACTGAGCCTCAGTTATATATCTGTGCAATGCTGAGCACACCTGCATTCATATGCCTTCGGAACTAACAGAGGCTTTTTATACGCGTTCTCTAGTCGAGTGCGTTACCGTTACCACAGGACATTGATAGGGATAAATCGCTTTTTTTGCTAATTTGTTCTCGTTTTGTCCCGGTTCTCATTTCATTCTCAGTTCTCATCAACATCTAGAGATACTGTATGGAAGTGAACAAAAGTCTATCTATCTATCTATCTATCTATCTATCTATCTATCTATCTATCTATCTATCTATCTATCTATCTATCTATCTATCTATCTATCTATCTAAATGCTTAAATTCTCTCTCTCTCTCTCTCTCTCTCTCTCTCTCTCTCTCTCTCTCTCTCTCTCTCTCTCTCTAGATATTAATGCATTATGTAGCATTTTTGTATTTTGAAGTGACTAATATATTTCTTGTGTGAACGTAACATACACTACATTTAAAGATAAAAACATGGCATTTTAAAGTATTGTAAGTTTTTTCCTAGGGAAATGTTTATTGTACTCAACAATGTGAATGTATAGATTTACAGTAAAAATGTAAAGGGTCATTCCCACAATTCCCTATGTGAATCATCACATTTGTTTAGAATTTATTTTAAAACTTAATTTTTTCTTCCTAGATTTGTTACCTGGACATTTTATGTTACATATGGCCTTCCACATTTATTATTATTATCAGTAAATTTTACAGTAACACATTCTAATAGCTCAAATAAGTTAATATTATAAAATTCAATGACATACTGTATAAGGACCTGTGAAATATATACCAGAATGCCAACCTCGTCATACTTGTAACATTGTCTCATAATTTTTTATATATATATATATATATCATATTTATTGCAGTAACATGGAGGATTTTATGGAGAGTCGGGTAAATATGCAATCTAGATAGGTGGATGGATTTATCAGATTTTTGTTTTATGATTTCATGTTTTTACTGTAACATTAGTTGGAGTTGCACCTTTAAATGTTCCATTTGAGAGGCGTTTATTTTTATTTCCCCAGTTACTCTGACAACTCATTTTCTCTGATAGCATTTCTCTTCTCATACTGTATAAAATAACTGGTCTTATTAATCTTTTTAATGAAGTGCACAGTTCAGGGTTTCTTCAGGGCTTTGCTTTAATGAAAAGCGCAGGTTGCAAGGGTCTTGTAGAACAGGACAGCAGGCGTGATTGATGCTGTTCATATGTTGTTTATGCATTAGATTTATATCTGGCAGACTAAACCTCACAGAGAGATTCAGAAATAGCTCATAACTGTCCGTCTGTCACACATAGCGACTCTTAGGGTAAAAGTAGTGACTTGAGAAGAATTAATAATCAGAGATATACTGGAGATTGTGTGTTGTGTGTCAAATATTGAACTGTTTTGATTGATCTGTTTGTTTCGAATACACAGTATGAAATTCTTCTATAATTAACACGATCTCATTTGACGTGACTCGAAGCCGACCGGATGAGTAAAAAATCCCACACGCTGCTGTTTAAAACCATTTTACTTCCAACAAACACCTTTAAACTCGAGCAGCGTTCCCTCACATGTGTTCGTGTGACTCAGTCTAATGGAAATCTAATGGAAATCACAGAATGAAGTTGAGCTGCCGCAGCACGACATTATCCTCCCTCGGATTCATTTTCAGCTTTCTTGTGCATGTTCGAGTGCTAAACAACAACAGCAGATCATTGTGCATGTAAAGTCCTCGTTATGTTGTAGGGAAATGTCATACATTGAAATGCCATTGAACAGAAAGCATGAATACTGTATTCATCATAATGTCACATTGGTAAATAATGGAGCTCTTTTCATGAATGCAAACATTTAGTGGCTTTCTTCTATCAACAGTGTTTCGACACAAGGCCGCGGGATTGCAGTCGTGGCTTTGAAGTTATTTCTCATATAATGTCCTTGGCCAAACAACAGCGCTGCCTTCAAGGCTCTCTTGATGCATTTTTAATAAGAGGCGCTTGGAAAATTGGGCTGTGTGTTGAATTGGGAAGCCAATGAAATAACTTTTCATCTCATTTGATATTATTGATCTGGGTCCCACTCGATCGGTCGTGGTCTGGTAATTTTAACAGTTTGAGTCTCTACATGTTCTTTCATTTTCTCAGTTGGAGGATGAGCTTGATCTCTAGTGTTTGGGTTTAGGAGTAGTTCATTCATTATTTAATATTTACTCTCCCTCATGTTGTTACAAACCCTTTAGCTGTTTATTTTTTTAATAATCTTTAGGCAGATCTTGTTCATAATGTCCAGAACACCTACAAGTAAAACAAAACCCACTTCTGCTCCATGATAAGCCTCACAAATCTCATTCACTTTGGTTTCAGTTTCAACAGTGTCTCACGTCATGGTTTGACACGCTAAACGCTGAACCGACAGCACTTCGAATATTTGCAGAAAGGAGAATGAAATTTGAGCGCTGAAGTGCATGAGAAGATTGTCTCTGAATACCAAATTGTGCTTTGTTTCAAAGCTACTCTGTGAAAATATATGATTTTAAAGTGCTCCTATTATAATATTTTAAATGTTTTTGAGTCTCCTACAATACGTTTACATGCATCCATGCTTTCTCATAGTATTCATTGCACATCCCCTCATTTATAAAACAAAGGTCTGAAACGGTTAGTTTGAAGATTCAGTCTCTCTAAGCCCCGCCTTTCTGAGAGCTGCTCTGCTCTGATTGGTCAGATGGCCTAGTCTGCTGTGATTGGTCGACCACTTACAGCATGTGTAGAAAACGAAACGCTCATTAGCATATCTGAACTCTATACCTCAACACTTGACGCAGTGATACGAACAGTAACAATGGCATTTTTTGTGTTTTACTGTATTAATCTCGTCCTTCTGAAGTTCATCGAAGTGATTCTGGCATTATTCAAATTTGTTACATTGTAACGTAAGTTTGCTGCAGGAAGTGAGACTGGAATTACTGACGACTCGTTTCGAAAGTTCAGAATCAATTCTTTTAGGAGACAATAACTTTATTTGTCGTGGACTTTGATCTTTAAAACTTTGCAGACCTTATACATTCACAAACAGCTCTATTTCTATTTAAAAAGAACTATACAATCTACAATAAAAACCTGTTAGTTGGTTAACAGTAAGTTCTCTTTCTATATACGGTGATAAACTAATAGTACTTTTCAATAAAAGCAAATACTGTTAAAGTAAGAAGTCATCTTATAATTTACAGTGAAAAAACATTCCCAAAATCCATGCGTGACACTTTTATTTTGTCTCATCACTTATGTACATTATTGCATTATTTTAGTGACATGTTAGTTAGTGACCCTGTACTGTGTGTTCTATACTACTGTATATTCGTATTTACCTCAGCTCTTTAAAACCTAGAATATTGCTACTGTTTTTTTTACTGTAAAATTCTGGCAACCAAGCTGTCTTTTTAAATGTAAATTTCACAGATTTTTTTTCTGCATTTAATTGTATGACTTAAAAACATGGATCACTCAAAAAAATAATCTGTTGAACCAACTTAATTCAATTAAGGAAAGGTTTTCCACGAAATTTAATTATATTTATCCAACAAAATCGAATTTGTTTGAAATGATTTGTTGTAATCTTGCTGTATGAACTTAAATTAATTTGGTCAAGACTACTAAAATATTTGTGTCATTCCTAAAGATAGAATTTTGTCAAGTTACCCAGATTTAATTTTTGTCCTCCCTAAAATCTCCAACATTATAATTTTAGCTAGTTTGACTCAATAGTTACTTCCAATGATAGTAGCTACTAGCATTCAATTTAAATAAAACATCTTTTCGCATAGTAATATTAGATATGACTTATGCAGGTCGGTAAGTGAGGTTTCATGCATATAGTCTGTATACTGAGTTTCCACATCCTAAACACAGTCGTCACTCTTCTGCATAATGGTAACCACAAAATTCAAAAACATTACATAAAGTCCTCTAAGTTTCTGACATAACTGAACATTAAATACTAACATCAACTAACAACATCTTTACATTTACTGAAAAACACATAAAATAACATTTTAATCCCTAAATTTACCCTCCTAATGCAGTCCCTTGAGAAGCATGCTGGGAGCTACAGATCCACTGCCAAGTTAGTTGTCAACAAAAATAATTCATGTAGTTTTCACACAAATGAATTAAGTAAACTTCAGTTTTAAATATATTACGTTGATTGAACACAATTAAATTAAGTTGTGACAAAATATTAAACAATTGTGTTACTTTTGCTTATTTTAATTAATTAAATTTAACAGGAGGCAAAATCTATTTTTTTGAGTGATTAGTGCACAAGTCATTTAGATGATATGTTGCTTTTTTGTCCTTTTTAAAGCTTGACAGTCATGGTCACTATGAACAATAACAACAAGAGCACAAAAATTCTCAAAATTTGTCTATTGTTTTAAATTGTTCAACATCAAGACCTTTTCTGTCGAGTGTTGGTTGAATAGCAAAGCAAACCCCGGAGATGCCTGTGTTTCTCCTTTAAGCAGTGATGGACTGTGGAGGACGTGATCCGTAGCGCTCATCGATGCTTTAATTACATGCTCAGATGCTAACTGTAGTTTACAGTGAGCAGAAGCTCAAGATGCTGCGGTATTTTAGGAGTCCATTATCTAGTTACTGTAAAAACGAATGCTTGTGACGAGCTTTCTCATCTATCTCGTGCTTTTCTCAGTGAAAGTGTAGAGCTATAAATGGATGTGAATAACAGTTCAGATCATTTGGTTTCGAAGGAATTTAACGAGAAGTATTTGATTTCAGGCTTTAGTTTGAAGAAGGATTTAGTTATTTTTTTATACTACCATTTAAAAGTTTTGTGGTCAGCAAGGATGCATTATTAAATGAATCAAAAGTGACATTTATATTCTTAGTAAATATTCTATTCAAAATAAATGCTGTTCTTTTGAACTTTCTATTTATCAAAGAATCCTGAAAAGTAAAATGTGTCCCGGTTTCCACAACAATTTAAATATACAAAAAATGATGAATGTTAGATATATCTTTATTTGTTTACATCTGTTTGCACACAATGGCATATGTTGCAGTGTAAAGTTGATCATAAAATCAGCATATAATGTCATCTTCGACTAAAAAGCATTGTTTTTACTGAAAGTTTTGGTGATCTCGACACTGCCTTGTTTCACTCTATAAAAAAATGCTGGGTTGGGTCAAATATGGTGAAACCCAAATGTTGGGTTAAAAATGTAATTAAAAAATTTGACCCAACGGCTGAGTTTGTCCATATTTGACCCAAAGTTGGTTTAAAACAACCCAGCATTTTAGCATCAGATTCAGAAATATCCTGTTGGATATGACACACAGCAACTTGTGCAATTGTTCTGAGCCATGTTTTCAGTGTCCTAAGAGCAATTTAACTTATTTCATCCTCAGCTGATGAGACTGAGATGACAAGGGTTTCAACTTGATCAAACAGACCTCTCATTTCAACAGACCAAGCAATTTTGTGTTTTCATGTGTAACGTGGACTTTCCATAGTCATAATGATTTTTATACTGTACAAACTGTGTGTTCTATCCCTCTACACTAACCCTATCACAGATAACTCTCTGCATTTTCAAAAATCGTCACTCGAATCGTCACACACACAAAAAAAATCCCCACAAGGATTTTGGAAATTGCCATCTTTGTGGGGACATTTTGTCTTTGTCCCTACAAAAATGGCAATATACGAAAATGTTGTCCTTATGGGCATTTTCGTTCTTTACTTCTAGTTTACCGCATCTAGGTTTCCTTCGGAAGAGCTTTGCCGCTTCGCACAACCAAATGTAGCTACAGCCTCTCACAAGTTAGAAAGAAAACACAAAGCCAATCAGCTTAGGGATGTGTGTTCAGGAGGCGGGACCTAGATCTATTAACCATTTGTGTTCCAGGATTAGCACATTTTGCTCAGAACGCTCTAGTAATTTTAATCTAAATGAGATGTTTCCTGGTTAAATAAAATAAGAAATACATAAAACCCACAAGACCCAACCAGGCAACAGTGGTTATATATAAATATATTTTAATTTTGTATCGAAATTATTGCTAGGGACAAATCAGTGTCACTGGATAATGGTAGTATATCGTCCGAGCGTCCCTACTAAATGTTTTGGATCGGTAAGATTTTTGATTAAAAATACAAAAAAAACAGTAATATTGTGAAATATTATTATAATGTAAAATATCTGTTTTCTATGTGAATATATAGTAAAGTGTAATTTATTCCTGTGATCAAAGCTGAATTTTCAGCATCATTACTCCAGTCTTCAGTGTCACATGATCCTTCAGAAATCACTATAATATGATGATTTGATGCTCAAGAAACATTTATGATTATTATCAGTGTTGATAACTGTTATTTACATTTTTATTTCAGGATTATTTGATGAATAAAGTAAAAAAAAAAAAAAGCATTTATCTGAAATATAAATCTTTTGTAACATTAAACACAACCGTTCAAAAGTTTGGGGTCGGTAAGAATTTTTATTTAATTTTTTGGGGGGAAAGAAATAAAAGAAATCAATACTTTTATTCATCAAGGATGAAATAAATTGATCAAAAGTTGCAGTAAAGACATTTATAATGTTACAAAATATTCTATTTCAAATAAATGCTGCATGTTCTTTTGAACTTTATATTCATCAAAGAATCCTGAAAAAAATTACACAACTGTTTTCAACTCTGATAATAATCATAAATGTTTCTTGATCATCAAATCATCATATTATAGTGATTTCTGAAGGATCATGTGACACTGAAGACTGGAGTAATGATGCTGAAAATTCAGGTTTGATCACAGGAATAAATTACACTATATATATTCACATAGAAAAGAGATATTTTAAATCGTCATAATATTATACAACATTACTGTTTTTTTTTGTATTTTTAATCAAATAAATGCAGCCTTGGTGAGCAGAAGAGACTTCTATTAAAAACATTAAAAATCGTACCGATCCAAAACTTTTGAGCGGCAGTGTAAGTTGACATTTTATTTTATTCAAAAACTTGTTTAAATCTTAGTTTTTTTTGCAGGTATGTTTTATCATCCACTAGGTGAAAATAATAAGTGCTATTGCTTAAAGTATGAACGGCTCATGCCGCATGATTTCAGGATAGCATTCCTGTTCGTAACCTAAACCATGTGTGGCAAATGTTTGAACAAATCCCTAAAGCGAAGCATGAGTGACAGTAGTGATGTTGTGTATCCGCTTATTTTCTATCCGTCTCCTACCTGTGCTTCGTCTCTTCACATTTATCTTCTGACATTCGTTTCTCAGAAGACAGCACAGTCTTTTGTTTTAAGCAGCTTTGGAAAGCTTTGGGTTGCACAAGCGCTCAGTTATCAGGCTCTTCACAGGGTTCAGCTGAGAACCGCTTGATTGACAAACACACTTAAGTTCATTACACAAACACTGTGAAACCCTGTGAAATCCAGGAATCCTGGTCTTGGAAAGCAGGCGTTCTCACAAACTGAATAACAGATGGCAGAACTGGGCGATCGTGATTATTATTCACTGGTTTATCAGCCCGATCTGGGCCGGCAGGATTGTAGAAAGTAAAGGGCTTCTGGTAATTGACACTGATGAAGTTTGATTAGTTGTGTTGCTTTAACACTCCTCCAAAGTCCCGCCGGGTTTGCCGTGTAATGATAATATTCGTCTTGTTTGTGCTCTCTTCAATAATTCAAGCGTTTTTGATTCACATCACATCATCTGTTCCTTGTCCAGCGATTGCTTTTTGTCAGAAGGGATTACCTGTGATCACTGGCTTAGTGGTTTCTTCACTTCTTAGTGAACTTAATCCACATATATTGCCTCTTTTGAATGTTTCCTCAAAGTGTCTCAGATTTGGGAAATCTTTGTCAGTTAGACATTAAGCACAAACTGGCAAATTATAATTCTTAAAGGGACAGTTCACCTAAAAATGGAACTTCAAACCTGTGTTAATGTCAATGCATAACAAAAAATATCTTAAATTACGCTTTTTCAAATATTATCTTTTCTAGTTTGTAATAGAGCTGTTTGTGAATGTAAAAGATCAAAGTGCACGACGAATAAAGTTATTGTCTCTTAAAAGAAAGAATTGATTCTGAACTGCTGAAACGAGTCGTCAGTAATTCCAGTCTCACTTCCTGTTACAATGTAACTCATTTGCATAATGCCAGCCTCTGGTCTTGATTGGCTGAACAATCAACTCTTAGCTCTGCCCTCAAACACTGTAGTGTATCTGAGGCTGGAAGAGTTTGATTCGTGTTGTTCGTGTCGAGAAGACGCTGTTTTCTGCAAATCCACTGATGAGATTGATACTGTAAAACCCACACTTTATATAAATGAGGAAAATTCAGATGTTAATGAACATTTAGTTAAGCGGTCGACCAATCACAACACCTGAGCCATCTGACCAATCAGAGCAGAGCAACTCTCAGAGAGGCGGGGTTTAGAGAGACTGAATCTTCAAACTAACCGTTTCAGACTCATTGAGAAATGAGGTGATGCTGCGATGTATATTAGAGAAAATTAAAGTGTTTTTTGAACTTGGATGCATGTAAACCTGTTGTAGGAGACTCCAAAACAACATTAGGATCTTTAAGAAAAACAGACAGGTTTGGAGTAAAGTCAAGTTGATACAGGTGTCCCAGCGGAGTGACCATCACTTGTTCATCACTTGTAACATATGGTTATCGCTAATGTATCGCAATGCATCACATATCGTCCAAATGCATTTTTGACTGTCTCAAAAGAAATCCAGCAGCGTTTGTATGAATTCACCTCCTAAAACAAACATCACCTTAATGTCACATCTAATGATCTAGAACAAATTCAAGTGAGCTTGACAAAAACCCCAAGCACATATTTAATGTCTACAGTGCTTATTTCCCAGTAGAAATGGACTCATGAGTTGGAAAATAAATTAGCATTTAGAAATTGATTTACTTTTTTCAACCTCTTAATTTTGAGGATGTTTGTACGTGCATTGAAAAGGCAGCATTTTCAGTTTCCAGACACAGCCTTGAGCATGTTTCATGTTATTGTTATAATATTTTTTATCATTTTAAAACTTAACATGCATTTTTAACTCTATAAAGCCTGACAGATGAAATAAGTTAGAAAGGAGCGTTTGTTGAATCTTTAGACAAAATGTGTTTTTTGTTAAAGTCGCCCTGTAGTCAATAATTTTATCCCTTAAAACTCATCTTTGATCACCAAAATTA